>NC_134101.1:224826364-225426364 GCF_000715075.1 Nicotiana tabacum
CAAAAGTCGTGATTAATGCTTGGGCAATGGGAAGAGATCCAAAATATTGGGATGACGTAGAAAGCTTTAAACCTGAGAGATTTGAACACAACTCTATGGATTATATTGGTAATAATTATGAATATCTTCCCTTTGGTAGCGGAAGGAGAATTTGCCCTGGAATGTCATTTGGTTTAGCAAATGTTTATTTTCCACTGGCTCAACTGTTGTATCACTTTGACTGGAAACTCCCAACTGGAATCAATCCAAGTGAACTGGACTTGACCGAGGCGCCTGGAGCAGCTTGTACTACAAAGAATGACCTACACTTGATCGCTACTCCTTATCAACATTGTCAAGAGTGATCTCATGGCGTCAAACCTTTTCTTAAAAGAAGAATCTTGCAATTGAATTTCGTTGTCAACCCCACCATTGTACTTTCTTCCTTTGCTGTTTTGGTATTTACCTATTTCTAATATTTTGTGTCTTCTTTCATATAGAAATATGCCACTATAGTTTTCGACACAAGCTGTCCAATAAGATTTTCTGTTGTTTTTATATTTTGGAATAGAATATACTTACATCCTTGTATTATGAAGAGGAGATCAATTGATGGTGTCATCATATTCTGTTTGTATACTTTTGATCTTTTGGGCTATGTGAGATTTTAAGGTGGTGAATCTATTCCTTGTGAGGTAGGATTTTATTTACCTGTTTACTTGTATAATATGGATTCCTTATGCTACTAAATATGTTACCTTGTATACTTCAAGTTTGCATTGATGCAGTTTATATATGTACCTCCATATTTTCTTCATAGCAATTTTTAGAGCTGGTTAACTGAACAACACAATAAAAGCAAAAATGAACTAGTGATCACACTGGTCATCATAGTTATGATTGCTTATCAAAGAAAAGAACACAAAAATATTTGGATGTCTAAAAGTAACCAATAATCTGTCTTGCAAGCTAAGGTGAGAGGGAGAAGAACTATTTGATAACGGTTGCACAAGGTATATGACATGAGACAAATCAAATTTCTTCACCTTGAAAGCTTTCCAAGGAGGGAAAGGTGGCATTTGGCAACGGTAAGAAAGGTGAAATGATTGATGTAGGTAAAATAGGAAAGCCACTCTCCCATGCTATAGATAATATTTGTTTGTTAATGGTTTAAGGCATAATCAGTTGAGTATCGCATATCTATGTGATAGAGGCAATAGGGTTGAATTCACTTCTGATGGTTGCACTATTGTGGATGAACTCGTAGGGCCTATAACGAGTTCTTAAAGTTGTCTTAGGAATATCTGATGCTCTTTTCTTTAATTAATGGTATCCAGAAATCAAGTTAATCTTATAAAAGAAAACACTATATAATTGATCAAACAAGTAATCAATACGTGATAAAGAATGCTTGTTGTTTATGGTGACCTTGTTCAACTATATGTAACCAATATAAATATACGTTGACTTGTCCTTGTTCTTCACAAACAAGCTTAGAGCATCCTAAAATAAGACACTTCGTCTAATGAACCCCTTGCTCAACAAGTCCTGTAACTGCTCATTTACCTCCTTTTGGCAGGAATCATCTTATAAGTTGGGATTGTCACGGTCCAAAATTTTCACCGAAAACGTGACGGCGCCTAACACCACTTTCTAGGAAAGCCATCAACCAATAAGTAAAAACGGTGTCAACATAATATGTAAATAAAAGGACTTATTCTTTTGAGTGCATGAGCTCCAAAGAATAAGTAAATACATGGTCTGAATAAAATATAATATTGTTTGAAAGACTAAACATTGTTAATGTGAAATAAGGAATGGACGTCAAAGCCTGCAAAGGGATCAACAGTGCAACCGCAAAATCTCCCAGCTAATCCGGATCCGGCTCACGGGTAACTACCACGATCAGCAACACCTATATTTGCACACGAAGTACAGAGTACAATATAAGTACAATAAACCCCACATACTCCATAGAAAACACACCTAACGTCGAGCTAAAAGCAGTGACCAGCTAGGCAAGGTCCGAGAAACAAAAAAATAATAGCCTATGAAAGAGAATAACTCAATGATAACAGACTCATAGTAATGCAATAAGAGAAAAAATGGGCACGCTTTTCAGGTATAATAATCAAGGCAAAAATATTATATAATTCACTTAAACGGGTATTTAACAGGATAAAATTGTAATATCAAGCTCTAATCCTCAAGTATAGTTACCAAGTACCAACTAGCGTGAGGGATAATACAACTCCATGCCTGCATGTCAGTCATACATGCCAGATCAATAATTTTTTTTATAGTTAAATCGTCAAGTATAAACAAATATCAACACATTCGTCCACAATGCCCAAGAAACATACTGTAGGCACGCTCATAGTGCATGGCTCAAAGCCAATGGACCTTGACATACACATACTCAACATTGTACAGGTGCGTGACATAAGTCCCTCTCAAGCACATATGTATGATCTTGTGCTTGCATCTACAGTTAATACCTGACTCCGGAGGGACATGTCCTTGCCCAAGCATTGTTTAGATCTAAGTCAACGATCAGTATCATCTAGCCCAACATGGTGTTGATGCACGCATCGCCTTAATATTAATACCACTCAGCTTAATATCGAGCCTGATGTATGCGTCACCTCAATATCAATGGCAATACCGCTCTATTGCCCAAAATCAGTCATCAATCTTCTCAGGTCTCCATATGTCAGTATCTCACAGAAACACAATTCGATAAACAACACGGAATATAACCACGTGCCACAATTCAGCTCAAACTTATGTCACATACAAGGAAACCAATAATATGTGAGATAACATATCAAAATTGTACATAGACAGAGATATAACACGCGGATATAATTATCATGACTGAGCAGTATAACTCGGCTAAGGTAGATAGCACAATATAGAAAAAATATCCCTACCATATGTCTCAAACAATTAAGCAGACAGCTTAGACATGATTTCTAGCATGAATATAACTCACATAATCATATAATGAAACAAATATGATTACAAAGCTGCATGATAGTAGAACAAGGCATATAATAGCCTATGAACTACTCGGATCATGAGTAATTACGGTGCACGCATATTCGCTCGTCACCTCGCATATACGTCACCCCCTAAAACATAGAAAATACAATAACCAATGGAAAATTAACCTCAAATTCAAGTTTAGATAAGTTACTTACCTCATATGGCTAGTATTTAACCTCAAATCATGTAAAAAATCTCGATCTACCTCTCCAATCTCACAAATCCAAGTCAAACATCATCCAAGGACATCAACAATGCCATAGGAAGTGATCTTACTCTATTAAGCTTCGATCTTTGAAGAAATCCCCAAAAGTCAACAAAATCCAACCCAGATCTACGTGCCCAATATCTGAAACAAATACAAATATTCGATGACCCATGAGCTGCCGAGTCCAAAAATATGATTAATTTTCAAAACGTATCCCAATCGGTACTCAAATCTCCAAAATACACTCTCTTAAAGTGCAGGCAAAAACCCCAAATTTTCTTTTAAAATTTCAAGTTTTAGGTGTAGAAATATATAAAGCCAAATCCAAGTGAAAATTGCTTAACTCCATTGTAGTAGTGAAATTGTTCTTCAAAATCTCCTCTACTCGAAGTCTAGAGATCAGAATATGAAATAATAGGCAAAGTCTCGAAATTGGAAACTTAAGTACTTTGCCCAACAATACTCATCGCGATCCTGGCCAAGCTATCGCGATGGCAAAGCACAAACAGCCTTCGCCCAGGATTACTTCATCACGAACGCAAATGTCCGTTGGGAACCCGATCACAAACTTACTAGCCTTTTGTGTACACGAAGCTTCCTTATCGTGAATGCGCCCATCCTCTCGCAAACGCGAAGTACAGAAACCTCCAAAATTACTCTATGCGAACACGACCCTTTAACCGCAAGCGCGAAGATCAACAGAAAACCAGAACATCAAAAATCATAAAGTGGTTCAAAAATAACCCAAAACTACCCGAAACTCACCTGAGCCCCACGGGACCCCGTTCAATCATTCTAACAAGTCCAAATACATTATCCAAATTTATTCAAAGTCTCAAAACACCAAAATTAACATCAAACCTAAGAATCGTCGAACAAGATCAATCTCTTAAGTTCATAAACTTCCTATTTCGAACCAAGCGTCCGATTCAAATCTAACCAATCCGGAATGAACTCAAACTTTACACACAAGTCCCAAATGACAAAATGGACCTATTCCAGTTCCTAGGATAATAATTCGACCTCGATAGTCTCAAAGTCATCTCCCGATCAAACTCATGAACTCGATAGTCCCAATGTTCGACAAATAGTATCGAAACCTTCTAGGAACATCCAAATTCAAATCCGAACATAGGCTCAAGCCAAAAATCACCATATATACAAACTTATTGAAACTATCAAATCCTGATTCTCCGGTCGTTTACATAAAAGCCAAACTTTGGTAAACTCTTCCAACCTAAAGCTTCCTAATTGAGAATTACTCTTTTAAATAAACTCCAAACCTCTCAAAAATTAAAACCAACCATATACGTGAGTCATAATGCACAATGTAAACCTTATAAGGTATTCATACTGAAATTCATAATACGATGAAGTAAAACACATGCTAGGTCCTTTGGAAATACATTTTGAACTTACTAACGCCTAGGATCATATCAAGTGTCAGAGTCTAAACACTAGTATCCATCACAAATGAATGATACCCCAAACTACCCTTAGTCACCATCCATTTTGCCTTCATAAAATAAATAACCTTGCCCATGGAGAGTCACTAGAAGAAACTGCCACTTAATAATTACCATATCATAGAGATCAAGTGTAATAGTCTTGACATGGGAATCAAGCATAAACCGACATAATTACAACTAATTCATACCTAATATAATATCAAAGTCCACAGGGCAAGTAAAAAAGCAAAACACAGATTTAAGGATTTTAAACTTAATCCTAATAATTATCTGATCTGGAGAACACAGATACTACAATTAATGCAAGTCATGAAAGTGACTAAGTTGATTAATGAAGGCAATCCAGACAAAAAGTGTATCAGTCGTTGCAGATGGTGGTGCAAATCAACTGATGATGATTTAAATTGCTATACGCAGCCCCCTGCAAGGTTACTTTAGATAGCGGAATTTTCTATATAAGATTGGAATCCCTATTCTACTTATTACAGAAGGAATTCTCCTGTCTCTAGAAAGATAAACCTAAAAGCAATCTCTGGCATATATATTGATATTGACCTGCCTCTACAGGAAGTAGGTGGCAGGGGCGAAGCTACGTAGCAAAAGGGTGGTCAACTGACCGTCTTTATCAAAAAATTACATGATATATATCGTTAAAATATTAGATTTTAGTAGTGATATAACATATATTGAACACCGTTTATCAGAGATTTTTTACTTGTTTCATGTTTGAACACCGTAGATGAAATTCCTGACTTCGCCATTGGTGGGTGGGGATCAACAGAAGTAAGGCCGGGTACATCATACTCTTCAGGCACTGTGTCATGTCACTTTCCATAGTGAATTTTTTGTGTATCCGCGCTGGGAGGTGAAGGATATTCTATTAAGGACTTGAATTTCAGGAACTATGACTGAAGAGAGCATGTACCTCATTGTAGGTTGCTCAACCACCAAGGAAATATGGGAGTACTTGGAGGAACCCTACCTTCAAGCAACTAAGGACAAGGAGTTCCGACTTAGGCTTGTAGAATATTAAGTTAGGAATCAAGAGACTTCATAAATATCGGAAAGAATTTAAAGAGATATGCGATGGACTTGCAACAATAGACAAACCAGTAGATGAAGATAGTAATGTAATTAACTTTGCTAGAGGGTTAGGTCCTACATACAAAACTTTCAGTGGGAGAGACTCCCATCCTATGTTGAATCAATTTATCAATGCACTTAGAGGATTTGGCATGAGAGAAGATGAGGAAGAAGTAACTCAGTATAACTACAACATGGCATTTGCTGCATAAAGAGGTAGAGGTTGAAGAAAATATACTCAGAAGAGAGGAAACACAAACTATAATTCAAGAAGAAGAGGTTTTAGACCAGCATGACAAGGTAACACTAATGAAAACAATCAGTATCTTCAACAGACAAGGTAACACCAATGGTAAAGAGGCAGTGTTCCAAACAATTAAAAAATTTCAAAGTTATAGAGATGGTGAGTTCAACAGTACTGAGTTTGTCAAATATTTGGAAAACTGTGGGTAGGAACCTAGGTAATAGTATTCCAATCAAAGAGCTGACGAAGGGGATGAGCGGAACAGGGAGTCAACCGTTAGATAGTTGTCTTGCCATAGTACCCCCGAGAAAAATGGAATATCTGAGAGAAAATATAAGCACATAGTGAAAACTTGTTTGACACTAGTGTTTCATGCTAAACTGCCTCAATATCTATGTGTTGAAGGTTTCCTGATTGTTGTGTTCTTGACAAACACACTGACCTCATCAGTTCTGAAGAATGTGATTCCCTTTGTAAAACTTTATAGAGCTTTGATCATGCTCAACTCTAGTCGTAAAAAGGATAAGCGGTCGCTGCAAATATAATCCGGTCTAAAAGTCCGAAGTCGAATCTCACTGAGAACTAAAGCTTAGCTATATCTGTTTTATATCACTAAAAAGACAAGTTTGAACAATTTTCTAAATTATAAAGATTGAGATTTATATTTCTAACTAATTAACTAGCAAATACTAGAAAACGGTAAAATTATCAACTAACGAGGCAAAGGGTTGGAGACTAAATTAAGGAGGTCTAGAGTTATGATTTCCCCAATTGTCGGAATCCTTCTAGCAATGTTCCCTACAATTTTGCCAATGTATTCTCTATTAATCGTGAGCACGTTAGGTGTCATAATTCTCTCGAACTATGCTAGTTGGCTTTATCTAACCGCTCATTATGACCACTGTCACACCTCCTTTTTTTCAGCACCCGCGGGGGTACAATTGAGTTTTTTCAATTAAAGAACAATCGAAACGGGATTTGTCTATTTTATTCAGAGTCGCCACTTGGGAGATTTATGGTGTCCCAAGTCACCGGTTGAATCCCAAATCGAGGAAAAGAATGACTCTGTTTAACAGTCTGCGTGCCAGAAATCCGGATAAGGAATTCTGTTAACCCGGGAGAAGGTGTTAGGCATTCCCGAGTTCCGTGGTTCTAGCACGGTCGCTCAACTATTATATTTGGCTTATTTATTTGATTTTTAACAATTAAGAACTTATATGCAAATTTTAATTTTGAACCGCTTTTATCAATTTTATTATTATTGTTATTATTTTACGGAGAATTGCAACGTTGTGAAAATGCATCTCGAACCACATCACAACCAGTGTACACGTGGTCGTCGACACATTTCGACTCTGTCGAGATTTGTATTTGGGTTGCATAAATGCACACCCGAGTTTAGGAAGGTAAGATTAATTAAGACGCGTCCTAAAGAGACTATCGTATCGTTTTTTTTAAAAGGCCGTGAAAATTCACTAGACGGCCAACTCCAAAGTCCATCTGGTTATTGAGTCTTTTTATTGAGATCCCGCAATTTGTGATTTACTGTGGCGAAGCACACCTCCTTTATTTTAAGGACAATCCTAAATTGACGACATTTCCTATTTTTAGTTTGTTTCTAAAATAAAAGAAGAAAAATCCTAGTTAATTACATACTTGAAAAGGCCATAACTTATTTATCGGATTAAAGCAAAACGCAACCGGAAAATTGCAATCAAACTTGCGTAAAAGGAGATTATTTCATACCCTATTCTATAAGCCAATACTACTGAAATTGAAATTATAAATAAAGACGGAATTGACAAACAATATATTTTCAAAAAAAAACTAATCATCCTATAACTAATTTAAACCCACCTTGTTAGATGAAATGAACCGATGGAACTAATTGTTTTCAAATACTTGAAACTAAACCAACTTTAATTACTAATGATTACGAAAGTTTGCTTAAGCCTGATCATTAATTTAAATAACCTATGGGATTAGTGTTCTTAGCCTTACTATATTGAATCGCGCTTCAAATATATCAAGCCTACGGATTATACGAAATTACTAACCAATTATATTTGCCTAATACTTACGGATCTTTATTACTAACAAGATTCAGAAAATCACAAACTTCAAGTTACTTCTATTCCTATATTCGCGAGTTCAAAACTAGATTTTACCAACCAATTAAATCGATCCACCGCATTAACTAATTACCAATTTAGAGTTGGATGTGATTCTAAGCTACATTATTTTAAACATATGAATTAACCAACCTGAAACTGATAACTATGCAATTCCTACGGAAATACGTCCAGTAGTTCAACAATCTAACAATTCTGCTCAAATTAAACAGGCATACTGTATTAACATATATTCACGTCATTTTAAGGATCTTAGGTCGGTAATCTAATGTTATGTCCTATCTAGCTGCTAATCAACGATCTTACGAGAATAGTATTAATACAACATGCCTCTACCCTTCATATAATTAGAAACACATAACTAATATCTAACTAAAATACAATTATTCTATAATTAAATACAGAAATATTCTGTCCATTTTATTTCAACTTTAATAATCAAACGTCGAGGTGATTCAAAGTAGTGTACCTGATAATAGAACAGAAGAAAAAGGTGAGGATTAGTGGATCAGTAGCAGACAACATCAACAATAACCAGCAACAATCAACAAACGGGACACCCAGTGACAGATTTGAAAACCAAAATAAAAATCCAGCAATAACCAGTGAAGTAGTAGCAAATAACCAACCAAACTCAAAGAACAAAACACATGAAAATCCAGAAACACCCACAATAATCAACGGGCAAAAACAAAGTGAATCCTTTTTTTTAGATTGAAAGACCAGTTAATGTTTAACCCTTAATTCTCTCTTAATGTTCACAAAATTCTTTCTTTTAAACTCTCTTCAAATTCGAATCCTCAAAATCTTTCAATATTTCCGAATTCTTCTCCCAATATTCAGCTAATTATCCCCCTTAATTATGTCCAAGTCGGCTCTATTTATGCCTCATAACAGACCCCTTAATCAATTAAACAAATAATAAAACAATCCACTTTCTCTTACCAAACCCACTACTACATAAAAAATGCAATTATTATTTTATTTAATCAACTTTTCTTGAGCCCCGTAATCCTACTATGTCTTGTTCCCCATTATTGATTAAACAAATGCATTATTCCTCACTACCACATGTCTTGTCCCCCACTATATTATTTTAATACCTTATTTTAATATTATTAGCTTAGTGGACAGAGCACTCAAAATAAATAATTGTTCAGATTTTCAATTCCAAAAATACCCCTCTGAAATTACTGAAATTACCATTCCAAAAATACCCCTCTGAAATTACTGAAATTATCATTTTACCCCTGGAAATACTGTCATTTACCATTCTACCCCCATCAGCTATAACCAATTCACCTAATCAATTCTAACCAAAATACAGCAGCTATAACCAATTCCTAATCAAATTTCATGAATAAATTTAGGCTAGAAACTCAATATTTTTGACTGAACAATATTTTTAACAACAAACATACTTTCAGATTCAATAACAGTAACAAATTGAACATAACAAACAAGTAGATTCAAATCACTAAACTCAATAATCAATTGAACTTTAAATTAAATCTAACAACATGATTAAACTAAACACTTCTATATTAAAACTAAATAAGAACATAAAACAAACTGAAGAAATAATCAAGAAATGATAACAATGAACAAGAAAAGAATCAAACATATACTGATTTCAAATACGAGAATATCAAACAAAATACGGACATAAATAAAACTTAAACCAACTAACCGAAAATGAACAACGACGAACTCGAACAGCTACCTCGACGTACCGGATCTCGACTCAATGAAAACCCACCTTCTCTTTTAACCTCGACGAACTTAGAACGACAAACGACGACCTCGACGGATTGAACCTGAAGAACAACGAGACAACAACTGAGTTTCAAGGGGTGGTCGTTTGACGATGAAACTGGACGTGAGGGAGGGTCGTACTGGTTTTTTCGGCGTGGCTGGGGTCAACTTGGGTGGTCGACTGAAGGAGCTGCTGGTCGTCATGGTGGTTCATTGACCGGTGAAGCAGCAACAACCATGGGATGGGTGAAGACGAAGACGAAGAAACAATAACCATGGTTGTTGGTCATTCATGGTGGTTCGTCGACTTGGACATGATGAACTGGGATGTAACTGAAGCAATGGCGGGTTTGGGTGGTGTTCATGGCTCTTCGTCACTTTTGGTCGCCATTTTCGGCGAGCCTTGGTGATGGTGGCTAGAGACGGGTCTGTTTGGTTGGTGTTCCGGCGGTTTTTTTTTGTTGAATAGCTAGCGGAGATGAGTCGTTTGGGGGGGGGGGGGGGCGAGCAGGGGCGTAGGCTACAGGGGTGATGGTGGAGGGGAAGTGGGGTGGCTTGGGGAAGATGAAGAGGAGAGGGGCGGGTAGTTTAGGTTTTTTTTTTCAAAAAATGAAAAAGGGAAGAAGGGGGGTGTTTGCTTGGGGTTATGGGGCAGATCGGGTCGGGTCGACCCGGTAGGAGTTTATTTGGTTTGGGCCTGGTTGATTTAAATTAAAAGGTGGCCCAATCCGATTTTCTTCTTATTTCCCATGCTTCTTTTTTCTTCTTTTATTATTTCTTAAACTAAAACTAAATTCTAAAAATACTAAGTTATCCTATAGAACTTAATAAATTTATAAAAGTACAAATTAATTCTCAATAATAATTAACACACAATTAAATAGCAATTACGATAAAATCACACAATTTAGACATTAAATGCCAAAAATGCAACGTATTATTTTTATAATTTTTTTGTTCTTATAAAAAAAAAACTTAATTGCTCCTAATTGTAGAACTAAATTCCTAATGCAAATGCGACATATTTTTGTATTTTTTATTAATTTAACAAATAAACATGCATGGACAAATACAAATAATTATCAAAAAATGCCACAAAATCCTCAAAATTGCACACAAATGAATATTGTTTAATTTTGAATTTTTGCTAGTAATTCTCATATAGGGCAAAAATAACATGCTTACAGCTGCCCCTCTTTGTCCGAAGACATGAAAAGTTTTCGTGCAAAGATAAAGTGAGCGATTTTTGCCATCCGAGTACTCAGTATGAAGCATTTTTTTGAAAAAGATTTAACCGAACCTTTGCTTCAAAGGTTTCCTACATATACCTGGCTAGAAGGGAATCAGGTTAATGTAGTTCAGGAAGTTTTGGTAGCTGGGACTACCATGGAACTGCAATTTTGCCGTTACTATTGCCGCATGCTGTTGCTACTGCTTTTCGATCTCCTTATTACACCGTGCCAAAAGAAAACAAGAAGTTAGACTAAACTAGGAATTACAAAATCTTATCTATCTTCCACTTGCTTTAGTTGACTTACTTTCTGGTCGGCTTGTGTTCCCTCTAGTGCTTTTCTTTCGAAAACTGTTGGGGATGATACTGGCCTTTTGCCTTTCTGAACACAAGTTTTATTATTCCGCTCTGTCTGCTGGGGACACTACTTCCTACATTAGAGCTTGTTATGCTAGGGATTTTTGTTGTAACCCTCCTCCTTACTGACTTCTGTTTGATCCTAAAACGTATTCCTCTGTTCTGCAGGAGGGCTCCTGACCTCAACAGCTTCTTGAAAATAATTCAGCCTCCATTCTCCAGGCAGGCTCCTGACTTCTTTTAAATATAACAACCTCCGTTCTACAGGCGGGCTCTTGACTTCTCCAACTTAAAATAAACAACCTCCGTTCTACAGGCGGGCTCCTGACTTCAACTTAAAATTTAACAACCTCCGTTCTACAGGCGGGCTCCTGACTTCTTCAACTTAAAATTTAACAACCTCCGTTCTACAGACGGGCTCCTGACTCATTCAACTTAAAAATATAACAACCTCCGTTCTACAGGCGGGCTCATGACTTCTCCAACTTAAAATTTAACAACCTCCATTCTACAGGCGGGCTCCTGACTTCAACAACTTTCTCAAAATAATTCAGCCTCCATTCTCCAGGCGGGCTCCTGACTTTTCCAACTTTTTAAATGTAACACCTCCATTCTCCAGGAGGGCTCCTGATTTCAACAACTTCTAAAAAATGTCAGCCTCCATTCTCCAGGCGGGCTCCTGACTTCCATAGCAAATTTGAAAATAAATCAGCCTTCATTGTCCAGACGGGCTCCTGACTTCAACAACAACTTAAATGTAACACCTCCATTCTCTAGGCGAGCTCCTGACTTCTTCAACTGCTTCCTTCAAAATTGGTGTTTTATTCCTCTGAAAACTGCTGGGGATAACACCGATATTTTATTTCACCAATATGTCATTTTCCTTTTTCAAAGACTATTTCCTTTAAATCTGGTGCTTTTATTTCCCTGAAACCTGCAGGGAATAACACTGCTGGGGAATTATCTTCCTCCTTTTAACAATGGTGGGGATGATATTGATTCAAAGGTCATTGCTTTTACACCTTTGGGTTATCTTGCTTCTTCCAAGATTTCTTTTCTTTTAAAACTTGTATCTCCCTTCTCGTATACTGTTGGGGATTTTACTTCTTTCAAAACTTGTGTTATCTTCTCTCTTTCCCAAATGGCTATCTGATTTCAAGAAAATTTTCGTAATGAGAGAAAATTTTCTGCCCCAGTTTGATAATCTTCTTTGTGACCCTGTCTTCCTGCTGTCAATGATATTTCCTTTCCCTGCTTAAAATCAAAGAGAAATTTGTTAGTTTAAAATGTGATGAGTGGTCGTGCCACTTCTGCTGGGGATGGTTTTCCCTTTTTCCTTTCCCTACTTTGCTACAAAACTTGCTAGGGATGATATTATTTGTTGAGGATGATACTCCTGCTGGGGATGGTTTTTCTTTTCTCTTCCTTCCCCGCTCTGCGTTGTCCAACCATTGTGGAGCTTGATCGAGAATCTGTCGGAGTTGTTCCTGTATCTCACAAATCTGCTATGGATCCTATTGGAATTTGATCCATAACTTTTTAACTATCATTTTTCCATTTTTCTCCGACTTCCCCTGGAAATTTGGTCCTCTTAGGATCTAGACCCATTCATCATTTGGTCTTGCGACAAACTTCTTTTCACTTTGTCGCCTTATCTTTGTCCGGTCCTATTCGCATTTTGCTTTGCACCATTTTGGCCATTGGTAGTAAGATCTGAAAATCCTTTTCAAAAACAAACTGCTAGGGAAGTAAAGTCTTTAAACCAAGAAATAATAAAGTGATGATTTCAAAAATAGAAAAAAGAAGAAGTCTTTCTGAACAAATACTGGGTAAAAGAAAGAAAAGAACTTATCTGAGATATAACCGATCCCAACGATCATGTCGTGCATTCCGGATTGATCAACCCAGTCTATTCGTATCAATCAATCTTTCGGATGGACTCATCTTGCTGGGGATAAATAGGCACTCAACTATTTGCCAAATGCGGATCCTTTATGCCAATCTTGTCTTGTCGCCTCATAGTGCCCTTCGAGGGGTTTTCACTAATAAGAATCTCTCATTTCTCTCAACTCCCGTTGCCTTATGGTGCCTGTGAAGGTTTTCACCGATAAGACTCTCTCATTTTATTTCTCTCAACTTCTGTCGCCTTATGGTGCCTGTGAAGATTTTCACCGATAAGACTCTCTCATTTTATTTTATTTTTCAGCTGGGGATTGGAGTGCTGCCAATATGACTCTCTCTGTTGGGGATTCTTTTGGCTATCAATTCATTTCTAGTTTATGATCCTCTTCTCTGCTGGGGATCAGAGTGTTATTCTCGACTTCCATTTGCATGACTTTGAACTTCTCGGATACTGATCGAGAGGTCTTTTTGGACATCAATATGGGTTTTTGTGTATGGCAAAAAGAAAAGGGGTATCAAGAGCGTTCAAAATCATTTTGATGGGTAAAACATTACAACTCTTGGAATCGAACTTTCTTCCCAAAATTACAAACACAACTTCTGCCCCAATTTTCTTGCTTGGGGATTTTTTTATTTTTTGTTAAACTATGACCGAGTCGTGAGGCGCCTACGTATCCTTCTTTGAGGAATCAGGTCAAACGTAGTTCCCAATTCCTTTGTTTTTCTTGTGACTTTTCTTTTGTCTTTATTATCATTATTTTTCTCTTCTCTTTTTCTTTCATTTTCATTATTGATTCCAAAAGAGGGATATGAAAGAATAAATAAGGCTCAAAAGGGGAAGCAAAGGATAAAGTGTTTGGATAGAAGAAAGAATTGCCTCCGTCATTTCATTCTCCGATAAATGCCAACCACAAACAAACAACAATTACAATAAAAAGAAATCATACATAATATCTCTTAACTGTGTCAGAATTGATAGCCATGTCGACGCATTTCCCATCGATATTTGTTAAACATAAAGCGCCATTGGACAACACTCGGGTTATTATGAACGATCCTTGCCAATTCGGGGTGAACTTGCCTTTTGCTTCGGCCTGATATGGCAGGATTCGTTTCAACACCTGCTTCCCCACCTCAAATTTTCTGGGGCGTACCTTCTTGTTGTAGGCTCTCGCCATTCTCTTTTGATATAATTGGCCATGACACACAGCTGCCAATCTCTTTTCATCAATTAGGTTCAACTGCTCAAACCGGGCTTTGACCCACTCGTCATCATCAATCTCAGCCTCAACGATAATCTGAAGGGATGTAATTTCAACTTCTGCCGGTATTACTGCTTTAGTTCCATATACCAACAAATAAGGGGTTGCACCTACTGAAGTCCGGACAGTGGTGCGATAACCCAACAATGCAAATGGCAATTTCTCATGCCATTGTTTGGATCATTCTACCATCTTCCTCAGTATCTTCTTGATGTTCTTGTTGGCTGCTTCAACTGCTCCATTTTCCTTGGGACGATATGGTGTGGAATTACTGTGTGTAATCTTAAACTGTTGACATACCTCTTTCATCAAATTGTTGTTAATATTAGCACCATTATCCGTGATGATCACTTTTGGGATCCCAAATCTACAAATGATATGGGAGTGAACAAAATCCACCACTTCCTTCTTGGTTACTGACTTGAAAGTTTTAGCTTCAACCCACTTAGTAAAATAGTCGATGGCCACCAGAATGAACCTATGACCGTTGGTAGCTGCCGGCTCAATAGGTCTAATGACATCCATGCCCCATGCAACAAATGGCCATGGCGCTGACATTGTATGCAATTCTGTCGGCGGAGAATGAATCAAATCTCCGTGTATCTGACATTGATGGCATTTTCGCACGAAATTGATACAATCATGCTCCATAGTGAGCCAATAATACCCCGCTCGAAGAATCTTCTTTGCCAATACATATCCGCTCATATGTGGCCCACAAACTCCAGCATGTACCTCTGTCATAACTGTCGTGGCTTGACTGACATCTATACATCTCAGCAATCCCAAATCTGGGGTTCTTTTGTATAACAATCCTCCACTGAGGAAGAAACCACTTGACAATCGCCGAATAGCTCTTTTTTGATCTCCGGTGGCCTGCTCCGGGTATATCCCCATCCTGAGGTACTCCTTGACGTCATAAAACCATGGCTCGCCATCTACTTCTTCCTTTATCATGTTGCAATAGGCATGCTGATCACGAACCTGGATGTGCAACGGGTCAACATGAACTTTTTCTGGGTGGTGCAACATCGATGCCAAAGTGGCCAATGCATCAACAACCTCATTGTGAACTCTTGGGATGTGTCTGAACTCCACTGATCGAAATCGCTTGCTTAGATCTTGCAAATATTGTCGATATGGTATGAGCTTCAAATCCTGTGTTTCCCATTCACCCTGAATCTGATGCACCAAGAGGTCCGAGTCTCCCAAAACCAAAACGTCCTAGACATCCATGTCTGCCGCTAGTCGCAGACCCAAAATGCATGCCTCATACTCAGCCATGTTATTGGTACAATAGAAACGCAGTTGAGCTATAACAGGATAATGATGTCCTGTTTCAGAAATAAGTACCGCTCCTATTCCAACTCCCTTTGCATTTGCGGCTCCATCAAAGAAAAGCTTCCAACCTGGTTCCTCAAGTAATTCCAACTCATCTATATGTATCTCTTCCTCTTTAGGAAAATACGTCCTCAATGGCTCGTATTCTTCATCAACAGGATTTTCAGCCAAGTGATCGGCCAGTGCTTGGGCTTTCATGGCCATCCTCGTCACATATACGATGTCAAACTCCATGAGTAATATTTGCTATTTCGCCAACCTCCCTGTGGGCATAGGCTTCTGGAAAATATACTTTAATGGATCCAAGCGTGAAATGAGATAAGTAATATATGAGGACAAATAAAGCTTCAATTTCTGGGCCACCCAAGTTAGGGCGCAACATGTCTTCTCGAGTTGAGTGTACTTAACCTCATACACCATAAACTTCTTGCTGAGATAATAGATGGCTTGATCCTTCCTTCCTGTAATGTCATGTTTCCCCAACACGTAGCCAAACGAATTCTCTAGGATCGTTAGATAAAGAATTAACGGTCTCCCCGGCTCAGGTGGAACCAACACAGGTGGATTTGATAAATATACTTTGATCTGGTCAAATGCCTCCTGACATTCCGCCGTTCATTCTACTACGGCATCTTTCTTCAGTAGCCGAAAGATGGGTTCACAAGTCGCTGTGAGTTGAGCAATAAATCTGCTGATGTAATTCAATCTTCCCAACAGACTCATTACTTTTGTCTTGTTCTTCGGCGGGGGCAAATCTTGGATAGATTTGATCTTTGACGGGTCCAGTTCAATACCTCGCCAACTGACGATGAATGCTAACACCTTTCCAGATGGAACTCCAAATGCACATTTGGCCGGGTTGGGCTTAATATCATACCTTTGAAGTCTTTGAAAAAACTTCCTTAGGTCTGCTACGTGGTCTTCTTGATGCTTGGATTTTATGATCACATCATCTACATATACCTTAATTTCTTTGTGGATCATATCATGAAACACAGTGGTCATCACTCTCATGTACGTTGCCCCAGCATTTTTCAAACCAAATGCCATTACCCGGTAGCAATAAGTTCCCCATGGCGTAATGAATGCCGTCTTTTCCGCATCTTCTTCATCCATCAGAATCTGATGATACCCAGCATAACAATCTACAAAAGATCCGATCTTACATCCGGCACAATTGTCGATCAAGATATGGATGTTGGGTAAAGTAAAGTTGTCCTTTGGGCTTGCCCTGTTCAGATCGCGGTAATCGACACACAACCTGATCTTCCCATCTTTCTTCGGCACTGGAACCACATTAGCCAACCAATCATGATATCGAGTGACCCGAATAACCTTTGCTTGTAGCTTCTTGGTTATTTCTTCTTTAATCTTCACACTCATGTCTGTTTTGAACTTCCTCAATTTCTGCTTGACAGTAGGGCATGCTAGGTCCGTGGGCAATTTGTGAACCACTAAATCCGTGCTTAACCCTGGCATGTCATCATACGACCATGCAAAAACATCTTTGAACCCAATAAGTGTTTTGATTAGTTCTTCCCTGATATTTGGTGCAATGTGGATGGTTATTTTAGTTTCCCTTATATCAACTGCATCCCCTAAATTGATGGATTCTGTGTCATTTAAGTTGGGCCTGAATTTTTCTTCAAACTGGCTTAACTCTCTGTTTATCTCCTCCAAGGCTTCATCCTCATCGTATTCCAATTCATTATCATAATCGACCTTTTGTATAGTTAGTTCGGAATCAGATTGATCTTTTAGACTAGGTTGAAGATCCGTTGTGCATGCCATGTCGTTAAGACCAGTATAAAGAGAACTGTTTAGAAAAAGAAAAGAAGGAAACCGAAATTAAAAAATAAAATAAAATAAAGAATGAAGAAGAAACTTTTCATTTTATTGAATTATGGGATAACAAGGTTTCACACTTTGTTGAGAAATAATAAAAATAAAAAGGAATCTAGATTACAACCCTGGAATAATCTAGAAAACAAGAAGGAAAATCAGAGCCAACTACCAGGACTCCTTCCAAGTAGGAAGAGGAGTAGCTGTCCAATTGTTGACATTGGCCCTAGGCCCCATAAATTGTATGTATGCCTTACTGGAACCCTTTTCAACTTCTATTGTGTTGACATCAGCGAACATTCTTTCAAAGACCTCATTTAAATCTCCATTTGGCCCGATCAGGGGTCCGAGAACTTCCAGGACTGGCAACTTTCTGCACCCTGCTTTGACGAATGATCTGGACAGGCGTGGGATTGGCTTAGGAAGGACCCAGACTCTTTTCTTCAACTTGCATGCCCTCTTTACATCCGCTGCGGTAGGCTTGAATCCCAACCCAAAAGTATCCAGGTTCTTGGGCAAAGAAACTGGCTGGACCATTTCCTGCAGATCAATCCCCAGACCTTTTCCTGGTACAAACCCACTGTTCAACATCTCTGAAGCTATCATGAAGGTTGCAGCTGTGATTCTGGGAAGTGGAAGGCCCCCACCCTCAGGAATGTTGTCTACTGAGACTGCGTCAAAAACCTAATAAACCCATGGGCCCTTGTCATCGTCGGTTTCTATGAAGGGTACAATAGCATCACTGATGGCATGTGTGCCGTCATCCCCGTGTACCACAATCTCTTGTCTATCCCATTCAAAATTTGACCATTTGATGCAGTGTAGAAGGCACTACTTTGACTGCGTGGATCCAGGGTCGTTCCAACAGAAGATTATACGACACCGCCACATCTATCACTTGAAATTCCATGGTAAACTCGACTGGACCAATGGTTAATTCCAGTACGATATCACCCACTGTATCAGTACCGCCCCCATCAAAACCTCGAACGCAGACGATGTTCTTGTGGATCCTATCATCAACAATCTTTAGTTTGTTCAGAGTGTCCAAAGGACAGATATTGGCACTTGACCCATTATCAATTAGTACTCGAGTGACCACCGAGTCTTCGCATTTTACCGTCAAGTAGAGTGCCCTGTTGTGTTCTGTACCCTCTACCAGTAACTCATCATCAGAGAACATCACTCGGTTTACTTCGAAGATCTTGTGCACTATTTTCTCCAAATGGTTCATTGAGAGCTTGTCCGGGACATGGGCTTCGTTTAGAATCTTCATTAAGTCCTAACAATGATAGTTTGAATGGATCAATAAGGATAGCAATGAAATCTGGGCTGGGGTCTTCCTCAACTGCTCTATAATTGAGTAGTCCTGGGCCTTCATCTTTTTCAAAAACTCTTCTGCTTCTTCCTCCGTTACTGGCTTCTTTATTGTTACGGGATTGGTCCTTCTCAATTCTGCGGGAATAAAACACCTTCTCGAATGAGTTAACCCGTGAGCCTCACATACTTCTTCCATAACCTCCTTCCCCTTATGCATCACTGTCACTTGACTGTAGCTCCACGGTACAACTTTCTCACTTGTTATCGGCAACTGCATGACTGGCCTGATAACAACTGGTTCTACGTGGACCCCTTTCACAACTAACATTAGTGTGCTTGATACTCCCTGCAGTACTGCCTTGGCTGGCTCTGGCTTCTTCGCAGCAACAGACGAATCTTTCCCCACTACCACAAATGGCTTGTCATCTACCTTTCCCAACTGTACCACTGCCTTTCCACTGGTCGAATTTTCATTTGGACTGGAACGAATCATCATTACCGTTTGTGAGGGTGTTTTAAGTTTCCCTCCTTCGTGCACTAGTTCAATCATGTGGCTCTCATGGTGCACTGGTAATGGGTTTTCATTGATGTTGGGTGCCTCTGGTTCCTGAACCTCGATCCTATTTGTGTCAATAAGATCTTGTATGGCAATCTTCAACTTCCAACACTTTTCAGTATCATGCCCGGGAGCCCCCGAACAATATTCACAGCTTACTGAGTGGTCCAGATTTTTGGGAAGAGGATTTGGAAATTTTGGTTCAACAGGACTTAATAGTCCTATCTGCCTCAACTTGTGGAACAGAGTAGTATAGGTTTCTCCCAACGGAGTAAATGTTCTCGGCTTCTGCATCCTTTTGTTTCTGAAAGCTTGATTTCCGCAGAAGCTTGGACCTGAAGGATTCCTGTAGGTCCTTGGTGGTGGATATGTGTTTTGTAGAGGGGGATATGTGTTTTGTGGAGGTGGATATGTATGTTGGGGAGCCGACGCACACCATTGCGGATGAGCCGGAGGCTGGGTGTAAGTTTGGGTGTGATGTACAGAGAAATGTGGCTCTTGTGATGGATAATAGGGTTGTGGAGGGTTCTATGGAGTATGTGGATAGTTTGGGTAATGGGGTCTGGGTTGGTAGCGAGGGAATGGACCTCTTGATCTGGACCAAGTACCTACTTCGACCGTTGTGACCTCCTTTCTCTTCTTTTTCCCAAGCGCACCTCCCGTGTCGCTTTGGATAGCCTGAGTTGTGGCCTTGATCCCCGAATAACTCATTATCTTGTTGGACCTGAGTCACTCTTCAACCATGCCGCCCATTTTTACTACTTCATTGAAATATTTACCAACTGACGTCACCAGGTGACCAAAGTAAGTTGGCTCTAAAGTTTGTAAGAAGTAGTTCACCATTTCACCTTCCCTCATTGGTGGATTGACTCTTGCCGCTGGTTCTCTCCAACGGAATCCGAATTCCTTGAAGCTTTCTCCAGGCTTTTTCTCAAGTTTTAACAGTGTGAGACGGTCGGGGACGATCTCGAGGTTATACAGGAAATGACCTGCAAACGCTTGTGCTAGATCGTCCCAGGTATACCACCATCTTGCCTTGTGTACCATTCTAATGCGGACCCGCTTAAACTTTGACCAAAATAAGCAATCAGCAACTCATCCTTTCCACCTGCCCCTCTCATCTTACTACAGAAACCTCGTAGATGTGCCATGCGATCACCATGCCCCTCATATAGATCAAACTTTGGCATCTTAAAACCTGTTGACAATTGAACATCGGGGAAGGGACAGTGATCTTTATAAGACACACTGACTTGGCTGCCTAATCCATGCATATTCCTGAAGGATTGCTCCAGGCTTTTCACTTTACGGAGCACTTCATGCTGCTCCGGATTCTTAGTTGGCCTCTCAGTTTCTTTTTGGAGCTGAAGGTAAGGGGTGTAAGTGTATGGCTCGGGTGGTTTGAAGGTGAGTTTGGGAGGATAGTACTTGTTGTCGTGAACCTGAAACACTGGTTCATCAGATGATTTTTGCAATGTGGCGGGTGGAGGTGCCACGAAAACAGGAACAACTGGTGGAGGAAGGTTTTTTTTGGGTGGTGAAGCTTGGGGATTATAGGAAGTTTCCCCTTGATAGTATTGGGCAATGGGGAAGCTCGTTGATGGACCAGTGGAAGGGTGATCTGGAGTTCGAGCTGGTGAAAGGGTAGGAGTAGGGGGAAGTATTGGTGGTGTTTTTCCCTTAGCCCAAGCTAGGTGCATCATAGCTATCTCTTGTCTCAACCTGTCTACTTCCTCCTTCATCATTTGCATCTCCGACTTTTCCTCCTCAACACTTTTGTCCGAACAAGACATACTTTCCGGAATGGGCCCTTTTGATCTTGTGTGGTAATGGTAATCTGCCAGAACTTTCTAACGAGCTAACTATTTTGGAATCTCTTTCTCTGATAATAACAACAAACTTGTTAGCGTTAGAGTTTAACACATATTGCAATTTCACATTGGGGAATGCAATGTTCCTAGGTAGTTGACCATTTCTAACATATTTTTGCTTTGACTGCATACGTCATTCCGACTTATGTCCTTTCTTTATTCACTTTGCCTTTTCTTTTTATCTTTTAGTGGTGGTTGAATCTTATGTGGATTACTTACGTATCATGTCCCCGCATGAATCATACCGGGCGTAGTTCTGCCATAGTAAAAATAAAGACACAATTTTGCATTTTATTACCAAAATATGCTATTACAAGCTATATAAAAAACATACTCCACACTATTAACATTGTTTGATATGAAAAGAGAACTGAGGGGTAGACAACAGACTCTTAAAAACAAACAAGTGCAGACTTGAACTAGGGATACATTAAAGCCTTGAATTTTGGTGCCCGCGAGGCATCGTTCGGCCTTTCCGCGGGCTTTGGGGCAGACCTCTTTGCAAGATTTTTAATTCCTCCATAATCCGGTGGAAATAACCCATGACTGAGGCAAAGAGGGTGTCACGAGGCATTTCCTCACATGTTAAGCACTTCGTGGTAATGTAGTGCCCAATCTCATCGATCCTACCCCTGAGTCTATCCTTTTCCATACACAAACTGTTATATTCGTTGATCCTTTAGTCCCAATACTTGAGTGTTGTCAATGAGCTGATCTTGGAACGTTTCTATTTTTTCTTCCATTCGGGCTATTGAATCATAGCAACGCTCCCTGTCCGTCCTAGCATCTCTGGCTTGTTTAAAGACCCGATCCCTGAGAGTGGAATTTGTTTCTCTCAATATTGCAATGCTCCCTTCATAATCCCTTCTCACTTTCCATAAGTGCTTTTTCCATGCTGTTGCACCTTTTTCCCATCTGGCCCGCATTCTTGCTATGCTAGCCTCGGATCTTTCCAAGTCTTTTTGGCTTTCAATGACCTGATTCCTTAACCCTGTTATCAGCCTTTTATCGGACCGGCTTCTCCATTGGTCGTCGGCATCCATTTTCATTTTCCGAATTTGAGCTTTGAGGATCTCGCTTTCTCGGGCTAATTTGTTATTTTCTCCTTCATCGGCAGGAACCTACACCTCGTTCTCAAATTTCAGATCCTTAATCTGTTGTTTCAGCTTGCCTATTTTGGCCCGGTATTCCCGCTCTTTGGCCAAACAGTCTCACGGTTCTTGCGACGCCTCAATGAACTCTTGAATGTGGGCTTTTTTGGCTAGTCGTTCTGGCTCATATTTTACAACATCTCTCTTCCTGTACCAGGCGATATAAGCCGGTGAGACTTCATCTTGGAATAGGTCGCGCACTCGAGTGTTTACCATTAAATATTGGCATTCATTCCATATAGAATGAATGGCTTCTTCATGAAATTGGTCATTGATACCAACCTCTATTGCATAAATACTGAGATCTTCATCTGGGTGTACCACCTGGCACCTCCCTAACTGTCTCATCACCCGGTAAGGCGCATAAGGCTGAATGCCTCGGAGTCCCATTAGGAGGAAGTAAGGACCCGTGACGGGCATGTATACAATTTCTTCAACAGGAAGCCAACCCAATGTCCACCCTATTTTTGCTGCTGTGATGGTGCGAAGGCAAGATACCCAGTCTTCAGACCCTTTTGGCAATTTGAGCCCTAAAACCCACGTGTTATATCCTTCAATGCAACCTTCATTTGTAGATCTACAACTCATATACTGAGGATGATGACACAAGTGCTCGATCTTCCACATTTGCAATAACAAGTTGCACCCTTCGAAATAGTCTGCCTCGGCTTTACAGGCTGTGAGAGCTCAGTATATATCGGACACTATCATAGGGGCCAACGTGCTTTTGTTGTTGGTAATTAGGACCTTGACGACTCTAGCCACCTTTAAATCAATATTTCTGTCTTTCATAGGAAACACCACAATGCCCAAGAATGCTACCATGAAGGCGAACCGCCTATGTTCATACTATTTTGTTCGATTCCCTCTGCTGCAAACCCCGCTTTCCATATCGTTGAACCCTCATATATGCCCATACCTCTGGTATATGAACTGCAAAGTAGAAAAACCCCTATCCAATTCAGAGTGCGAGACTCCCTTGCTTATCTTCAGCAGATCCATGAACTTGTGCGAATTGACGGGTCTTGGTGCAATTAGATATTTATGTCTTAGCCCCTCAGTAATGTCCATATATCCTGCTACCTCTTCTAAGGTTGGGGTGAGTTCAAAATACGAGAAGTGGAATACGTTGTGCGCCGGGTCCCAAAATGTAAACAAGGCCTTTATGATGTCACATCTGGGTCTGACGTTAAACAAACTGGTGAGACCTCCCAGATGTAGTTTGATATTATCTCGCTCTGACTTTTCCAAATCCTCCCACCATAAGCGCAACTCCAACGGGATCTTGCTCCTAACTGTCATCGGCAAACTTGGACCCGTGCTCATTCTGTATGTTTGTTTGGGGTGATTAACACTCATTGGACTCAAAGAAAGAATATACTCAAAATTGACACACATTAAAATAAAACTTCGGTCTTGTCAATACGACCTTTCAGCACTTCGAAGAAGATTTAAAGGCTATGTTTCACCCACCGGACAAAACTTTGAAAATGGCCAAAAGTGGCTATTTTCGCAAAAACAACCTTCCAGAGTCTTTTTAGGGACATTCGACTATTTTTACAAGAATGAAATCACCCAACTTATTTACGACGAAAGATTAAAAATTTTGACATATGTGGCTATTTTGCAAAAGGGGAGGTTGGACCCGATAAGGGTTGCCTATGTATCTCACATCCTGTGAGAATCAAACTAGCGTAGTTTGGACAACGAAAATAAACTAATTCTAAAAACAAGACTTGTTTACTAAAAATACATTTTTTTCATTTTCTCAAAATTTTGGCAGAGTTTGCTATTTGGACACTGTTTTTTTTAATTTAAAAAAATAGGTAATTATCTCTCTACACTGCTAATTTTTTTTTTGAATATTCCAGTATTTTCAGAAGTCGGTCAACATGCAAGTATGCAGCAAATAAATGCGTAAAACAAACAGGATTCAACAGGATGGTCTTTTCATTTCAGGTTGTTTGTTCTAGACAGACCCAACCACTGTGTTGAGTCCCCTAAGTCAAGTGCACATGATGCAAATAAGCGTTCCTACTAGGGATCCGGCATGAGGTTTTGTTATACTAGGTTTATCCTGGGTGTTCTTTCTAGAACTGGCTTACCCGAGCGGACAACTCAAGCCGAGGATGGGAGCTGCGTACCAGTAACCAAAAGATCATCCGGTTTTGCAACTCCTCCGAATCCTCATTCTTTTTTGGGATATGACACTAATAGAAAGAAGTCACGACCAGCGTGCAGTCCTCAAGAGAGAGAAGAGAGGGATTTCGTAGCAGTTTATATATACAGTTCAAATAATATCAAAGCGGTAAAAAGCAACATTTCAGCACATTAAGACAAAACATGTAATAAAATCAGATGATAAATAAATAAAAATATAACAATTCATCTATGCTCGAATTCTGAACCCTGAACCAGAGATTTTGGGTTTACTTCCCCAGCAGAGTCGCCACAGCTGTCACACCTCCTTTTTTTCAGCACCCCGCGGGGGTACAAGGGAGTTTTTCGAATTAAAAAACAATCGAAACGGGATTTGTCTGTTTTATTCAGAGTCGCCACTTGGGATATTTATGGTGTCCCAAGTATATCGTTTTTTTTTTGGGAAAAGGCCGTGAAAATTCACTAGACGGCCAACTCTAAAGTCCATCCGGTTACTGAGTATTTTTATTGAGAGCCCCGCAATTTGTGATTTACTGTGGCGAAGCACACCTCCTTTATTTTAAGGACAATCCTAAAGTGACTACATTTCCTATTTTTAGTTTGTCTCTAAAATAAAAAAAGAAAAATCCTAGTTAATTACATGCTTGAAAAGGCCATCACTTATTTATCGGATTAAAGCAAAACGCAACCGGAAAATTGCAATCAAACTTGCGTAAAAGGAGATTATTTCATACCCTATTCTATAAGCCAATACTACTGAAATTGAAATTATAAATAAAGACGGAATTGACAAACAATATATTTTCAAAAAAAACTAATCATCCTATAACTAATTTAAACCCACCTTGTTAGATGAAATGAACCGATGGAACTAATTGTTTTCAAATACTTGAAACTAAACCAACTTTAATTACTAATGATTACGAAAGTTTGCTTAAGCCTGATCATTAATTTAAATAACCTATGGGATTAGTGTTCTTAGCCTTACTATATTGAATCGCGCTTCAAATATATCAAGCCTACGGATTATACGAAATTACTAACCAATTATATTTGCCTAATACTTACGGATCTTTATTACTAACAAGATTCAAAAAATCACAAACTTCAAGTTAAGTCTATTCCTATATTCGCGAGTTCAAAGCTAGATTTTACCGACCAATTAAATCGATGCACCACATTAACTAATTACCAATTTAGAGTTTGATCTGATTCCGAAGCTACATTATTTTAAACATATGAATTAACCAAACTGAAACTGATAACTATGCAATTCCTACGGAAATACGTCCAATAGTTCAATAATCTAACAATTATGCTCAAATTAAACAGGCATACTGTATTGACATATATTCACATCATTTTAAGGATCTTAGGTCCGTAATCTAACGGTATGTCCTATCTAGCTGCTAATCAACGATCTTACGAGAATAGTCTTAATACAACATGTCTCTACCCTTCATATAATTGGAAACACATAACTAATATCTAACTAAAATACAATTATTCTATAATTAAATACAGAAATCTTCTGTCCATTATATTTCAACTTTAATAATCAAACGTCGAGGTGATTCAAACTAGTGTACCTGATAATAGAACAAAAGAAGAAGATGAGGATTAGTGGATCAGTAGCAGACAACAGCAACAATAACCAGCAACAACCAACAAACGGAACACCTAGTGACAGATTTGAAAACCAAAATAAAATCCAGCAATAACCAGTGAAGTAGTAGCAAATAACCAACTAAACTCAAAGAACAAACCACATTAAAATCCAGAAACACCAACAATAATCAACGGGCAAAAACAAAAGTGAACCCTTTTTTAGATTGAAAAACCAGTTAATGTTTAACCTTTAATTCTCTCTTAATGTTCAGAAAATTCTTTCTTTTAAACTCTATTCAAATTCGAATCCTCAAAATCTTTCAATATTTCTGAATTCTTCTCCCAATATTCAGCTAATTCTCCCCCTTAATTATGTCCAAGTCTTCTCTATTTATGCCTCATAACAGACCCCTTAATCAATTGAACAAATAATAAAACAATCCACTTTCTATTACAAAACCCACTACTACATAAAAAATGCATTTATTATTTTATTTAATAAACTTTTCTTGAGCCCCGCAATCCTACTATGTCTTGTTCCCCATTATTGATTAAACAAATGCATTATTCCCCACTACCACATGTCTTGTCCCCCACTATATTATTTTAATACATTATTTTAATATTATTAGCTTAGTGGACAGAACACTCAAAATAAATAATTGTTCAGATTTTCAATTCCAAAAATATATTATTTTATGCATTATTTTAATATATTAGCTCTTAGTGGACAGAACACTCAGATTAAATAATTGTTCAAATTTTCAATTCCAAAAATACCCCTCTGAAATTACTAAAATTACCATTTTACCCTTGGAAATACTGTCATTTACCATTCTACCCCCATCAGTTATAACCAATTCACCTAATCAATTCTAACCAAAATACAGTAGCTATAACCAATTCCTAATCAAATTTCATGAACAAATTTAGGCTAGAAACTCAATATTTTTTGACTGAACAATATTTTTAACAACAAACATACTTTCAGATTCAATAACAGTAACAAATTGAACATAACAAACAAGTAGATTCAAATCACTAAACTCAATAATCAATTGAACTTTAAATTAAATCTAACAACATGATTAAACTAAACACTTCTATATTAAAACTAAATAAGAACATAAAACAAACTGAAGAAATAATCAAGAAATGATAACAATGAACAAGAAAAGAATCAAACATATACTGATTTCAAATACGAGAATATCAAACAAAATACGGACATAAATGAAACTTAAACCAACTAACCGAAAATGAACAACGACGAACTCGAATAGCTACCTCGACATACCGGATCTCGACTCAATGAAAACCCACCTTCTCTTTTAACCTCGACGAACTTAGAACGACAAACGACGACCTCGACGGATTGAACCTGAAGAACGACGAGACAGCAGCTAAGTTTCCAGGGGTGGTCGTTTGACGATGAAATTGGATGTGAGGAAGGGTCGTACTGGTTTTTCCGGCGTGGCTGGGGTCGACTTGGGTGGTCGACTGAAGGAGCAGCTGTTCGTCATGGTGGTTCGTCGACCGGTGAAGTAGCAGCAGCCATGGGATGGTTCAAGCAACAGCAGCCATGGGATGGGTAAAGACGAAGAAACAACAACCATGGTTGTTGGTCGTTCATGGTGGTTCGTCGACTTGGACGTGATGAACTGGGATGTTACAGAAGTAATGGCGGGTTTGGGTGGTGTTCATGGCTCTTCGTCACTTTTGGTCGCCATTTTCGGCGAGCCTTGGTGATGGTGGCTAGAGACGGGTCTGTTTGGTTGGTGTTCCGGCGGTTTTTTTTTTTTTGAATAGTTAGCGGAGATGAGGTCGTTTGGGGGGGGGGGGATGGGAGGGCATAGGCTACAGGGGTGATGGTGGAGGGGAAGGGTGGCTTGGGGAAGATGAAGAGGAGAGGGGGGCGGGTAGTTTAGGTTTTTAGATTTAGTTTTTTTTTTCAAAAAATGAAAAATGGAAGAAGGGGAGGTGTTTGTTTGGGGTTATGGGGCAGACCGGGTCGGGAGTTTATTTGGTTTGGGCCTGGTTGATTTAAATTAAAAGGTGGCCCAATCCGATTTTTTTCTTATTTCCCATGCTTCTTTTTTCTTCTTTTATTTTTTCTTAAACTAAAACTAAATTCTAAAAATCCTAAATTATCCTATAGAACTTAATTAATTTATAAAAGTGCAAATTAATTCTCAATAACAATTAACACACAATTAAATAGCAATTACGATAAAATCACACAATTTGGACATTAAATGCTAAAAATGCAACGTACATTATTTTTATGATTTTTTTGTTCTTGTAAAAAATAAACTTTATTGCTCCTAATTGTAGAATTAAATTCTAAATGCAAATGCGACATATTTTTGTATTTTTTATTAATATAACAAATAAACATGCATGGACAAATACAAATAATTATCAAAAAATGCCACAAAATCCTCAAAATTGCACACAAAGAAAAATTATTTTATTTTGAATTTTTGGGAGTAATTCTCATATAGGGCAAAAATCACGTGCTTGCAACCACGTCAAGGCTTTGTTATTTCTAAACCTACCTTTAAACCCACTATATTGATTTCTCACATACGTTAGGAGTGACGTTGTTCAACAACTACCTAAATATGTACTCTCTCTCGAGCACTACACACTAAATAGGCACAATCAATTGATGGCCATTCAATCAACTACAATAAACACGTAGTTGAACAAGTAGAGAAATCCAACGGCTCAATTATATAAATCATAACAAGAATTTATCCTAAAAATGGTTCTATCAAAATCCTAGATAACAAATTAGCTATTCATAATAGTATGTAAAACTACAAAATAAAAGTCATAACCACAATGAAAAAATAGGAAAAGGAAGGAAAAACTCGTAGAAGAATTCTCCGCCTTGCTCCTATTGTGTCTCTGCCTCCTTAGGTCGTATATGTGTCAAAAATTGGTCTCCCCTCCTCAAAATACCGTTTTCCATGTATATATACCAAGTAGGGTCGGGCCTAAACAATTATACCTTCACCTACGTGAAAAAGGACATGTTTCAAGGCTTAGACGTCCGTGACTGCGGCCCGAGCGCGGTATATTCCTAGTGTATTTCCTCAGCCCACCTTAGGTCTGTGGTCGTTGTTTCAACTGCATTTTTCACCTTGTTCCATTTGGAAATTGAAAACATGTAAAACATGTAAGTTGTAGCCCTTTGAATTAAATTTCAAACCATATATTGTGGAGCCCAAATGGAGTTTTGAACAAACAGTTATGTGTATTTTACTAGACAGTGCATAATATGCCTACTCGATTCTTCGTTTTATTGCTCTATCATCTGTTGATCCCCGAATACGATCCCGGCTTAATTCCTTGGGCTTTTACTCAGAGTACATAGCTCCAAATCACTTGAATTCATTCTATAACATCTACATAGCTTGGAATTACTCCTACAAGACATAAAATACATAATTAGTGCAAGACACTAACGATTAATTAAAGCTCAAACTCAATTAAAGTGCAGTAAATTTGAGTGTAATAAGCAACTAAAATACGTAATTATAGCCTATCATCATGCTTCCCAAATTATAATATTTTAAAAGTCTTTGGTCGCATATGTTATTCATACATTAAGGGAAAGACTCAATTTTCACGAAATACGTTCCCTTATGTGTTTATTAGTTATAGCAGTCACACAAAGGATACAAATGCTTTCATCCACTATGCATGAAACTTTATATCTAAGCATTTTAATTTTGATGAACTTACATTACCATATGTGTGGCCAGAATAGTCTCACATTAATACCTTAACTCACTTAGCTACCTTCCTTGAGTTCTTTACTAAAGTGCAGGACACTACATAGACAAAAGAGGACTATTGCTTCAGGGAAATGTTGAACACTGTTGAGATAATTAATGGCAACCTTCTACTTTCTTGTGACGACCCGGCCGGTCGTTTTAATAATTTATGCCCCGATCCTCCATTAACTGCTTTTTCCAAGTTTATTTCTGCTATTTTGATTTGCTGGGATATTAGTTTTGAGTTTTGGAGAGTTTTGGGACACTTAGTTTCGAAATAAGAGCTTAAGTGTTGGAAAGTTGACCGCAGTTGAAACAATGTGAATACTACCTCAGAATGGAAATACGATGGTTCTATTAGCTCCGTTGGGTGATTTTGGACTTAGGGGAGTATTCGGATTGTGTTTTGGAGGTCTGTAGCTAATTAAGGCTTGAAATGCCGAAAGTTGAATTTTTGAAGTTTCCGGTTCAATAGTGAGATTTTGATCCAAGGTTCGGAATGGAATTCTGGAAGTTGGAGTAGCTCCGTAGTATTTAATGTGATGCGTGTGCAAAATTTTAGGTCATTCGAACGAGGTTTGATAGACTTTTTGATCGAAAATGTATTTTTAGAGTTTTTCGAATTCTTAGGCTTGAATCTGATGAAAAATAGGTGTATTGAGCGTTCCGAAGATTGGAACAAGTTTGAACAATTTTTTAGGATTGGTTGGCAGGTTTTGTTGATGTCTTGGGGGCCTCGGGTGAGATTTGGGTGGTCAATCGGACCATTTCAAGATGTTTGAAGTTGCAGAAAACTGCTGTGTGTTCTTCGCGTTCGTGAGTGGACCCACTCGTTCATGAAGGGTCAGGCTGTGGAGCTGATGGTTTGGCCTTCAGGTTCGCGAGGGAGATCCCGCGTTCGCGAAGGGTTAGGGTCTTTGAACTACGCGTTCGCGAGAAGAGAGTCGATTTCGCGATGGGTTGGGAAGCTGAGCCTTCGCGTTCACGAATAAGGGGACACGTTCGCGAAGAAGGAAAAATGGTCAACATAAATTTGTGCTTCGCGAACGCGAGGCTTTGACGACGTTCACAAAGAAGGATTTACCTGGGCAGATTATAAAATTTCAAAGTCGAGGGTTTAGCCATTTTTATCAAAACTAGAGTTTGAGAGCTCGGATTTGAGAGAGATTTTAAGGGATTTTCATAGATATCAATTGGGTAACGATTCCTTATTCTTTTTTGCTTGTAACCCATTTATCTAAACAATAATTCATCATTTAATTTCGGATTGGAGATGAAAATTGGGGAAAATTGGAAGAAAGTTCTAAGACCTAGAATTCGACTTTTGATTGGGGATTTGACCTTGGATTTGGATAATTTTGGTATGCATGAACTCATGAGATAGTGAGTATTCTAAAAATATAATATTACTCGATGGCCGAGACGTGGGGCTTAGGGTCTTTTTGGTCATTTTACCTAATTTCACGTATTAGCTTAGAATTTCTTTGTAGAATAAGTTACTTGAAGTATTATTTACATTATGCAATGAATTGAATAGATTTGTTCCATTTGGAGTCGAGTATTCGTGGCAAGAGCGTGGTTTCGGGTTGATTTTAAACATGTTCGAGGTAAGTGGCTTGTCTAACCTTGTGTGGGGACCTTCCCCTTAGGATTTGGTATATTTGGTAATTGAAATGCCTTGTACGTGAGGTGACGAGTGCGTAGTTGTGCTAATTGTTTGAAATCTGGTTTTCATTAAGTAATCACTAATATGTTTCCTTTCCTGTTTTTATTACTTGCACTATTAAGCATGTTGTTAGCTAAGGAAAGCATATCTAAGATACTTAATTGCTTTATTTGCTCAACCTGCCTTACCTGAATTCTATGCAGCATGCTAGGCTAGAATCACTTGTTGCCTTAATATGAAATTTTACCATTTCCGTATATTTTCCTGTTGCTGTTGTGCAATTATTTTGGGACTACGGATGTGGGATTTTGGTAGCTCCCCCTTGTTTATTTATTTTGGGACTACGGAGGTGGAATTCTGGTAGATCCCCCTACACAGTTATATGGAACTACAGGAATGCACCCTATAGATTTCCACAGTACTGGGTATTTACATTTGGGACTACGGAACGGGATTCCGGTAGATCCCCGAGCACTATGAGCTGGACTACGGGACGGGATCCCAGGAGATCCACTGCATATGTACATATAGGACTACAAGATGGTATCTTGGGAGATCCCCGGTTGTTAATTTGGTGCTAAGGTGCATTTCTTTTCGTATTTTGCCTTGTCTCTATAATAGTTGTTGTTTCCCTTTTTTATACCATATGTTATTTTTACTACAATATTTATTTATATTGTTCTGTTTTACACTGTCAAACTTTATACTTTATTTAACCTTAGTAGGGCCCTGACCTTCCTCGTCACTACCCGACTGATGTTAGGCTTGACACTTATTGTGTGCCGTTGTGGCGTACTCATGCCCTTTTTGCGTATATTTTTCATGTCGAGATCCAGTTATTGCGACTAAATCCTATCAACCATGAGGCGAGGTGAGTGCTCTAGAGACTTTGAGGTACATCAGCCGCATCCGCAGACCGATGAGCCCCTTTCTATTCTAGCTTTTAAACATTTACCATTCTATGTTTCTTATTCTTGTTAGATATTCTGGAATTAGAGTACTGTGTTGTGATCCTTATCTTGTGATTTATGGGTTTCCGAGTCTTGGAGATATGTATTGGTTCTGAGAGTTAAATGTTGTGTATGTTGAGCGGCACTTTTAAACATTGTCTTATTACTTTAATTATGTTTTAAATTGTTTTACTTCTGCAAATTAGTTTATCTTCTGCAATTTAGACTTACCTAGTCGTAGGGACTAGATGTCATCACGATAGTTCACGGAGGGAAAATTGGGGTCGTGACAAGTTGGTATCAGAGCTCTAGGTTCATAGGAGTCATGGATCACAAGCCAGTCTATTAGAGTCTCGTTGATCGGTACAGATATGTCTGTACTTATCATTTGATTTCCTTGTCGTGTGATATTTTGACATCACAATTCTAAACTTCTATCTTCTATTCTCTCATAAATGGTGAGGACACGTGCTACTCGAGATGATCAGGCACCCACGCCCCCTACTGCATCCGTCAGAGCCGGGGCCAGGGTAGAGGCCGAGGATGTGCACGTGGTTTAGTTAGAGCACCTGCACGAGCTGCCGCCGAGGTACCACTAGCAGTTCCAGCTGTGGTCCAGGCACCTGGCACGCCTACTGCTACTACTACTCCAGCTTTTGAGGAGACTCTGGCATAGTTCATGAGCATGTACACCACTCTGGCTCAGGCAGGGTTTCTTCCCCTTGCTACATCTCAGGCCGGGAGAGGAGCACAAACTCCCATCGCCTGCACTCCTAAGCAGCGAGTGCATATTGAGCAAGTCCTTGAGATTATTCCTGTACCGCATGTAGTGCCAGTTCAGCTCAAGGGCAGGGCAGAGGCTTTCGAGGAGGAGCAGCTAAGGCTTGAGAGGTTCAAGAGGTACAAGCCTCCTATATTCAGCGGTCTAGCATTGAAGGATGCTCTGGGATTTCTAGATGAGAGTTACTGCATTTTCCGTACCATAGGTATATCAGGATTGAGCGGGGTTTCCTTCACTACCTTCCAGATTTGAGGAGTCGCCTATGAGTGGTCACGCATCTATGCGTTAGACAGTCTGGATGAGGCTACTTCATTGACTTGGATTGCGTTTTCAGATCTTTTCCTAAGAGAGTATGTTCCTCAGAGCCTCAGGGACGCATGGCGTGCAGAGTTTGAGTATTTGCGCCAGGGTGCTATGATTGTCTTAGAGTATGCTGTCCCTTACACTAGTTGGGCTAGGAATGCACCAGCCTTGGTTTCTACTGTTCATGAGAGGGTTCGCCGGTATATTAAGGGCCTTAATCCTAGCATAAGGTCAAACATGGCTTATAAGTTGGAGATGGATATTTCTTATCAGCTGGTGTTGAGCATTGCTAGGAGGATTGAAGGTATCCATGATAGGGAGAGAGAGAGGAGAGGAAGGCCAAGTGGTCTCGAGAGTCGGGCCATTTCTTTGGTGCACGTGCCCCAACAATAGGTCGTCATTGTAGGGGTTATATGAGTCTCCCTGTTTATTTAGCTCTTCCAATGGCCAGTGGTATTCCAGCTTCTCCTAAACCTCAGGAGTCTTATTATGCACCTCTGGTATCTAGTATGCCTCCTACGCGGGGTGCTTTTAGAGGTCAGTTCAGCAGACCTATCTTGAGCCAGTCATAGCCACCACATCCTCCCAGAGCTTGGTTTAAGTGTGGTGACACAAGCCATATGGTGAGGGATTGCCCCAAACTTGGGAGGGGTGCACCTCCATAGATTTCTTAGCCACAGCGTGCCCCGCAGAGTTCTCAGGCTATGGTTACAACTTCAGTTGCTACCCTACCTGCTCAGCTAGCTAGAGGTGGAGGCCGGGTAGGTAGAGGTCACCCTAGAGGAGGAGCCCAGGCCCAATACTATGCCCTTCCTTCCCGTATCGAGGTTGTTGCCTCCGATTCTGTCATCACAGGTATTATACTAGTTTGTCATAGAGATGCATTGGTTCTATTCGATCCAGGCTCCAATTATTCTTATGTGTCTTCTTATTTTGCTCCGCATTTGGGTGTAACTCGGGATTCTTTGAGTTCCCCTGTTTATGTTTCTACTCATATGGGAGTTTCTTTTATTGTGGACAACATTTATCGGTCATGCTTGGTTGCTCTTAGTGGTTTTGAGACCGGAGTCAATTTATTGTTTCTAAAGCATGGTAGATTTTGACATTATCTTGGGCATGGACTGGTTGTTGCACCATTATGCTATTCTTGATTGTCACGCAAAAACCGTGACGTTAGGTATCCCGCGTGTTGAGTGGAGGGGTACTTTAGATCACACTCCCAGTAGGGTTATTTATTTTCTTAAAGCTTAGTGAATGGTTGAGAAGGCGTGAGATGCGTATTTAGCTTATGTGAGAGATGTCAGTATTGATATCCCTTCAGTTGATTCAGTCCCAGTAGTACGTGATATTTTTGATTTGTTTCCAGCTGAGCTTTAGGGCATGTTGCCTGAGAGAGATATTGATTTTGGCATTGATGTGTTGCCGGGCACTCAGCCCATTTCTATTCCTCCATATCGTATGGCTCCTCTTGAGTTGAAGGAGTTGAAGGATCAGTTACAGGAATTGCTTGATAAGGGTTTCATTTGGCCTAGTGTATCACCTTGGGGTGATCATATCTTGTTTGTGAAGAAAAAGAATGGTTCTATGCATATGTGTATTGATTAGCGCTAGTTGAACAAGGTTACAGTGAAGAACCGTTATTCTTCACCTCGTATTGATGATCTGTTTGACCAGCTTCAGGGCACACGACTATTTTCTAAGATTGATTTGTGCTCAGGTTACCATCAGTTGAAGATTCGGGAATCAGATATCCCGAAAAGTGCTTTCAAGACTCGGCATGGTCATTACGAGTTCCTTGCTATGTCATTTGGGCTGACCAATGCCCCAGCAACCTTTATGCATTTGATACACAGTGTGTTCCAGCCGTATCTTGACTCGTTCATCATTGTTATTATTAATAATATTCTGGTGTATTCCCTGAGTCGGGAAGATCATGAGCAACACTTGAGGACTGTGCTTTAGACTCTGAGAGAGAAGAAGTTATATGCTAAGTTCTCAAAATATGAGTTTGGGTTGGATTCAGTGGCATTCTTAGGCCACGAGGTATAGAGTGAGGGTATTCAAGTGGATCCCAAGAAGATAGAGGCCGTGCAAAGATGGCCTAGACCATCCTCAGCTACATAGATCCGCAGTTTCCTTGGCTTGGCGGGTTACTACCGTTGTTTTGTGGAGGAGTTTTCATCGATTGCAGCCCCCATGACTAGGTTGACCCTGAAAGGTGCTCTATTCCAGTGGACGGAGGAGTGTGAGGCGAACTTTCAGAAGCTCAAGACAGCTTTGACCACAACCCCAATTTTGATATTGTCTATAGGGTAAGGGTCTTATATGGTCTATTGTGATACCTCGAGGGTCGACCTCAGAGTGGTGTTGAAGCAGGACGGTAGGGTGAATGCATATATGTCCAGATAGTTGAAGATACATGAGAAAAATTGCCCTGTCCACGACCTTGAGTTAGTTGCCATTGTTCACGCCCTGAAGATCTGGCGCCATTATTTATACGGTGTACCTTGTGAGATTTATACTGACCATCGGAGCTTGCAGCACCTATTCAAGCAGAAGGATCTAAATTTGCACCAGAGGAGGTGGTTAGAGAAGCAGAAGGATCTAAATTGGCAAGGCCAATGTGGTGGTCGATGCTTTGAGTCGCCGGGCGGAGAGTTTGGAGAGTTTTGCTTATTTACCAGCATCGGAGAGGCCTATGGCGATGGATATTCAGGCCTTAGCCAGCCAGTTTGTGAGATTGGATCTTTCGGAGCCAGTCGGGTTCTAGCTTGCGTGGTTTCTCGGTCTTCCCTATTTGATCGTATCAAGGAGCGTCAGTATGATGAACCTCATTTACTTGTCCTCAAGGACAAGGTTCAACACGGTGATGCCAGAGATGTGAATATTGGTGATGATGGGGTATTGAGGATGCAGGGTCGGATTTGTGTACCCAATGTTGATGGACTTCGAAAGTTGATTCTAGAAGAGGCCCATAGCTCGCGGTATTCCATTCATCCGGGTGCTGCAAATATGTATCAGGATTTGAGGCAGCACTACTAGTGGAGATGGATGAAGAAAGATAGTTTTGTATTTGTAGCTCGGTGCCTCAACTATCAGCAGGTGAAGTATAAGTACTAGAGACCGGGTGGGTTGCTTTAGCAGATAGAGATTATGGAGTGGAAGTAGGAGCGGATCACCATGGACTTCATAGTTGGGCTCCCATGGACTTTGAGAAAGTTCGATGCTATTTAGGTGATTGTGGATCGGCTGACCAAGTCCGCTCACTTTATTCCTGTGTGTATTACTTATTCCTCAGAGCGGTTGGCGAAGATCTATATCTGGGAGATTGTTTGTCTATATGGTATTCCAGTTTCCATCATTTCAAATAGAGGTGCTTAGTTCACATCACGGTTATGGAGAGCCGTTCAGCATGAGTTGGGTACTCGGGTGGAGTTGAGTACAACATTTTACCCTCAAACGGACGGACAGTTCGAGTGCACTATTCAGATTCTTGAGGATATGCTTTGTGCGTGTGTGATCAATTTTGGAGGGTCTTGGTATCGCACCGCCTTTTTTCTTGCGAAATCGGGTTTATGACATTTGGGAGGAAAACTCGTTCCCTTTCGGGAATTGGGTTTTGAATTGAAGAGTCGCCACCTAATGATTAAAGTGCATTAGGACACTAGGAGGGGTTTGTTTTGAGTAACCAGAGATTGGATAAGGGCTTGCAATTATCCCAAGGGGAAGGTGTTAGGCACCCCTCAGGATCCACTAGTGTGGTTCCTGGCCAAACTATTGTTGTGATTTAAGTGCAAATAACACATAGGGAAATAAAAGCTTCAAATAAGAAGGGATTTTCACGTAATGCTTACAAATAAATAAAAATAAGAAAAAGGAACTAAAAAGAGTTGATTTCCTTATAAGAAATGGTTTAAAAAGATTTAAAAAAAACAAAGAAAACAAAGGGAAGGGGAGTCCTAGGTTTATTGATAATATGGATCACCCCACACAACATCCGGTAATTACTCCTCAGTGAGGGGCTACACGTGATGTTATCGCGTGGTCATCATATCCATATCTACCCTTTCCTACCCCGTTAAGGTATTAAAGCACGGAATGGTCTCATTTACTTATTGCATGCTATTACCCGCCCCAATCATATCAGCCACGGAGGCACTTAGGACTATTAATGCTAAAGGGAGGAGGTATTGGGCTTATTTGTGGTTTCAAAAGGTAAAATACTAAGGCAACAACCAAAACACATATAGCAAGTTTAGGGAAGCATTTAAACAAATAAAAAGGGCTCAAACAGACCTCATTTAAACCAAAGAAAGCACACAATGTACCATGACTCGCATGTACTGTTTAGGGTCTGACTAAAACTTAAAAGGGGTGAGGCAGACTGATTTAATATATAGTTCAGATAAGAAGCCCGAATCAGGCCTGCCTGCTGGTTGTAGCATATAAAATTTGATTCAACTTATAAACTTTCACCCTATGGCTTGTCTAAGTGTTAGAAGAATACCCTATAGGAATGATATCTACTGATTCTATAAACAATGAAGTAAACATGAATACATACTGATTTAAGAAAAATCGTCTATTATTAAAGGTAGCCGAGTTTTAGCAAAAGAGCATGCATCACTGTTACTGGTTTTAGACTTATAAGCGAGTGAGGCCGTTCAGATTCGATTAAAGCTCCTATATACATGCTTTCTATGTGTTATCGATTTTGGACACTTTTATAAAAATAGTAAAAAAATACAGAAATCCTATAGGCATGACATCTAGATGCTGAATTTCGTTTAACGCCTATTAACATGATATCTAATTGCAGTTGGTTATTTAAGACATATGAACATGATTGCTTAATGAAAAATGGATATGCAAGATTCAGAAAGACTTATAGGCATATTTTCTATACGCATATGCGGAATTTAGATTTCAGATATTTGTGGACATGGTATCTAGATGAGAGAATGCAGAAATTTAGAAACCTATAGGCAGGATATCTATATGAGAGAATGCAGAAATTTAGAAACCTATAGGCAGGATACCTATACGAGAGAATGCAGAAATTTAGTAACCTATAGGCAGGATACCCATACGAGAGAATGCATAAATTTAGAAACCTATAGGCAGTATGTCTATATGAGAGAATGCAGAAATTTAGAAACCTATAGGTAGGATGTCTATATGAGAGAAATAGTTATCCCTCCCCTTTTCACTAGCCATCCCCAAGAGGTTATTACAAAATTATTACAGCCTAGAATAAAGTAAAGTAAAGAAAATACATCAGAAATTAAAACGTACAACCAAGGAGAGCCTGATTCAGACTTCCTGTCTAAAATATGAAGTAAACCAACTCCAAGAGATCATGTTCCAAAGCCTTTCTCTCATTTGGATGTATCAAAGTTCCTTAAGAGTCTCATATGAACTCCGGGCAGTGCTTACACCCAAATATATCACCAGATTAAGACATAGTGCAGTGTGGAAGGGCCAGCCCTCAAGTGTCCAAGTTCAGAGGGAATTCAAGGTCCCAAGGTAAGGCTCACAAGAGGGGGGCGGAACTTAGAGACTATGAGAGAGTGCAAGTGCAGAAATAGAATGTTGAAAGGGGAAAGGGAAAAGGGAAACATCTTAAATTAGTACACATAGGTGTATAGGGGAATGGGGAGGTTGCAAAGAGGTAAAAGCAGGCTAGTAGGCATACCCAGCAATGGGAGATGCTGGCACACCCATAAGCCTATTAGAACATTATTAGAGGTTAGGACTCCAGTGGATCAAACTTAACTCATGGACAACAACTTACATTGCCTTGCCTTAAGTCATAACTCAAAACACATAAGAGTACAGGGGAATGGGATTCATAATAAAACAAACAGAAGGAAATCAGCATGCCACTTTAAGTGTTGAGATATACAGAAATAACAAGTAGACATGGACACAAAGCAGTAAATACACATTGTTGTGGTGCTAAAAATTAAATCCGGACATACCAGCTCTAAAGAGACAAATTGAGGAAAGTAGTAGGTCTTGTAGACAGGCCACAATGTAGACAAGAAGAGAAGATACTATTGTGTATAAGTGTGAGTTCAGAAAGATTGTGAATTGATGATGAGTTTGTGAAAGAGTTGTGCATTTATATTGTGAAAATAAGGCATAAATAAAGTAAGAAGTTAAGGAACTGATTGTCAATTAAGAATCAATTACACAAGACTTTCCTTAATTAGGGAATTCAGATACAAACGGGTAAAAATGATTTAAGAAAAAAAATTGAATAAGCACTTTGTGCAAAGCATTCAATTAGGGAAAAATACATAAAAGGTTATTTAAGGACAAGATTTTGAAGTACAAGGTTGTACAAATAAGGTAGGAAAATCAATTAGTAGCCAGTAAATCAATAGTTAGGGATCTTGTAATTACTAATCCATGAATGAACCAAGTCATAAAAGCTGAGAAGGGTTTTAAAATTAAGTCGAGTCATGAGAAAAATCAGCAAACAAGGAAGGAAAATTAATTAGTCCTATTCAAAAGGAAGTCTGAACTAATCATAAATTTGAAAACCCCTTTAGAGGGAGGTTCATCACATATAAAAAGCATACAAACATATTGATTTGAAAGAAGATGTTATGCCATTGCAAAATCAGTAGGTAGTGGTTCTTCACATAAGTCAGTAATACGGAGGAGAAGTAGCATTCTGATAGCATGCAAAAGATCCAGTAAAAAAAGTTTAGAATTATGTGAAAACAAAGATAACCAAGCTCAGTTCAGAGACTCGAAATTGGTCTGAAAAAGTTGGGGGGTTTTAAAAATAAAACCTTAGTTCCAGCAAATCACATTGCCAAACCTGGAAGAACCCCCAAATTCTAGGGTTTCCGCCATTAATCGAGTGCAGAGATGAGATGGCAAGTAATAAAATTCGAAACAGGTTCAGAGGTCCCAGAAAACATGATAGAAAAGTAACATGCAGAACATAGTAGAAGAGCTCAAAGAAAATAGAGTATGAGAAGCTAATACGAAACATAATGGGAAAAATTGATAAGAACAATAGAAGAAGCATGCTAAGAAGTTTTAGAAGAAACTTAAACAGAGCTCAGTAGACGGAACTTAATAAGAAACACTTAAGAACATAGTAAAAGAAGATACGATAGGAGAAACACACAAGAACACAGTATAGGAAAACACAAGAACATAGTATAGGAGAACACCGTAGAAGAAGCATACAAGAACACGGTAGAAGAAAATACAAGAACACAGTAGAGGTAGATACACAAAAAGAAAAAGAAAGTCAGAGAAACATTTAAATACTTTTCAGAAAATCCTAGATCGGAAAAGAAATGGTTTTGAAAGTAGTTTTTTGAAAGAAAAGACAAAAAATCGTTTAAAAGCTTAGGGAAAGCATAGATACACAACAGATCTAAAGGAATCAGAAAAGATCGAATGGTTAGTGTTTCAGAAGAACCTCAGTAGTGAGAAAGGCTTGAAAAAGTCACCGATCTAAGCAGGAAAGGTCGAGGTCAGGCTCGAACAACCATAGTACGCCGGAGCAAAGCCGGAGATGGCTGTAGAACTTGAACCAGATGAAGCTTGGACCAAACTTAGTTGTGGTTAGGCTTTGAATCTTCAAAAACCAGGCGTGTATGAGCCGTAGGAGGCCAGTATAGCATTCTGATGGCCTTGGAAGCCATGGATTCCGGTGGCTTTAGGGTGGAAGTGGTGGGAGGCGGCTAGGGTTTGAGAAGCTTCGAGAGAGTTTGAGATAGTGGTAGGGTTCAGAGGCGGGTGGTAGGTGGAAAATGATTTAGGTTTACGGGGGTAATGAGTAATTAAAAATGGTAAGGTTGAAATGTGACCGTTGATCATTTTGATCAACGACCTGGATTAAATGGGGGGTCGAGCGGGTCATTTAAACGGGTTGTGGGTTGGGTAATTTTAGGAATTGGGCTGGATTAGGGGTGCAAATTAGGCTGAAATTGAAAGGAAATCTGGCTAGATTTTAAATAGCCACTTGTCCCCATTTATTTTATAAAAAATAGCAAATTAAAATCTGGAAAGAGATTTAATGTACTAAAATGATTTATAACATATAATTATCAATTTAAAAATACTGGACTTGATTTTTATAAATATAAATGCAATCAAATCATAAATGAGGCTAATATTGCAATTACATGCAGTTGAGCTTTAAAATACTAAATAAATTTGTAAAAACATGCAAAAATTATATGGGCTTTATTTTAGCATAAATATGAGAATTCAAAAAGTGAATCACCAAAAATAATAATTTTGGACACTTATTGGATTTTTCTTGATAAAATAAGGCAATAAAATTGATTTTAAAAGCCTTTAAAATTAAGGAAAAATAATAAAAATATTTTAAAATACTTATATTTGCATACATATGCTATTTTGAAAGTGTTTTGCATATAAACATATACAGGAAAAAAATTGGGTATCAACACTTGGGATCAGTTCTTGCCATTTGCGGAGTTTGCGTACAATAACTGCTATCAGTCCATCATTCAGATGGCACCGTATGAGGCTTTATATGGTAGACGGTGTAGATCCCCGGTGGGTTGGTTTGAGCCAGGTGAGGCTAGATTATTCGGCACAGACTTGGTTCAAGATGCTTTGGAGAAGGTCAAGGTAATTCAGGATAGACTCTGTATAGCCCAGTCCAGACAGAAGAGTTACACGAATCGGAAGGTTCGTGATGTTTCTTATATGGTTGGAGAGCAGGTTCTGCTTCGGGTTTTGCCTATGAAGGGCGTTATGAGATTTGGGAAGAAAGGGAAGTTGAGTCCGAGGTTTATTGGCCATTTTGAGATATTAAGGCATGTTAGGGAGGTTGCTTATGATCTTGCCTTACCTCCTAGCTTGGCAGGAGTTCATCCGGTATTTCATATTTCGAAGCTCCGTAGGTATCACGGTGACCCATCACATGTGTTGGATTTGAGTTCAGTCCAGTTGGACAAGGATCTATCTTATGTTTAGGAGCTAGTGGCAATATTAGATAGGCAGGTTAGAAAGCTGAGGTCAAAGAACATTGCATTCGTAAAGGTTTAATGGTGGGGTCAGCCGGTCGAGGAGGCGACTTGGGAGACGAAGCAGGAAATGTGCAGCTGTTACCCTCATCTTTTTACTACTTCAGGTATGTCTCTATGCTCGTTTGAGGACGAACGAATGTTTAAGTATAGGGGGATGTGACGACCCGACCGTTCCTTTTAAGCATTTACACCCCGATCCCCCATTAACTGCTTTCCCTAAGTTTATTTCTACTGTTTTGATTTGCCGGGATGTTCATTTTTGAGATTCAGAGAGTTTTGCGACACTTAGTCCATAAATGAGAGCTTAAGTGTTGGAAAGTTGACCGTAGTCGGAACAGTGTGAAGACGGCCTTGGAATGGAAATTTGTTTGTTCCATTAGCTCTGTTCGGTGATTTCGAGCTTAGGGGCGTGTTCAGATTGTGTTTTGGAAGTCCATAGCTAATTTAGGCTTGAAATGCTGAAAGTTGAATTTTTGAAGTTTCCGGTTCGATAGTGAGATTTTGATCCGATTGTCAGAATGGAATTGTGGAAGTTTGAGTAGCTCCGTAGTGTTTAATGTGACATGTGTGCAAAATTTCAGGCCATTCGAACAAGGTTTGATAGACTTTTTTATCAAAAGCGTATATTTAGAGTTTTTGGAATTCTTAGGGTTGAATCCGATGAAAAATAGGTGTTTTGATATTGTTTTGAGCATTCCGAAGATTGGAACAAGCTTGAACGATGTTTTAGGATTGGTTGGCAGGTTTGGTTGAGGTCCCGGGGGCCTCGGGTTCGGGTGGTCAATCGGACCATTTCATGATGTTTGAAGTTCTAGAAAATTGCTGTGTGTGTTGCATACCAGTTGTTCTTCGCATTCACGAAGGGTGAAGATGTGGAGCTGAAGGTTTGGCCTTCACATTCGCGAGGGAGGTCGCGCGTTTGCGAAGGGCTGGGTCTTTGAACTACGCGTTCGCGAGAAGGGAGTCGCGTTCGCTATGGACTGGGAAGCTGAGCCTTCGCGTTCGCGAATAAGGGGGCGCGTTCGCGAAGAAGGAAAAATGGTCAATGTCAATTTTTTCTTCGGGAAAGCGAGGCTTTGACCGCGTTCGTAAAGAAGGATTTACCTAGGCAGATTATAAAATTTCAAAGTCGAGAGTTTAGACACTTTTATCAAAACTAGAGTTTGAGAGCTCGGATTTAAGTGAGATTTTGAGGGATTTTCAGAGATATCAATTAGGTAACGATTCCTTACCCGATTTTGAGACATTGGGGCGAGGGGTGTTTTGGTAATTTTACCTAATTTCGCGTATTAGCTAAGAATATCTTTGTAGAATCAGTTACTTGAAGTGTTATTTACATTATGCAATTGAATTGAATAGATTTGTTCCATTTAGAGTCGAGGACTCGTGGCAAGAGCGTGGTTTCCGGTTGATTTTGAACCTGTTCGAGGTAAGTGGCTTGTCTAACCTTGTGTGGTGATATTCCCCTTAGGATTTGGTATATTTGGTAATTGAAATGCCTTGTACATGAGGTGACGAGTGCGTACTTGTGCTAATTGTTTGAAATCCGATTTTCACTAAGTAATCGCTAGTATGTTTCCTTTCCTATTTTTATTACTTGCACTATTAAGCCTGTTGTAAGCTTAGGAAAGCATATCTAAGTGACTTAATTGCTTTATTTGCTCAACCTGCCTTACCTGAATTCTATAAAGCATGCTAGACTAGAATCACTTGTTGCCTTAATATGAAATTTTACCATTTCCGTATATTTTCCTATTGCTGCTATGTAATTATTTTGGGACTACGGATGTGGGATTCCGGTAGCTCCCCCTTATCTGTTTATTTTGGGACTACGGATGAGAGATTCTGGTAGCTCCCCCTTGTATGTTTATTTTGGGACTACGAATGTGGGATTCCGGTAGATTCCCCTGCACAATTATATGGAACTACAGGAATGCACCCGGTAGATTCCCTAGTATTGGGTATTTACATTTGGGACTACGGAACTGGATTCCGATAGATCCCCGCACACTATGAGTTGGACTACGGGATGGGATCACGAGAGATCCATTGGATATGTACATATGGGACTACAAGACGGTATCCTAGGAGATCCCCGTTTGTTAATTTGGGTCTAAGTCACATTTCTTTCCGTGTTTTGCCTTGTCTCTATAATAGTTGTTGTTGCGCTTTTTTTATATCATGTGTTACTTTTACTACTGTATTTATTATACTGTTCTGTTCTATATTGTCAAACTTTATACTTTATTTAACCTCAGTAGGGACCGAGGTTAGGCTTGGCACTTACTGAGTACCGCTGTGGTGTACTCATGCCCTTTCTGCGCATGTTTTTCATGTGCAGATCCAGGTATTGCGACTCAATCCTATCACCCATGAGGCGAGGCGACTGCTTTTAAGGCTTCGAGGTACATATGTCGCGTCCGAACACCGAGGAGTCCCTTTCTATTCTAGCTTTTAAACATTTGCCCTTCTGTATTTCTTTTTCTTGTTAGATATTCTAGAGTTAGAGTACCGTGTAGTGATCCTTAACTTGTGATTCATGAGTTTCCGGGTCTTGGAGATATGTATTGGTTCTGAGAGTTAAATGTTGTGTATGTCGAGCGGCACTTTTAAACACTGTCTTATTACTTTAATTCTGTTTTAAATTGTTTTACTTCCGAAAATTGATTTATCTTCCGCAATGTAAGCTTACCTAGTCGTAGGGACTAGGTGCCATCACGATGGTTTGCGGAGGGTGAACTGGGTTCGTGACATTGGTCAATACACTCTAGCATCAGATCAATTTCCAAGTTGAAAATGACTCAAAAAAAAAACACCAGTGAGGATAATGACAGTAGCAATAATGTTGATTGGGATGTAGAAGGTCAGGATACTATAAACACAACTTTATAGATCCAAGCATTGAGGTGCAAGAGCCCAACCTATTTTCACTATATGATCCACTGGGTATATAACTAGAAGTTGAACTATCAAAATGGTTTAACATTAAGCAAAATCACATCATGGTGCCTTCCTCGGATGTGAATGACCCAGATGAATAAGCAGGCAGCACTTCTCAACGAAAATGCATGTAGTTCATACTTCTTTAATAGCAGAAAAGGAAGCAATGAGCATGGAATAAAGAACTGTGAGCCAGACACTTAGCATTCCATAGTGATATGCAGCAATGCAGGAAGAATGATGCATTACATACAACCAGACATGAACTCTAGTTCCTATAACTGCAGATATGAATATAGATGGTTCAAAATGAGTTTTCAAAACTAAACTAAAGTCTGATGTCACTATAGACAGGTTCAAAGCCGCTTGCTGCTGAGGGATACTCTCAATAAGAAGAATTAACTTTGAAAAAATATTTAGTCTTGTGTTGAAGGCTACTACCATAAAAGTGGTTCTATCAGTTGCAGTGAGTCTGTAGTCGCCTATCAGAGAGCTAATACATTTTTACATCGACACTTACTTTAACCAGGCCTGACATATCACATGTTGTGAACCTGGAAAATCAATTTATACAAAATCCAAATACTGAACATCTTCAAGTTGTGAAAAGAGTATGTAAAGGGGAGTACTCAATATGGGCTCAGATTGCTTGCAAAGTCACCTCTCAGATTATATGCATTCTTAGATGCACATTGGCGAGGATGAACCACAACAAGCATATCAACTACACAATTTATCTAGGTGCAAATTGTATATCTTGCGCATCTAATTAAGAAACAGGGTAAATTTCACAAATGGTCGTATAACTATGACTTTTTTTTCACCAAAGTCATATAGCTTTGTTTTTTCGCACAAAAATTATAAAACTTTCACTAAGTCACACAAAAATCATAGTGGTTAGAACTAAAAATAAATTTTCCGGTAGCATTTTCTTATTTTTCATTTTTTTATTTTTTATTTCAGTCTAATAAATAACTACCCAATTAAAATAGAAGAAATATAAGTATATTTTAGCTGCTCCTAAAAATAATAGCCGATAATATATATATATGTGTGTGTGTGTGTGTGTGTGTGTGTGTGTGTGTGTGTGTATTATATACATACACATTTTATATATATTTCGGCTAGCAAATGCAATCAGTTTCAGTCGGCCGGTTAATTTTATATTTTTTCCTTAAAATAAGAATGACCCAACTCAGCCTGACATAATACCCATATACGTAAGTTAAAATAATACTAAAAGTGAATTCTTCCCCAACAAAAAAAATAAGTTCGGGATGCATGAGATTCTGGCAAAAAACTAAAGAAATAAAAGGTATAATTAGAGAGCCCTTGAAATAAAAATGCTATCAATTTGAATAAAAATCTTGAAAGAAAAATAAAAGATAGAAGTATCATATTTTAAAGGATTTACTATTTATTGTTAGTATTTTTTAGTTTATATATATGATTATTGGGTCGAGTGGCTAGGTCAGGTTGAGTCATTTCTATTTTAGTTGGATTATTACTTATTAGACTGAAAATAAGAAATATAAACCAACAAAATAAAAAAATACTAAAAAAATTATATTTTTCGATCACTATGATTTTTGTCGAGTTAATAAAAGTTTTATGATTTTTGTGTGAGAAAATATAGTTATGTGACTGTGATGAAAAAAAGTCATAGTTATATGATTTTTGTGTGAGAAAACAAAGCTATATGACTTTAGTGGAAAAAAAAGTTATTGTTATATGACCATTTGTGAAATTTATCCTTAAGAAAATACACACAACGGCAAGGTTAAGTGTAGAGGCTGAATACAGAGCACTAGCCTCAACAACAGCTGAAGATGTTAAGCCTAGTATATCGAGTAGTTAGAGGATAACCTAGACTATCTATAAGGATCAAATTAGTTAGATTAATTAGGACTACGCTCTATGTAACTCTATGGCGCCATAAGCATCTCATGGTAGCATGCTCCAATCCCCTTGCGATATAAAATAGCACACAAGTGTGCAGATGAATATACAAGAAGTCGCCTTCTCACCTCGACTCTTACTATGTTTGTCTACAATCCTCAAAGTTAACAATATTCTTATCTAAGATTTCCTATCTTGCACAGCCCAAAATAATCTTTAAACAATTTAATTCTTTTTTAGAACTCAGAATTAGTAACTCAACGATGTAAAAAATATAGCATCAGTAGGGCATCACGTTTTGTGCTCCTTAGCTTCAATGAATGACACACGGCCAAAACAAATTTCACCTTATTGATCATATTCATCATATCAAGTCTAACTAGTTAGTAATTATTCAATACCATTTTCAGCTTTAAATATATAAACACAGAAAATTAAATAGCAGCCATACATGACAACAAAATTGGGTTTCAAGTCTTTTTTTTTTTAGCAAACAGGAAATTTTTTTTTGAGCAAACAGAAAATATATATATTAAAAGTTACGGAACATGCATTACATGGATTTTGTAGTTAGTGTCACATAGGATACTTTGATTACCTAGGCTTGCTAAAGTATTACAAGCATCATATGATAAGAGTTTTTCAAAAACACATTGTTCTAGTACATCATGTTCTACTAGGAATTTAACATCTCCAGAGGGGGCAACAAAAACTTTCTTCTTCTTCCTTGTATTAGCAATTCCCATGTATGCTAGCTGGTGAGCTGTCCTATTCCCTTGCCGGAATTCGTGTTGGAGGGTTACCTGCTTCTGTTGGTGCATTAACAACCTGCATTTTAGAATAATGTTAGCATATAGATTATTACCTTGTTGTATTGATAGAATTACCTCCGTGGAATCTGTTTCAATTTGAAGTGGAAACAAGCTCAACTCATGGGCTGTTTTTAATCCTTATAGCAAAGCTTTGATTTCTGCTTGAAGACAACCCTTTGCATGAGCAGATTTGTTGTAACCAACAATCCAATCACCTTTTGCATTTCTGATTACTCCACCTGGACCACATTTTTGCATGTCTTTATGGAAGCCAACATCAATGTTTAATTTGAACCATCCTATTGGAGGTTTATGCGATCTAACCTTAATGTGAAGCTTTGGAGCATGTAGCACAGTAGTTTCAGTTAAAAGACGGAATTCGATAGCTTTAGTTGTAATGAGGTGAATGTTTATATGCAAATTAGTATTATTTTGGTTATTGTTATTTCTGTTGTTCCAAATATACCAAATTGCAAAAGGGAAGAAAAGGTTCCAGTTTAAAAAGTTGTTGTTGAAGGCGTAATTATAGTTCTTTAATTGGATTAGCCAATGTTCCCAATTTTCCTTATCGAACTTTTTCCAACCAATGGTTTCCCAAATATGATGGCTTGCATGACAGTTAAGAAAAATATGAGTGTTAGATTCCTCTATAAGATTTCTACATATAGGGCAATGAGGATCTATATTAAGGTCAATTTTTGCGAGATATTGTCTACAAGGAATTTTATTGTGAAGGCATTGCCAGAGAAAAAAATTGATCTTATTAGGACAAGGCAAGCTCCAAATCCACTGAAAATCCAAATTCTTATTCTCATTGGTGTTGATTAAGGAGTAGCAAGTTTTGGTGGCGAAAATACCTTTTGTATTGAGGGCCCAAATAGGGATATCCTTATTTGGATGTTTAACACAGATTCTTGTTTTGGATATAGCATCCTTGATATCATCAGGAAGGTTGAGGGATATATTATCAAAGTGTCATTGTTGGCCATCAAAAATATTCCTTAGTTTTAGGTGATAGTCATTTTTTGATAAAGGGCCTTCTATGTTATTTCTAAGGCTAGGTTAGGGATCCAATTGGTCTCCCAAATACTCATTTTAGAGAGTTGATGAAGTTGCCAATTGATACGCTTGGAGCATAATTCCCACCCCTTTAGAATACCTTTCCATATGAAAGAATTTTTCCTAGTGTTTTTATTGTTAGCATGGGTATTAATGATGAGTTGAGCCCAAGGAGTGGTAGGGTTTGTAATGGTCCTCCAAGCAAGATTATCAATAGTACACACATTTTTATCTTTAGCCTTATGGAGACCAAGGCCTCCCATGTTTTTTGGTTGACAAACGGTTAACCAATTAATATGGTGAATTTTACGTTTCTCTTTAGTAGTACCCCATATGAAATCCCTTTGAACCTTATCAATTTCTTTGAGGATATTCATAGGGAGGAGGGTAAATTGCATATAGTGGTTTGGGATTGAGTTTAGACAGGAATGAGAGAGAGTTGTCCGACCTGCTATATTTAGGAACTTTATTTTCCAGGCCGTTAGTTTAGCTCTCATTCTGTTAATGATAAATTGATAGTCTTTTGGTCTAGGGTGTTTATTTAGGATAGGAAAGCCCAGATAGGTGCCAAAGGAGTCACTCTTTTTAATATCAAGAATATTGGTAATATCATTGTGAGCATGTGATTTTTTCTTAACGGAAACTGCTCCAAAAGAAATCGGAAAACAAATAAAACAAGTTACCTTCGGGTACAATTTTGAGGATTTATGTGACATTTTGATAATTGTTCTATCCGTAAATGCTCGCCTCGCTATAGTTAGAAAATACAAAAAAAAATACATGTTGCATGCATTTAGGAATAATTGGTACATTTAGGAACGAGTTAATTATAATTTGGTTGTTTAAAAGCAAAAATCACAAAAATATGCATTTTGTTGTCATCGTAATGTTTTAATTCGTGTGATATTTGTTGTTGGGTATTAATTAATATTTGTGTGTTTAATTTTGGTTTTTAGGAATTTTTGTCTAATTGTAAAGAAGGAAAATAGCGGATTTGGGCCAAAATTTAAATAAATCAGGCCCAAACCAATTACCACAACCCAGTCCAAACCCAGGCTTCCCAGGCACGCCCAAAACGACGCCGTATCAACTTCCCCATCCTGAGCCGTTGATTGATTCAAATGAACGGTCCAGATCAGGCCATTCACTTACCCAAACGACGCCGCATAGGGAATTTGATCTGAGCCCTCCATCCAGCCCAATCCAACGGTCCAAGATCCCTTTCAGCACCCCCTTTCCAAACCCGACCCAGTAACCGATCCAAACCGACCCCCAACCAATGCCAAACGGCGCCGTTTCCCATTAAGTGAAAGATCCTGGCCATCGATCTCACTTCATCCAACGGCCAGGATCTAACCACCCACTACGTATATAAGCTCAAACCCTTACCCCACGCCCCCATCCGAACACCCCCCTTCCATCGTCCCAAACACAAACCCAAATCCCCCTTCCAAACCTTAGCCGCCCCCATACGCTCTCACCATAAACCCGGCGGCAACGACGCTGGTGACCACCAAAGTAACACCCCTGACGCACCTCACCATCCTGAACACGGATCTGTTACCCCCGTGCCTCGAATCATCCCCCATCATCTAGAATCTTGATTTGAAGATTCGAGCCCAACCCCGATCTACACCAACCCACCCCGGATTCATACTAGCCACTACCCTGCCCTTACTGGTGACAAAACCAAGCTTGGTTTGGTCCGAATCTACCCACATATCCTCAAGCTCCAAATCGGACTGTTCGAACCCTAGAACACAAGAATTTTTGGAATCCGACCAGATTAAACGGAGGGTTGGGGTCTAATAGACCTTAATCGAAGTGTTCTCGGTTGAGAACACCTCGATTAAAGTCTTTTCGACCCCAAAATGGGCAAATCCAGTCAAAGCTAGGGTCGTTTGTTGTTGAGTTTTCAGAGTGAGTTCCCTTTCTTTTTTTGTGTTTTTGTTTAAATGTTGTTTGGGTTTGTCAGCATGTTTAATTGGTTTATTTGGTATTTCTGATATTTTTTCCAATTTGTTCTCCATCTTCGTAAGACCTTTTATTTGGTTGATTGTTATTCTGTTTATGTTTGAATACGTATGGTGATATACATGTTCGAGTTAATTAATGTCGTCGAATAGATAATTCATATAGATTCCCTGTGTCGTGCAAAGTTGTTGAAGGCAGTTGATGCCCCATTCGTGTTGTTTGTTTGATCGACTGATTATTCTAGGTCATAATTAGTATAGTCGATTAGATAAACGTCGTCGATTAGTTTCATAGGACTGAATGTGCAAATACTCTGATTTGTATAGCTTCATATGACTGACCGAATCATTGTCGTTTAGTTGATTGCTTGACATTATCTGCGAATGAATTGTAGCTGCAATGTAATAGCTAGAACTCAGTTTAGGGCAGCTTGAATTTGAACTTTCAAGAATTCAAAATGTCTTACTGCAGTAATAATCATGGGCTGACAGGGGTAGTTTGGGGGTGTGAAAAGAGCATAAATGATTAGTTTAAGTGAGCTGACAATAGGGTACTGAAATAGGATTAAACTAATGCAATAGTGGGGAACCAAACTTGATAGCATGAGGTTAATTAAAAGACTGTCAGCTTCCCATACCATTGGGGCACAAAACACATGTTAATGGGGTTTAAAGGAGTCATGGGCAGAATTGAGAGCTGGGTGGGAAACGAGGCAGCCTGAGGGGGGGGGGGGTTTGCTTGTATTTAGCCTATAAATAGGCTCATTTGAGCACAGGGGAAGGGGTTAGAGATTAGAGGAAAAAAGGGGTTGAGAGATCAGGTTTTTAAGGGTTACACATCAGAGTTTAAGACACATCTGGTACGCAGACTGTAATATAGAGTCATTCTTTTCCTCGATTCGGGATTAAATTGGTGACTTGGGACACCCTAAATCTCCCAAGTGGCGACTCTGAAATAAACGAACAAATCCTGTTTTGATTGTCCTTTAATTGTAAAAAACTCCTTCACCCCTCGCGGGGGCGAAAAAAGGAGGTGTGACAGCTCTGGCGACTCTGCTGGGGATTATATAACCCAGAACCACTGGTTCAGGGTCAGAAATTTGAGCTTATATAAATTGTTATATTTGGTTTTATCTGATTTTGTTACATGTTTTGGCTCAATGTGCTAATTGGTTGCCTTTTACCGCTTTGATATTACGTGAACTGCATATAAACTGTGTCGAAACCCATCTTCTCTCTGAGTCTTCTGAATCATGAAAAAGGGTGTACTTTGTACGACTTGTATAGTGTCAAAACCCAATTTAGAACGAGGTTCGGACAAGTTGCTAAGCCGGCTAAGCTTCTGTATTCCCGGTACGCTGCCCCCCTCGGCTCGAGCTGTCCGCTCGGGTAAGCCAGGTCTAGAACAAACACCCAGGCTCTGAACCTAGTATAACAAAGCCACATGCCGGATCCCTAGTAGGAACACTTATCTGCATCATGTGCATTTTTTACTTAAGGGACTCAACACAGGGGTTGGGTCCGTCTAGGAATAGCAACCTGAAACAGAAAAGACCATCCTGATGCATCTTACTCAACGCTGTGCATTTATTTGTTTTGGACTTGCATGACGATCGGCTTTGAATATTGAAAAAAAAGAAGAGGAAAAATAGCAGTGTATAGGGTTAATCTTCTGTTTTGAAAAAATAACAATGTCCAAATAGTGTCAAAACTCTGACGAAATTTGGGAAAAATATTTTACTTTTAATATAGTTTTATTCAAAAAAAAAAGAAAAAAAAGAGTCTATCATTTTTAGTTTGTCCGATCTGCAGAAATAGAAAAATGAAAAAATAACTTGTTTTGTTATGGGAAAAGAGTCTTGATTTTTGTTTTAGTTTATTTGCCAACAGAAGCGAAAATAGGTTTTTTTTATTAAATATATATATATATATATATATATATCAAGGTAATAGTTTTTTTCCTTATTTTATTTATTTTCATTTTTATTTTGCTTAAAGTACTTCAAAATAGTTTGTTTAATTGGGCGAACTGCGCCTGTTTGATTCTCACCGGATATGAGATACGTATGCAGCCCCAATCGGGTCCAACCTCCCCTTTTGCTAAAAAATAACCAAAACATGTCAAATGTTAATTTCATCAGAAAAATAAATCAAGTCAGGCTGTTTTGCCATGAATAGCCGGTTGTTCCCGAAAAGGACGCAGGAAGACTGAATTTGCACAAAAAACGACCATTTTTTGTGATTTTGACCGGTAGACCCACACAGCCTTAAAATCTTCGTCCCCGAAGTGCTGAAAGGCCGTATTTGAAACCCGAGTCCTTCATCTTCAAAATTCAGAAAAATCGAATATAGATAGTTCTGTTTTGAGTCTAATAAAAGTTTTCTTTCTTTAATTACCTTAATAAATATGCAGGATTAGCACAAATCGAAATGAACCGTTCTCAGTCTTTAGCGAGGTCCCTCTGCAACTCCACATGTGGTGGAATGATCTGGAAGCCGATAGTAAAAAGATAGTGGGAAGAGTATTGGGAGGTTTTGTCAATCTGCTGAATATCAAGCCAAGGACAGATATCCTCGAAGCTCTAATATCGTTCTAGGACCCAACCCGCAATGTATTCCGTTTTGTTGACTTTGAACTTTCACCTACACTATAGGAAGTCACCGGATATACGGGATTGAATGGGAAACTAAGAGGACAGTATTTACTTTCACCAAGACCAGTATCTCCACACGCGTTTTTGGATTTGCTAAGCATTAGTCGGAAGGTGCAAAATGATGATTTGTCGAGAGGATATTGTGCTCTCCAATTCTTGTATCAATGGTATGGAACTCCTCAGGGTTTTGAAGAACCAAATCTCGGATTAATTCATGCTGGGAACAGAAACAAGTGGGAAGCAAGACGTACTTTGGCATTAATCACCACATTCCTGTGAATCGTGGTCTGTCCCTGCAAAGATAAGAAAGTAGAGATAGGCCTTGTAGGGATGGCCGATGTTGCAATCAAAAGAACCGACAGTACTGTGGTTCCTTTGATTTTGTCCGAAATTTACCGAGCTTTAACTATATGCCAAGAAGGAGGCAAGTTCTTCCAGGGATGCAATCTGTTACTCCAGCTGTGGATGCAAGAACACCTCTATCACCGAGCAGGATACATGAACCACGGGTTGACCGAGAGAAACTGTATCAGCGGTTTTGAGAAACGAATGATAGGCGTCGTATTCCCCGAAGGTGTCGAAGCATGGCTTACACGTTTGAGGTCAACAATAGCCGACCAAATTGAATGGGCATTTGGGTGGTTGACTGATACTGAGGTAATATACATGGCGGCCGAGGAATGTCATATTCTTTTAATGGGACTTCGCAACATCCAACCATATGCTCCTCATCGGGTATTGCTCCAGCTAGGAAGATTTCAAGTAATTCCCACTGATAAAGATCTAAGCAAGCACGCCATTGAGCTGAGCCCAGGAGTCGTATTTCCCGAAGGAAAGATTAGAAAGCTGTGGCACGAATGTAGATTCTTGGAGCCCAAGACTATGGTTCGAGAACTGGCTAAGGGTGAGGTAGACCCAAAGTACGATGTTTGGTTCGAGAGAAGGTTCCAGATTTGTCAGAGACCTGCTAAAAGAGCTCACGTCCAACAGTTTACGGATGATTCGCAGGAACAGCGGGACTGGTTAATGAGGGAGGAAGGCTACCGGGCTGAAATCGGGAAGTTGAAGCGACGAGTTGAAAGGATTATATTTGAGAACAACGTGCAAGTCGCCTCTGAGCAGGGTAAAAAGAACAAATTAGCCAAAGAAAACCAGGCACTGAAAGCCCGAATTCGCCAAGTTAGTAAGAGTAACAGCGACCGACAGAAACGTCGCTCCGATGAAAGATTGATAGCAAAGTTGAGAAATCAAGTCAGCAAAAGCCGAGAAGAATTAGAGAGATCTGAAGCTTGCATAGCAAGAATAAAGGTCATATGGGCAAAAGGTACAATGGCCCGGAGGAAGCATTTGCATCAAGTCATAAAGGATTCTAAAATGAACATCGGGATATTAAGGAAAACGAACTCCACTCTTCAGGAGCGGATCTTCAAACAAGCATGAGATGCCCAAGCTGACAGAAGGCGTTGTTACGATGTGATGACCAGAATGAAAAGACAAATGGAGAGGTTCCAGGATCGACTCGCCGACAATGCTCAAGCACTGGGACAAAAGAACCGGCATATAGAGCAATTGTTCGTTGAGAGGGACAACATTCGATGAAGGTTTGATGAGTTTGGGTACTACATCTACATGAGATGCCTAGTATGTGAGCAAATACCTCGTGATACCCTCCTTGATTCCATCATGGGCTACGTCCACCGGATCATGAATGAGTTGAAGAGCTTGCAGAGAGGCCTTACACCAAAGTCCGCGGAAAGGCCGAACGATTCCTCGCGAGCACCTAAGTTGGAATTTTTAATGTATCCCTAATTCAAGTCTTGTTTGTTGGCTTTATGGGTCCATTGTCTTCCCATATGTTGTTTTTTTTTCTTTCATCGAGTCAGGATGAGAATTTTGGATTCTGTACTATTGCTGTTCTTTGTTTTAGATAAGTAATTTGTAATAGAAAATTTTGGTGATGAATTGGATGATTCCAAAAGAATTTTATGTCTTCACTTTGTGGCAGAACTACGCACGGTCTGATTCACGCGGTGACGTGATACGTAGGCAATCCACTTAAGATTCGACCGCCTTTAAAAAAAAGAAGAAAGAAAGAAAAAGAAGAAAAAAAAAAGAAAAAAGAAGAAATGGAAAGAATAATGGAAAGAAATACGGGAGTTCCCAAAACACTTTAAAGGCGCAAATAAAGCAAGCCGGGATGATGCATGCGTTTGAAGCAAAGCATATTAGGAATGGTTAACTGCCTAGGAGCATTGCATCCCCAATGTGCTATTATCAAATCTGTTAAACTCTAACGCTAACAAGTTTGTTGTTTTCCACAAATACCAGACAGTTAGTTGTTAAAGCGTTCTGGCAACACACCCTTATCAAACCAGATCCAAAGGACCGGTACCAACAAGCATGACTACTTCAGAAAATAGTACCGAGGAAGAAAGGCCGGTAAGCCAGTTGTTGAAAGAAGTGATGGAGAAGATAGAAAGAATGGGATTGGAGATGAATGCGATGCAGTTAGCCTTGGCTAAAGTACAAAAGATCCCGGAACCACCAGGGCATATGCCGGAATACCCTCACTCTGGCCCTTCAACAAGCCTCCCGAATCACCGTTATTATCAGGAGAGAAGCCCCCATGATTCCCAAGCTCCACCACCCCATCAACCTCTCCCAACACCAAATGTTCCCACTTTTATGGGACCCACACCAGCCACACTGCAAAGATCAACTAGTGAGCCGTTGTTTCAGGCTCACGATGTGCAGTACTATCCCCCTGAACCCACATTCAATGCACCAGAACCCCATACCTATAATCCACACTTGGAGGTCCCGACGGAGATTGAAAAGCCGCCTAAGGTTCTAGAGCAGGATGAGGTAATGAGGAAGTTCAAAAGACTGGAGCAATCCTTCAGGAGCCTGCATGGATTGGGAAACCAGGTCAGCGTGGCCTACAAGGATCTATGCCCTTTCACGGACGTCCAACTCCCGGCTGGGTTTAAGATGCCTAAGTTTGATTTATATGAAGGGCACGGTGATCCCATGGCACATTTGCGGGGATTTTGTAGCAAAATGAGAGGGGCAGGCGGCAAAGATGAGCTACTGATAGCTTATTTCGGTCAAAGCTTGAGTGGATCGGCATTGGAATGGTATACCAAGCAGGATTCCAGCAGATGGTACACTTGGGATGACCTAGCGCAAGCTTTTGCGGGTCACTTTCAATACAATCGCAAGATAGTCCCCGACTGTCTCACATTGTTGAGGACCGGAAAGAAGACTGGGGAAAGCTTTCGTGAGTTTGGTTTCCACTAGAGAGAACAGGCAGCCAGGGTTTATCCTCCCATGAGAGAGGGAGAAATGGTGGACTACTTCCTGCAAACGCTAGATCCAACTTACTTTGGTCACTTGGTGACGACGGTTGGAAAATCCTTCAATGAAGTAGTAAAGATAGGGGTTATGATCGAGGAGGGGCTGAGGTCTGATAAAATCCTGAATTACCCAGCACTCAAGGCAACAACCCAGGTTATTCAGAGCGGCACAGGAGATGCGCTGGGAAGGAGAAAGAAAGAAGAAGTCGCCACGGTTGAGGCAGGCAGTTGGTCCAGGTCCGGCAAACCATACCACAACCAACCCAGACCCTACAGGCCAAATTATCCATACAGCTCGCCACAAAACTACTATCCACCTCAAGAACCACACTTCTCCGTGCACCAAGCCCAAACATACACTCAGCCTCCGGTTCGCCCGCAATGGCAGGCGCCGGCTCCCCAAAACACATATGCACCACCACAAAACACCTACCCTCCACCCCATAACACCTATCCTCCACCAAGGGCATACAGAAACCCTCCAGGGGTGGGCTTTCGGGGAAATCAAGCTGCTAGAAATGACAGGCTACAGAGACATAGAGCTTTTACTGAGTTTGGAGAAACCTACACCGCCTTGTTCCACAAATTGAGGCAGTTAGGTTTGGTGAGTCCTGTCGAGACTAGGAGACCAAATCCTCCACCCCAAAATTTGGACCGATCAATAAGCTGTGAGTACTGCTCGGGAATGCTGGGGCATGATACAGAAAAGTGTTGGAGGTTGAGGCATGCAATACAGGATCTTATTGATGCTAACAAGATCGAAGTCCAGACACCGGAGGCACCCAACATCAACCAGAACCCATTGCCAGTACACCACGAAGCTTACATGATCGAGTTGGTATACGAGGGAGGAGATCCAAAGAAACCCTCACAGACAGTGATGACAATCCAAGCCGCTCCGAAAGAGGAATCGACCGGTGGGGAAGTAGGGGTGCAGTTGAGGAGGGAAAATATCAAGCCAGTGGTAATAGTAGGGAAAAATCCATCCACCGCAACAAAGAAACCAGAGCCAGCCAAATTGGTGGTGTCAGGGACATCATCCCCACCTGTAGTTGTTGTGAAAGGGGTCTGCAGGGGGCTGGTCACCATAAAGGCTGTAGTCCAATTACCAGTGATTGATAGCAAGGCCGTGCCTTGGAAGTATGAAAAAGCAGTGGTAATGTACAAGGGAAAGCAAGTGGAGGAGGATAGTTGTGAGGCGCAGGGACTGATTCGATCGGGACGATGTTTTGCTCCAGTGGAGTTGAGAAAATCCAACCCAGCTGTAACAAAGAAACCTGTGTCAGAAGAAGAAGCTGAGGAATTCTTGAAAAAGATGAAAGTTCAAGATTACTCCGTGGTCGAACAGTTGAAGAAAACACCGGCCCAGATCTCGCTGTTATCATTACTAATCCATTCAGATGAACATCGCCGGGCCCTGATGAAGATACTGAATGAAGCTCATGTGCCCAGTGAAATTTCAGTAAACCACCTTGAAACGATTGCCAACAAAATTTTTGAGGTGAACAGGGTAACATTCGCTGATGATGATCTGCCAGTGGAAGGCACGGAACATAATAAAGCTCTCTACTTGACTGTCAAATGTGAAGATTCGGCAGTTACTCGGGCATTGGTGGATAGCGGCTCAAGTGCCAATATTTGTCCATTATCCACCCTGAACCAGTTGAAGATCGACCACTGTAGAATCCACAAGAACAACATTTGCGTCCAAGGATTTGACGAAAGTGGAACAGCCACCGTGGGGGATATTATACTTGAGTTGACCATCGGTCCGGTCTAGTTTACCATGGGTTCCAGGTATTAGATGCCACGGTATCTTATAACCTTCTGTTGGGACGACCATGGATCCACGCGGCTAAAGCAATGCCATCCACCTTACATCAAATGGTCAAGTCGAGTGGGATAGACAAGATGTCATGCTGCATGGGGAGGACACTGCGTGCACCATGGGAGGCGCCATTGTGCCCTTCATAGAGACCAATGATGACAAAGGTCCCTGGGTTTACCAGATTTTTGACGCAGTGTCAGTAGACAAGATTCCCGAGGGTGAAAGCATTCCAAACCCTAGGGTAGCTTCCGCAACGGTCATGATGGTTTCAGAGATGCTGGGCAATGGATTTGTGCCAGGAAAAGGCCTGGGGGCTGAGCTTCAGGGGATTGTCCAACCTGTCTCCTTGCCCAAGAATTTGGAGACCTTTGGATTGGGGTTCAAACCGATTGCGGCAGATGTAAAACGGGCACGGAAAATGAAGAAGAGAGTTTGGTTTCTTCCCAAACCCGTTCTGTGTCTCTCAAGATCCTTTGTTAGAGCAAGTGCCAAGGGGTCATCTGTCCCGAAAATTCTCGGACCATTGATTGGGATAGACGGGGATTTGAATCAGAGCTTCGAAAGACTATTCGCTGATGTCAATATGGTGGAGGAGGGTTCCTGCAGGGCAGACATACAGTTTGTGGGGCCTGTGGCCAAAACCAATAATTGGACAGTTACTCCTCTTCCTATCCGGGGGGAGTCCTGGTAGTTGGCTTTGATTTTTCTTTCTTATTTTCAGATTATTCCAGGCTGTAATCCGAATCTCATTTTATTTTTGTAAAAGTGTGAACCCTGTTATCCCGCATTTTTAATAAAAATTTCTTTTCTTGTCTCACTTTAATTTTGTTTTGTTCTTTTTTCTTTCTGAACAGTTCTCTTTTTACTGGTTCTAATGACATGGCATGCACCGCGGATCTTCGACCTAGTCTAATAAATCAATCTGACTCCGACTTAATGATACAAGAGATTGATTGTGACAATGAGTCTGAATATGACAAGGATGAAGTCTTCGAAGAAATAAATCGAGAACTGTGCCAATTTGAAGAGAAACCCAGGCCTAATCTGAATGACACCGAGGCTGTGAATCTAGGGGATGCAGATAATATCAGAGAAACTAAAATTAGCATCCACATTGAGCCAAACGTTAGGGAGGAATTAATCAAAACCCTCATTGAGTTCAAAGACGTTTTTGCATGGTCATATGATGATATGCCAGGATTAAGCACCAATCTAGTGGTTCACAAGTTGCCCACTGACCCGGCATACCCTCCGGTCAAGCAAAAACTGAGGAAGTTTAAAACAGAGATGAGTGTGAAGATCAAAGAAGAAGTGACTAAGCAGCTGCAGGCAAAAGTTATTCTGGTCACTCGATATCCCGATTGGTTGGCCAATGTAGTACCAGTGCCGAAGAAGGATGGAAAAATCAGGGTATGCGTCGACTTCTGCAATCTCAACAAAGCAAGTCCTAAGGATAATTTTCCATTGCCAAACATCCATATCCTGATCGATAATTGCGCTGGGCGCGAGATCGGATCCTTTGTGGACTGCTATGCAGGATATCATCAGATCTTAATGGACGAAGAAGATGCAGAAAAGACAGCTTTCATTACACCATAGGGAACTTACTGCTACCGGGTAATGCCATTTGGATTGAAGAATGCTGGGGCAACGTGCAATGACTACTGTGTTTCACGACATGATACACAAAGAAATTGAAGTGTACGTAGATGATGTGATCATAAAGTCTTTACATCAGGAAGACCATGTAGCAGACCTAAGGACATTCTTTCAAAGACTTCGAAGGTATGATATTAAGCTCAACCCGGCCAAATGCGCCTTCGGGGTTCCATTAGGAAAGCTGTTAGGATTCATCGTCAGTCGACGGGGCATTGAGTTGGACCCATCCAAGATTTTCCACCGCCAAAGAACAAAACAGAGGTAATGAGTCTATTGGTAAGACTAACTTATATTAGCAGGTTCATCGCTCAACTCACGGCAACTTGTGAACCCATATTTTGGCTGCTGAAGAAAGATTTTGCGGTAGACTGGACGACGAAGTGTCAAGAGGCTTTCGACCATATCAAAGGGTATCTGTCCAATCCACTTGTGTTGGTTCTACCTGAGCTGGGGAGGCCATTAATTCTTTATCTGACGGTCCTGGAGAGTACGTTTGGCTGTGTGTTGGGGCAACACGACATTACAGGAAGGAAGCAGCAGGCCATTTATTATCTTAGCAAGAATTTCATAGTGTATGAGGTCAAGTACACTCAGCTCGAGAGAACATGTTGCGCCCTAACTTGGGTGGCTCAGAAGTTGAAACACTACCTGTCCTCGTATACTACTTATCTCATTTCACGTCTGGATCCATTAAAGTACATTTTCCAGAAACCTATGCCTACAGGGAGGTTAGCAAAATGGCAAATTTTGCTCACAGAGTATGATATCGTCTACGTGACGAGGACGGTCATGAAAGCCCAAGTGCTGGCCGATCACTTAGCTGAGAATCCCGTTGATGAAGAATACGAGCCTTTGAGGACGTATTTCCCAAACGAGGAAGTAATACATACATGTGAGCTAGAATTACCCGAGGAACCAGGTTGGAAGCTTTTCTTTGATGGAGCCGCAAACGCAAAAGGGGTTGGAATAGGAGCAGTACTCATTTCTGAAACAGGACGTCATTATCCTGTTACAACTCAGCTACGCTTCTATTGTACCAACAACATGGCAGAGTATGAAGCATGCATTTTGGGTCTGCGACTAGCTGCAGACATGGATGTCCAGGACGTTTTGGTATTGGGAGACTCGGACCTCCTGGTACATCAGATTCAGGGTGAGTGGGAAACACGGGATTTGAAACTCATACCATATCGACAATGTTTGCATGATCTGAGAAAGGGATTTCGATTAGTGGAATTCAGACATATCTCGAGAGTTCATAATGAGGTTGCCGATGCATTGGCCACTTTAGCATAAATGTTACACCACCCCGACAAAATGTATGTTGACCCGTTGCACATTCAGGTTCGTGATCAGCATGCTTATTGCAACGCGGTACAGGAGGAAGTAGATGGCGAGCCATGGTTTTATGACATAAAGGAGTACCTCAAGATGGGGATATATCCGGAGCAGGCCACTGGAGACCAAAAAAGTTCCCTTCGGCGTTTGTCAAATGGTTTCTTCCTCAGTGGAGGAGTGTTGTACAGAAGAACCCCAGACTTGGGATTGCTAAGATGTATAGACGCCGGTCAAGCCACGACGATTATGGCAGAAGTGCATGCTGTAGTTTGTGGGCCACATATGAGCGGATATGTATTGGCAAAGAAGATTCTTCGAGTAGGATACTATTGGCTCATTATGGAGCATGATTGTATCAATTTCATGAGGAAATTCCATCAATATCAGATACACGGAGATCTGATTCATTCTCTGCCGACATAATTGCATACAATGTCAGTGCCATGGCCATTTGTTGCATGGGGCATGGATGTCATTGGGCCTATTGAGCCGGCAACGACCAATGGCCACAGGTTCATTCTGGTGACCATCGACTACTTCACCAAGTGGGTTGAAGCTAAAACTTTCAAGTCGGTAACCAAGAAGGCAGTGGTGGATTTTTTTCACTCCCACATCATCTGCAGATTTGGGGTCCCAAAAGTGATCATCACGGATAATGGTGCCAATATTAACAGCAATTTGATGACAGAGGTATGCCAACAATTTAAGATTACACACCGCAATTCCACCCCATATCGTCCCAAGGCGAATGGAGCAGTTGAAGCAGCCAATAAGAACATCAAGAAGATACTGAGGAAGATGGTAGAAGGATCCAGACAATGGCATGAGAAATTACCCTTTGCCTTGTTGGGTTATCGCACTACAGTCCGGACTTCCATAGGTGCAACTCTTTATTTGTTGGTATACGGAACTGAAGCAGTAATACCAGCAGAGGTCGAAATTCCGTCCCTCCGAATTGTCGCTGAAGCCGGGATTGACGACAATGATTGCTTCAAAGCTCGACTGGAGTAGCTGAACTTAATAGATGAAAAAAGATTGGCAACAGTGTGTCATGTCCAGTTGTACCAGAAAAGAATGGCGAGGGCATACAATAAGAAGGTGCGCCCCAGGAGATTTGAAGTAGGGCAGCAAGTATTGAAACGGATCCTCCCGCATCAGATCGAGGCAAAAGGCAAGTTCGCCCCAAATTGGCAAGGGCCTTATATCGTGACCAGAGTGTTGTCCAACGGCGCTTTATGTCTAACAGATATCGAAGGAAGATGCGTCGACATGGCTATCAATTATGATGCAGTCAAAAGATATTATGCGTAATTTCTTTGATTATGTTAGTTATTGGTTCGTTTGTTTGTACTTGGTACTTATTGGATAATGAAATGACGGAGGCAATTCTTTCTTCTATCCAAACACTTTTAACCTTTGCTTCCCCCCTTTGAGCCTTAGTTATTCTTTCATATCCCTCTTTTGGAATCACTAAATGGGAAAAAGATATGAAAAAAATGAAAAAAAAAGAAATTAAAAGAAAAATGAAAACAAGATAAAGATCATAAGAAAATAGCGGAGGTAGGAACTACGTTTGACCTGATTCCTCAAAGAGGATACGTAGGCGCCTCACGGCTCGGTCATAGTGCACCGTAGTATGCATAGTGTGCAAAATGTGCATAGCTCAACATAGTGTAAATATAAAAATCCCCAAGCAAGAAAAACTGGGGCAGGAGTTATGTTTTTGAATCTTCAAAAAAGGGTTTGATTCCAAGAGTTGTAACATTACACCCATCAAAGTTACGTTAAATGTTTGACAGCCTTTCCCTTTTTAACCCACACAAAACCAACATCGATGTCCAAAAAAGACCTCCCGATCAATATCCGAGAGGTTCCAAGTCAGGCAAATGGAAGCCGAGAATAATACGCTGATCCCCAGCAAAGAAGAGAGTCATAAACTGGAAATGAATTGATAGTCGAAAAGAATCTCCGAAAGAGAAAGTCATATCGGCAGCACTCCAATCCCCCGTTGAAAGATAAAATGAGAGAGTCTTATCGGTGAAAACCTTCACAAGCACCATAAGGCGACGAAAGATGAGAGAAATAAAATGAGAGAGTCTTATCAGTGAAAACATTCACAAGCAACATAAGGCGATGAGAGCTCAGAGAAAGGAGAGAGTCTTATTAGTGAAAACCCCTCGAAGGGCACTATAAGGCGACAAGATAGATCGTCAAAAAGGAGCTGCATTCGCACGAGATGGGCATCTGTTTATCCCCAGCAAGTAAGGCCATCAGGAAGATTGATTGATACAAATAGACTGGGTCGAATAATCCGTAATGCACAACATGATCGTTGGGACCAGTCATACCGTCCAGATAAGTTCTGTCCTTTTTTTTCTTCCCCGCCATCTGTTCAGAAAGATTTTTTTTTCTTCTTTCTTTTTTTTTTCTATCTTTTTCATTTCTTTGTCTAAAAAGACTTTTTCAGAAAATAGTTTTGAGAAGGACTTTTCAGAGTTTACTACCAGGGGCCAAAATTGTGCAAAGAAAATGCGAAAGCCACAGGCCAAAACCAAGGCAATAGGACAAAAGGCGTTTGTCACAAAATCAAACGACAAACTGACCTAGAAAGTTAAGGAGAACATGGAGAAAGGCGGAAAATGATGGTTGAAGGACTTGTGGGTCAAGTTCCAAGAAAATCCCCAGCAAGAACTGCGATAGATCACGGACCGAGATTCGAGATGGTAATACACCACAGAAAGGGGGAAGGAGGAAAAGAGAATTAATCCGCCGGCCGGGAGAAAATAAACGTTTAAGGGAGTAGTTTTGCATTTGAAGAGGACTCCCACAACATGTTGTAAAACAAAAGAGCGGGGAAGGGATAAATGGAAAACCATCCCCAGCAAAAAATACAATCCCCAGCAGACATGTCATCTCCAGCAAAATTCCCAACCATGTTGCGGGAGCAAAGAGCAAGGAAAAGGGAAAGGAAAAAAGCATCCGCCAGCAGGAGTGACACGATCACTCACCATGTTAAAACTGACAAATTCTTTCCTTTGGTTTCTACAGGAAAGTAAAGGTTGATGATGGCAGAAAGACACGCCACAAAGAAGGTCACCAAAACCGGGGCAGAAAATTTTCTGCCGTTGTCAAAATTTTCTCGGGGGGACGAGAAACAAATCAAAATACTATTTCTTTCTTTTCATTTCATGTTCTAGGTCGCCCACCAGTATAATGCGGGAATACATTTCTGTCTTTTCATTTCATGTTCTAGGTCGCCCAGCAGTATAATGCGGGAATACATTTCTGTCTTTTCATTTCATGTTCTAGGTCGCCCACCAGTATAATGCGGGCATACATTTCTGTCTTTTCATTTCATGTTCTAGGTTGCCCACTAGTATAATGCGGGAATACATTTCTGTCTTTTCATTTCATGTCTAGGTCGCCCACCAGTATAATACGGGCATGCATTTCATATTTTGCATCCAGGCGCCCACCTGTATAACGAGAGGAATACTTTTCAGTCTTATACTGCAGATCTTGAAATCATCTTATGCTACAGATTTTGAAATCAGTAACCCACCGGAAGGCAGAGGGTTACCACAGGAATCCTCAGCAGGAAACAATAAGAAATCCCCAGCACCGGAAAGCAGAAGGTTGCAACAGGAGGTTCCAGCACAAATTCAAGCACATTAGTCAGAAGTGAAGAAAAGACGCGTCTTGAAAGAATCGTCCTGTGAACATTAAATTATGTTTAGCACAACAAAAATGATGAAGAAAGTCGTATCCCCAGTGGAACCACCAAAGAGTTTAATGAAGGAAGCCATATCCCCAGCGGACCGAGCAAAATGATGAAACTGGTATTCAGAAAAGCAAAAGGCCAGTGTCATCCCCAAGTTCTCGGAAGAAAAGCATCGGAAGAAGCACATGTCGACAGGAAAGCAAGGCAGCAAGAACAAGTTGAAGATAGATGAGATCTTATGATCCGTAGTCTAGCCTAACTTCTTGATTTTTCTTTTAAGCACGGTGTAACAAGGAGATCGGTAAGCAGTGACAACAGCATGCAGCAGCGGCAACATTGCAGTCCCATGGTAGTCTCAGCTACCAAAACTTCCCGAACTACATTAACCTGATTCCCCTTTAGCCAGGGATATGTAGGAAACCTTTGAAGCAAAGGTTCGGTTAAATCTTTCTCAAAACATTGCTTCACACTGAGTACTCCAATAGGGGCAAAAATCGCTCGTATCCGCTCACTTTATCTTTGCACGAAAGCCCTTGGTGCTTTTGGACAAAGAGGGGCAGCTGTGAGCACGTGATTTTTGCTTAACGGAAACTACTCCAAAAAAAATCGGAAAAGAAATAAAACAAGTTACCTCCGGGTACAATTTTGAGGATTTATGTGACATTTTGATAATTGTTCTGTCCGTAAATGCTCGCCTCGCTATAGTTAGAAAATACAAAAAATACATGTTGCATGCATTTAGGAATAATTGGTACATTTAGGAATGAGTTAGTTATAATTTGGTTGTTTAAAAACGAAAATCACAAAAATATGCATTTTGTTGTCATCATAATATTTTAATTAGTGTGATATTTGTTGTTGGGTATTAATTAATATTTGTGTGTTTAATTTTGGTTTTTCGAAATTTTTGTCTAATTGTAAAGAAGGAAAATACCGGATTTGGGCCAAAATTTAAATGAAAAATCAGGCCCAAACCAATTACCACAACCTAGTCCAAACCCAGGCTTCCCAGGCACGCCCAAAACGACGCCATATCAGCTTCCCCATCCTGAGCCGTTGATTGATTCAAATGAACGGTCCAGATCAGGCCATTCACTTACCCAAACGACGCCGCATATGGCATTTGATCTGAGCCCTCCATCCAGCCCAATCCAACGGTCCAAGATCCCTTTCAGCAACCCATTTCCAAACCCATTAAGTGAAAGATCCTGGCCATCGATCTCACTTCATCCAACGGCCAGGATCTAACCACCCACTACGTATATAAGCTCAAACCCTTACCCCACGCCCCCATCCGAACACCCCCCTTCCATCGTCCCAAACACAAACCCAAATCCCCCTTCCAAACCCTAGCCGCCCCCATACGCTCTCACCATAAACCCGGCGGCAACGACGTCGGTGACCACCAAAGTAACACCCCTGACGCACCTCACCATCCTGAACACGGATCTATTACCCCCGTGCCTCGAATCATCCCCCATCATCTTGAATCTTGATTTAAAGATTCGAGCCCAACCCCGATCTACACCAACCTACCCCGGATTCATACCAGCCACTACCCTGCCCTCAATCGTGACCAAACCAAGCTTGGTTTGGTCCGAATCTACCCACAAATCCTCAAGCCCCAAATCGGACTGTTCGAACCCTAGAACACAAGAATTTTTGGAATCCGGCCAGATTAAATGGAGGGTTGGGGTCTAATAGACCTTAATCGAAGTGTTCTCGGTTGAGAACACCTCGATTAAAGTCTTTTCGACCCCAAAATGGGCAAATCCAGTCAAAGCTAGGGTCGTTTGTTGTTGAGTTTTCAGAGTGAGTTCCCTTTCTTTTTTTGTGTTTTTGTTTAAATGTTGTTTGGGTTTGTCAGCATGTTTAATTGGTTTATTTGGTATTTCTGATATTTTTTCCAATTTGTTCTCCATATTCGTAAGACCTTTTATTTGGTCGATTGTTATTCGGTTTATGTTTGAATACGTATGGTGATATACATGTTTGAGTTAATTAATGTCGTTGAATAGATAATTCATATAGATTCCCTGTGTCGTGCAAAGTTGTTGAAGGTAGTTGATGCCTCGTTCGTGTTGTTTGTTTGATCGACTGATTATTCTAGGTCATAATTAGTATAGTCGATTAGATAAACGTCGTCGATTAGTTTTACAGGACTGAATGTGCAATTACTCTGATTTGTATAGCTTCATATGACTGATCGAATCATTGTTGTTTAGTTGATTGCTTGAAATTATCTGTGAATGAATTGTAGCTGCAACGTAATAGCTAGAACTCAGTTTTGGGCAGCTTGAATTTGAACTTTCAGGAGTTCAAAATGTCTTACTGCTGCAGCAGGGTAATACAGTAATAATCAGGGGCTGACATGGGTAGTTTGGGGGTGTGAAAAGAGCAGAAATGATTAGTTTAAGTGAGCTGACAATAGGGTACTGAAATAGGATTAAACTAATGCAATAGTGGGGAACCAAACTTGATAGCATGGGGTTAATTAAAAGATTGTCAGCTGTCCATACCATTGGGGCACAAAACACATGTTAATGGGGTTTAAAGGAGTCATGGGCAGAATTGAGAGCGGGGGGAAACGAGGCAGCCTGGAGGGGGGGGGTTGCTTGTATTTAGCCTATAAATAGGCTCATTTGAGCACAGGGGAAGGGGTTAGAGATCAGAGGGAAAAAAGGGTTGAGAGATCAGGTTTTTAAGGGTTACACATCAGAGTTTAAGGGAAAATCAGAAATTAGAGGCTGGAAAATTGTAAGTGTTGAGAGTTAAATAGTGCTGGTTTTTTCTGAACATACCAAGCAGAAGTCACTGTGCTTCTGCACCTGTTTTATTTCTTTGCCTTGGTCTGGTTTGGTTGGGCACACTGCTGGTTTTCAGTTAGCTTCCCTGGATTCTTTACTTGCTAAAAAACTGTTTCAGCTGAGTGTCTTGATTTCCTGTTTGGACTGAAAGTCCACTGGTTTGTTGTTGTTTGGTTTTGTCTGAAATTGCTGCTGGATTTTTCTTCTAAGTTTGCTGTTGAGTCTTGGTCTGTCTTTGGGTTGTCTCTCTTGTTGTTGCTGGTTTGGGGTTGTTCGACTGATTGTGTCGTTGATGTGTTCTGCTGTGAATCTGCTGCTGTACTACTGCTACTGCTGCTGACTTCTTTTTTACCATATCTCTATTCTTCTACCAGGTACACTTTCGAATAGACCATGATGTAGCTAGGTGGTGTACAAGTGAAATGAAATGCTTATGGGATTTAATGTATCATGTGATGTACCTATGGGTTTAGCCAATTATGTGATAAGCATCTGTATAATTTCATTTTTTACAACTCAATAAGAATGCATGATGTACTCTTTTACTTAATTGGGAATGTTTGTTTTCTTGCTATAGAGGTAGCCATCAGTTGCAGCTCCAATTATAGTAGTTATGTAGATGATAGAATGAACAAATAGCTAATGGATTGACTGTTTGGATTTCACCCCTTCTTTCTTTAAACAAATGGTCTGTTTTAAATTGTTAGGAATATGGTCTGATTGAGGCAAACAATACATTGCATTTCAGTCCCCCCCCCTTCATTTATAAATGTTAAACACATATCAAATAAGTTGAACAAGCCTAATTGGAATAAGAGTGGCCCAGGCCGAATTTGACTTCATGCACATTAGGCCTGGGACCATAACTGCCAAACGGACTGCCCGTATTACGTCCCTCTTTCAACAAATCACATTTGAAATTCAACTATAATAATTCATAAGTATGTAAATACAGTAGGACCTTTCCATTTTTTAGAGACAAACATAGATAGGAAATCATAGTTGCTTTTAGGTTTGCCTTTAAGTAAATAAAAAAGAAGATGAGCCTCGCCCAAATAACACGCATAAATTGCGGGGCCCTCGTTAAATATATATATATTAAATACTTAGAATTTGGGATGGATTGTTTAGTTAATTTCACTGTCTTCCCCAAAGATAATAACGCGCTAGACTCTTTAGGCGGGATTTAATTAATCTTACCTTCCTAAAACTCGGGTGCGCATTTCATGCGACCCAAATCCAAATCCCAAAACATTGAATAAAAATGTGTTCCGGATTGCGGGTGCATTTCATGTGATACAATCCAAAGACATGTCTTAAACGATGTTCACATTCTTTTAAGATATAATAATAAAAGCGGTAAAGAGTTAAAATTTGTACATGAGAGCATAATTGTATAAAATCAGATAAACAAGCCGAATGTGATAGTTGAGCGACCGTGCTAGAACCACGGAACTCGGGAATGCCTAACCCCTTCTCCCGGGTTAACATAATTTCTTATCCGGATTTCTGGTACGCAGACTGTAATATAGAATCATTCTTTTCCTCGATTCGGGATTAAATTGGTGACTTGGGACACCCTAAATCTCCCAAGTGGCGACTCTAAAATAAACGAACAAATCCCGTTTCGATTGTCCTTTAATTGGAAAAAACTCTTTCACCCCTCACGGGGGCGGAAAAAGGAGGTGTGACAATCATTAGTAAGAGTTGTAGGACAATTTGTGGAGAATATAATTTTTGATTTGGTGGTATTGATATTTTGACCTGAGAGTTTACAAAAAAGACCTGGACCTTTTTTAATAGCATGGCTTGATTTATGATTGGCTCTGACCATTAAGGTTAGGTCGTCGTCAAAGAAAAGGTGAGAGAAATTGGGGCCTTTTTTTCTAAGGTAATAGGATCCCAGTTTCTAATGTCAACTTGATGGTTTATGTAACGTGACAACATTTCAAGACAGACAATGAATATATTAGGAGATATAGGGTCACCTTACCTAATTCCCCGGCTAGGTTGAAAAAAGCTAGTGATAGAACCATTTACTAGGATAACTATAGAACTTGTTGAGATGCAATTTAAGAGAATTTTCTTAAATTTTGGAGAAAAATTGAAATAAGTTAGGGTGTGGTGCACATATGACCATTCTAAACGGTCAAAGGCTTTTTCAAGATCGATTTTGAGAATCATATGACCTTGTTTCCCCTTTAACTTATAAATTTTTGAAATAAGCTCTTGTATGATAATAGCATTATCCGAAGCCCTTCTATTTTTTATAAAGCTATCTTGGTAAGGGCAAATAAGTTGGTCAAGGAAAGGTTTAAGTCTATTAGCGAGGATTTTTGTGATGACCTTATAAATAGTATTGCATAGACCAATGGGTCTAAAATTTCTTAAGTTATTCGCATTGGAAATTTTTGGAATAAGGCACAAGTAAACTTTGTTAAGATCATGGGGGATCTCTTGGGTTTCAAAGATGTCATGGCACAGTTTTGTCACAGAGGGTCCAATTAAATCCGAATACTTTTGAAAAAAGAAAGGGTGTAGGCCATCCGGTCTAGGTGCCTTAAAGGGTTTAAAAGAAAAAATGGCCTTTTAATCTCAATATTTAAAAGAGGATTATCAAGACTATTGAGAGTTAAGCCATTTCGGGAGATATTTTGAAGAGAGCTAATTCTATTAGAATTATCGTGGGAGGTTGTAAATATAGTTTTAATGTAATTACAAACGTGGGCCATTAGATTAGGATCATTGATCCAATTCTCAGCATTGTCTGTGAAGAAATTTAGTTGAAAAGCTTGACAGAGATACTTGGGCCATTAGCTCGCTTAATCGGAATTGCAATAGGTTGTTTTTGGGGGGCTTTTGCACCTTGATGTCTTCTTTTGGAAAAAGAAATTGTTGTCCATTGTTCTTTTTCCATATCATTTGTAATTGTTGATAATTCCTTGGCTGTATCTTCATTATTGCTATCACTATTTCTCTGATTAATAAAGGAGCATTGTGTTTTGTATGCCCCAATCGTCCACAGTTTTTGCAAAGAAAATTTTCACCTTCGTAGTATATTGCTTGTTTGTGGTGGCCTACATAGATGAATGGTTAAACTGGAACTTCCAATGGTAATTCCACACATAATCTTTCATAACGACCTCTCGGAGTTGTTGATGTGCAAACATCAATTTTTAGGAGCCGGCCAATTGCATTACCAATTTTTTCCTGAATTTTCCCATCGTAAAATTCAGTAGGTAATTGAGGAAGTCTAATCCATACTGCTGAGTTTGTGACCTTTTTTTGAGTGGCAACAAAGTTTGGTTTCCATCTATTAATAGAAAAAAAATGCTCGTTAATGAACCAAGGGCCTTGATGCATTGCCTTGTACATATTTTCCTTTTTCTTGAATTTGATTATGTAGTAGTCCACTCCAAGGTCAATCAGTTGGAAATCCTCAGTTGGCTTCCATGGTTCTTGATTTTTTTAAAAAAATAGTGGTGTAACATACGTTTGTCCACTAGCTTTACTATGATGGAATTTTTCCATGGCTCATAGATTCGTACATTCTCCTCATCAGAGAGTATTATGAATTTGATGCCTTTTGTGGTTGTTAAGGATGGTTGATTATCAATAGGGGTTTATATCTTGATGATTTTCTATAGTGGTGAATAGCAAAAGGTTTGAAGTAGTAAGCATTTCTTTGAAGCTGGGTTTGATTATGCTTTGATCAATATCTGGGGGTTTAGGGGGAATTGTGTGTTGTTGTTGTTCATAGGGTTGGGGATCCATTTCCCAAAGAGAATACTAGCCCTACAGTAAAGCCGAAGTTTGGCTGGGTTTCAAGTCTATGAAGAGCGTTTGAAATAATATTTGTCAGTTGTAACCATAAAAAATAGTAGCCAAATATCATATTATCTTGCTATGAATCTTTTTCGTAGAAAATAGTTGTACGTATCACTTAGCTACAAAATTGTAAGCCGTCACCATTTAAACATTGTATGTTTGGTGATAAAACTTTGTTGTCACTAAGCCACATGTTAATTAGAAATTACAAAACGATTGTCGTAATTGTTTATATTGCCGGTGACAAAAATTTAGGTTCCAAATAAATGTAAAATTTTGATAAGTTTTCTAATGGGTCAATTAGAACTTTATATTTAATCGGCAGAATACATACATTACCCTCTCGGTTACAAAAAAATCTCAATTATATAAACAGGGGAGGTTCAAGCACAAGTGTGGTCTAAATCCAAATTTTAATATGAGGCCTAATATTTTTTAGAATAAAGTTCTTATATATATGTTTATTAGAAGTCTATTCTTATAGCTTTATGAGATTCAAATTTGTTAATAGTTATTTTGATTGATTTTTTCTAATAATTAACTGATAATATGATTAACCCATTAATTAATCTTTCTTGAGATATTATTGATCTTAAGTAAGATTTTAACAATGTTAATTTTGAAAAACTTCTTTTGGTTGAGGCAACTATATATATTATAGGAGCTGTTAACATTATTCTATAAGCAAGCATTTGAAAAAACAAAACTTTTTATTATAATTGAGTATATCCATTAATCTATTATCTTCTACTGGTACTTCTTTTCTTAATATTCTTAATTCAAGAAATAAGTCTAAACCATCAATATGAGCTTGACTATTATGTTTTAAGGAACATTCAAAGTTAAGGCACTGCTTTTTCATATTTTGGTCATCTAATGATCTAAGTTTGTTTACCTTCTAATATGAAATCAAAAATATCTTCATATACTTCAAATTGTTCAAATTTGTCTTTAAGTGAAAAATGGCTTGATCTACTATATATAGGAAGTAATCAACTCTAAAAGATTTTTTAAAATACTTTATGATTTTATCATCAACATTCACATTTTAATTTTTTTCTACAAATTATATGTTTATTACGAAATTCAAGTTCTATATTTATTTTCAATGTAATTTTCTTGCCAAAATCATTACAGTTATAAATCTCTCTTCTCTATTATTTCTTTCATAATCTACTTTTATACTAAAAATATTAAATATTATTTTTTAAAATACATATTAACCGATTATTTCTAAAAATGCCCCCCTCCCCCCACCCCTCCCATATTTGGGGACCTAAGGCACAAAGCCTTATTACCATAAGGTTAGAGCCGGCATGTACTACACATCCAGACTTATCACTTTGTAGATAAAACTTCTTATGTGGACAGTATGGCTGTCCAACGGGACGGGACCAAATTAACGGGACGGGGAGACATTTAAGCGGGACGGTGGCGGGATAGGACAAAACGGGACGGGACAAACGGATGAAACATTCGTCTGGTCCCATCCCGCTAACAAACGGTATGGAACGGGACGGAATGGAACGGGACGGGTTCGTAGGCCTTAAGTGTATTTTTTTTTTTAAAAACGTCTAGTTTTTTGAAAATTACTATGTTTTTAAAGTTTGCAACGGCTAGATTTTTTACTTATTTAATAAACTTAAATATTACTATGTTAAAATAAAAATTATAAAACTAAGTAAAGAATTATAAAATATTTAAACAAAAAAATTGTATTGAAATATTCTAGTAATTATAAATTTATAATAGAGTTGTAATTTATTTAATATAATTTCAAAGTAATAACTATTAAGTAACTAATGTCACACCTCCTTTTTCCTTACCCGAGAGGGTACAAGGGAGTTTTTTCCAATTAAAGGACAATCCAAACGGGATTTATTTATTTATTTCAGAGTCGCCACTTAGGAGATTTAGGGTGTCCCAAGTCACCAGTTTTAATCCCGAATCGAGGAAAAGAATGACTCCATATTACAGTCTGCGTACCAGAAATCCGGATAAGGAATTCTGTTAACCCGGGAGAAGGTGTTAGGCATTCCCGAGTTCCATGGTTCTAGCACGGTCGCTCAACTGTCATATTCGACTTATTTATCTGATTTTTATACAATTATGAACCGATGTGTCAATTTTAACTTTTTACCACTTTATTATTATTATTTTTAAAAGAATGTGAACATCGTTTAAAACATGTCTTTGGACTGCGTCACATAAAATGCACCCACAATCCGGAACACATTTTATTTGATGTTTTGGGATTTGGATTTGGGTTGCATGAAATGCACACCCATGTTTAAGAAAGTAAATTATTAAACACGCGCCTAAAGAGACTATCGTGTTATTATTCTGGGAAGGCCGTGAAATTCGCTAAACGGCTCTCCGGAATTCTAAGTCATTAACACATATATTTTTGTGAGGGCCCCGCAATCTGTGTGTTTTATTTGGCGAGGCTCGTCTCGTTTTATTTAAAAGGATAAACCTATAGTGACTACATTTTTTCTATTAAGTTCGTCTCTAAAATAAAAAAAATCCCTCAATTAATTACATGTTGAAATATACGTAACTTATTTAATTTACGGCTAATGCAAATGGAAAATTGCAATCGAGTTTGTACAAAGAAAAACCGCTTTCATTCTATATTCTATTATTCAATAATACTAGAACATGAGATAGATAATAATATCAAAACAACTTTGATTAATTTAAACTAATATTATTAGATGAAGAAGTTATACTTATGCAACCCCATTACTCATTAATCAGTCAACTACATTTTTATACAATGAAAGGAAAATTTTATTCAAACTCAAATCTAAACAAAAGGAATTCAACAGGAACAAGAGCCTGATCAATATTTCATTTCGCTGCAAGCCAAGAGTGTACAAATGAGTACCTGAAAATGGCAGTACAAGAACAAAAGAAGTAGGAGTCAGCAGCAATAATACTACAGCAACAGTAGGTTCAGCAACACCGCAAACCAGTAACAACCAGTAGAATAACCCAGTAACAGATTGAAAACTCAGCAATATCAAAGTGCAATCGTAGTCAAAGCAGAAGAGAGACGGATACAAGATGAAGTAGTTTACTGATTTTTAATAACACTCGAGAAAAGCAAACGGAAATTATTCGAGTGAAAGTTCAAATTGCATTTCTCTTTTACTCTCTAACACTCTTGAAATTTCCAGAATATATTACTCTCAAAGATATTCTCCCAATAATAATCTCTACCTCTCAATAATGTTCCCCCTAAAATGTGTCAAATGACCCTATATATATAGCAAGACAAGTCTTGAATCCCTAACCCAAAATATTCCCCCAATGCATGCTTTGTCCCCACTACTTAATGTTTTTTTTATTTTAAACTTTGTCCCCCATGCCTACATTAAATAAATACATCCACCCCAACCCATTACAATTTGTCCCCCATGCCTAACATAAACAAATGCAATATTCCCCTCCACTACTTTATGTTTTGACCCCCATTATGTTAAACAATTATATCAAACACCACCCCATTATATTTTGTCCTTCATGCTTAACATAAAGAATTAAAATAATGTTTAATTACCAAACTACCCCTCCGACCTTATTGCAATTTACCAAACTACCCCTGAATGTAATGCAATTTACCAAACTACCCCCATCAGCTCTAAACAATCAATTAATCATAACTTAACCAAAATATAGCCAAGATGACCAATTTCTCAACAATCTTCAACAACAAATCACATGAACACGATGAACAACACAACTCAAAATTAATGGAATGAATTAACCATATCGCGAACCAATCCTGGTTAATTTAGACCATCAATGAATGAGCAAGGATACAACGATACAAACAACAAAATACATGATTCAAATTAAACAGCAAAACAAACTCAAATTAATTTACTGGACGAACTTCAAACAATGAATAAACATGCATTAAAATCTATTTTAAACAACAAACATGACGGATTCAAACGATTCAAACAACATTAATAATTTCTGAAAAATACATAACAACATGAAACAAATTGAAGAAATAATTAATTAAATTTCAATTTGAATCTAACAAACATTAAACTAACAAATATTTACCTAAACAATAATACAAACATGAAATAAACATGAAAAACAACTAATTAAACTTCCATTTTGAAATCTGAAAATTAATTTAACAAAACACATGAACAAACTACAAAATTAATTCAAACGATAGACATGAACAAAACAAACATTTGCCGATTTTAGATTCGAGAAAACAAAACACGGGCAAAAATAAAATTCAAAATCTACTAACCGGATCGAAACGAAATATGTACGGACTGTTTTGACGAACCTCGAATGGGAATAAATCTGTCCGGACTCAACGACGAACTCCACGACGAGCTCACCTCCCTTTTAAACTTGACGAACTCAAAACGACGCTCGACGTCCTCGACTAAAACTTGAACAAACGAGATGGTTGGATCTCGCTTTGGGGCTGAAGGCGACGAGGATAAAGAAGAAGATGACGGAGATGGCATAAGCAGCTGGGTCCGTGGCGAAACTGAGGCAGCAGTAGCCTTCTCCTTCATCGAAACGGAGCATCAGCTTCTACGTAACTGAGGTCCATGGCGGAGCATCAGCATCAGCTCCTCCTGGGTCCATGGCGGAACTGAGGTTGCAGCAGCGAAACGGAGGAGCTGGAGACTGGTCGACGAGGGCAGCGACAGCAGCCATGGCGGAGTGCTTATGGTCGTTCATGGTGAAGCAGCAACGTGAGATTTTCGGCCTTGGGAGCTCAACAGTGGACTGGGCTTTCATGGTGGAGCTCGACGGAGAAGATGAAGACGCAGCTGGGTCATCCATGGTCGGAGAAACTAAAGCTTGAACAACTGGTCTACTTGGACGTGCGGTTGAGGGCAGCCATGGACGTCGAGCTCAAACTCGAGCTTGACGTCGAACGACGAAGATGAAGTCACGATGGATGGTGAAGCAGAAGGAGCAGCAGTGGCGTGAAGGAGACGAAGCTGGTCGTGAGGTGGAAGGGAAGTAACGAGAGCAGCCATGGGAGCGTTGGAGGTGGAGGGGTTGTTTTGGAGAAGAAGAAGATGGAGGGGGGCGGGTGTTTTTAGTTTTAGGGTTTGTTTTTGGGTTTCAACAAGAAAAAATGAAAAATGGGAGTGGGTTGGGCGGATGGTTCAGTTATGGGACGGACCGGGTCGACTCGGTTTGAAGTAGACCGGGTCATGGGGAAGGTTGGGCAATTATTTCGGCCTGGGGTTGAAATTTGAAGAAGCGGCCCAATCCGATTTTTCTTTGTATTTTTGTTCTCTTTTCTTCTTTCATTTTTCTAAAACTAAATTATAAAAATACTTAAATTATTATTAAGAACTAAATTAAGTTATAAAAGCACAAATTAACTCCCAATAACAATTAACGCACAATTAAGTAATAATTAAGCATAAAATTGTTCATTTGGACATTAAATGCTAAAAATGCAAAAAATGCCTATTTTTGTTTTTTTAATTTTTGTAAAATAAATTTAATTACTAACAATTATAGAATTAAATCCTACATGCAAATGTGACATATTTTTGTATTTTTTATTAATTTAACAAATAAACAAACACAGACAAATACAAATAATTATCAAAATATCACAAAATCTCACAAAATTGCACACCAAGGAAAATCATTTTATTTTGAATTTTTTGGGAGTAATTCTCATATATGGAAAAAATCACATGCTTACAACTAAGACAATTCATAAATAAAATTCAACGCTTGGAGCCTTTTATTTTATTAATAGAACTTTCAAATCTCAAATACAAATATAATTCTTTTGAAGAGCACCTAATCTACGCAGCCACCTTCTAGGAAGAGTTCTGTGTGAACTAGGCCTCTTAGTAGCCAATTACAAATTATCATACTAATATTTGTAAGCTCCTATATAGCTTCTTTGTAACTTATCAATAATATCTCTCGGACATTGTTCTGGAATTGGCAATGTTGATTGATGTTCCATGAGCTCCATGCCGTCATTGCTCCCAGTGCTAAGTATCTCATTGTATTCTTCTTCTTTCCTAGTGGTTAATTTTTCAAAACCAAGATTTCTTCTTTCTGAATTAATCCAATCTCTGAATAATACGGAAATCTCTAGAGTGTCCTCCGCTAATGAATGTCTATGATCTCCAATTTGAAATCTTGCCGCGCAAAAAGCACTTTCCAATGCTACTGATGATGCTTGAATAGCCAGGATATCTCGGGCCATAATTGAAAGTGTTGGAAAAGCCTTGCCACGCTCCTTCCACCATGACAAAAGTTGTTCCTTGACATCTTCGTCTTTAATATTTTTCAATCCTTGATTAAGATAAGAATCAAGTTCATTATCAATAGAGGAATCAAAACCTGTTGTATATAATTAAGATAAGAATCAAGTTATCATCCATATTTTCCCATAAAACTTCTGCTCTAGACTTAAAAGTAGAGGGAGCAGTTTCACAACCAGTTGTATCCATAAATTTATATTTATCAAACATTGATCTAGCATAAGAATATATGCTAGCCCGGACACTCGCCCTGACCGCGCACGCAAATCGCGAAGGAATAAAATGAGGTTTTAAAGACTCAGGAACGCAGAATAGAGTTCTAAAATATAAGATGACCTTTTGGGTAATCACACAAATGCGACATAAACTTTTGGTTAATATAAATATAACCAAAGACCGGTAAAAAGGGAGAATAAGCACATTTACTGTGTATTCTTCTAATCTTCTTTTTTGGGTAACATTCACTGTGTATACCTAATCGTTCACAAACTAGGAATAAATGTAGCTAGAGATAAGTGCATAGAAAAAAGTCTTTGGCACTTAGAAGCAAAACAATAGAAAGAATTGTAATCTTAGTTTGGAGGCCAATAAGGAGAAACAAGTTAGGTATGCCTAACTCACATAGCTAATACTTGATAATAGCCACAAAAATTAAAATTCTATGGCTATTTGCAAAACTATAAAATTTCTTTGCCACAAAAATTAAGTTGATAAAGCTAATTCCTCATATTAGCTACAATTGCTAGTAATCATGGCAATAACTACCTAAATAGCTTTAAATTTATTGCTACAAATAAAATTTGGTAGCTAATCATAATTTTTTGCCACGAATAAATAATTGTTGTAGCAATAGTTTCCTCTTAGCCACAATAAATTATTTAAAATAAAATATTATAGCTAAATCAATATTTTTGCTTTAAGTTCTAAAACGTTGTGGCAATAGTTAAATGATATAGTCACAGATTTATTGGTATAATTGAATTATACAGCTAATTCTTTGTTTTTTGCTACGAGTTGAAAATTACTATAGCTATAGTAACTTTTTAGCCACAATAAAATAATTGAAAGAAAATGTTGTAGCTAAATGAATATTTTTGTTTCAAGCTATTAAAAGTTGTGGCAATATAGGTTAAATTAGCCACATGTTTCTTGCTTTAATAGAATTTCGTAGGTAATCATTAATTTTTGCCACGAGTTGAAACTTAATATAACAACAATAACCTTTTAGCCACAACAAACCATTTAAATCAAATATTACTAAAATAATAACTTTGCTTCAAGTTCTAAAAAGTCATGGCAATAGTCATCACGATAAAATGATATAACCACGAATTTATTGCTACGATAAATTTTGTAACTAATCATCAGTTTTTGCCACAAGGTAAATTTTCCGTCACAGTAGCAATCTTCTAGCCACATTAAAAATTTGAAACAAAATTTTGTAGTCAAATAAATATTCATCTTCTTATTTTAAGAAAATAAAAATAGTTAGATAATAGTTACTACTATTTGTCATGAAAAATCAATAGATACAAATTTAAAGTGACGATAAATTTACGAGTTTACTATACTTTAGTCGTACATCTATGATTGCCATTGCAATAATAGTATTTTAACCGCAATAAGTTATATGTATAAAATTTCATAAGTGAGTAACTTTTTTTCAATGACAAAAATAAGAGTTGCTCAAACAATATCAAGTTACAAAAATTTAATTTTAACTTAAAAGTTATATTTTTCCAAAATAACATAAACTTCAATGAGCACAAGAAGACTTCAAAGAGCGATGGTGAATGAGGAGGTGAAGGCATAACTGGTGTACTGCTAAGACTTATGAAAGAGGGAGGCCTTCAATTTCCAATCACTAACGACAACATCAAAGCTATCATTTTTGTAAGTACTATATACTGCATATTTCTATCTTCAGTATTAGCACTCTTTCTATTCAACTTTTTGTGGAACTTGTTTTATTTTATTCCATAAAGAATGACGTATCTCTATGCAAGAAATAATTTAACTTTAAACTTCCTATTTTATCTTTAATGACATGTTTTTATAGCCACATGAATTTCATTACATATTTAATACCACAGGTTCGAAAATTATTTCTGTCTTTCTTAAACTTTGTATCTAGTTATACCGTGCCACATAAAGTGAAATTGATGAAGTATTATGATTTATCTTTAATACTAACGTTCTCAAATTGCATAATTAATTTTTGTACTTAAAGAGTCACTTTAGTTAGCTTTCAATTGGGACAACTAATCTTACTTTCGTCATAAAATTTACACATTTGAAAATTACAACAAATGTTATTTCAATCACTACAACTTGGCATTAGGATAACGAAACAAGTAGCAAAATAACATGCTAATATTTTTTTGGGGGGTTTTGGCATTGAAAATTTAAAAGTTCCTTTTGGTGTAGAATAAAGGTAGTAGCACAAACGTAGTACAAATATGTTATTTGAATATTTCAGTAGAAATTTGTCAAGAAGGTTGTAAGAGAAATGAATATTGTAACTTGCTCGAAAATGAAGGACATCTTTGGTGCGGGAACATATACTTCATCAACAACAATTAATTGGGCCATGATTGAAATGATGAAGAATCCAAGTATATTTTCCAAAGCTCAAGCAGAGGAAAGAAAAATCTTGAGAGGGAAAGAAACTTTTGGTGAAATTGATGTCGACGAGTTCAAATACCTAAAGATGGATTAAAGAAACTTTCAGACTCCATCCTCCACTACCTCTTTTGCTTCCAAGAGAATGTAGAGAAGAAACAGACTTAAACGGCTACACTATTCCATTGAAAACAAAAGTCGAGGTTAATGTTTGGGCAATGGGAAGAGATCCAAAATATTGGGATGACGTAGAAAGCTTTAAACCTCAGAGATTTGAACACAACTCTATGGATTATATTGGTAATAATTATGAGTATCTTCCCTTTGGTAGCGGAAGGAGAATTTGACCTGGAATATCATTTGGTTTAGCAAATGTTTATTTTCCACTGTTTCAACTGTTGTATCACTTTAACTAGAAACTCCCAACTGGAATCAATCCAAGTGAACTAGACTTGACTGAGGCGGCTGGAGCAGCTTGTGCTAGAAAGAATGACCTACACTTGATCGCTACTCCTTATCAACATTGTCAAGAGTGATCTCATGGCATCAAACCTTTTCTTAAAAGAAGAATCTTGCATTTGAATTTCCTTGTCAACCCTACCATTGTACTTTCTTCCGTTGGTGTTTACTTATTTATAATATTTGTGTCCTTTTTCATATATAGATATATCATTATAGCCTTCCACACAAGCTGTCAAATAAGATTTTCTGTTGTTTTTATATTTTGTAATAAAGTGACATGCTACCCGTGTGAACTAAATATACTTACTTACATCCCTCCATTATAAAGAAGAGACACTAGAGGGATGCCACAGGTCCAACACTCCTATAGAGAGGGTAATGGCATTGCGGGAACTTTGGTATGTTGTAGTTTTTGATTACCCTCTACCCTTTTTATTACCACGCTTACTTTGGACTCGCAGGGGATTGTAACTCTACGTTCAGCCCCCTCTTTGTAATCCTTTATTCCCGCTTCAATAAATAAAATGCCTGGTTTTAGTAACCAAAAAAAAGATAATATGCTGGAATCATCATATTTTGTTTTGTGTATTGTTGATATTGAGCTATGTGAATTTTGATGAATAACAGCGAAAAGTTCTTGTCAGTTACTGTTGGACAAGTAAAGGTGAAGTTAAAGGAACTCAGATATGGACCGGGTCCATCTTGTGAAACACAGTTATGATACATGTGAGATGCACGTGAAAGAGACAAACGTAACTTATCAGAAGTGATATCTCCTGATCATGATCGAAAATGTTGAATATTGGATAAGGAGAAAGACTCCTTACACAAAGAGAACACGATTTAAGAAAACGATAGAGTTAGAGTATGAGATCAACTAGAACTCTTCCACCATGGAAGAATAACATCAGTATCCTAGTCAATCTCGAATTCTAACTTCTTAAATATTAATGTTGTTCTCTTTTACAGGTAATGCACATAAGCAGAAGTTAAACGTGAATTGAGAGCAAAATAGCAAGGCAATTTTGCAAGCAATTTATATGTGATTCAAGCGTGCAAACCTGACGCTACTTGAACCAGATAGAAGAATCAGTTCCAAGTGTCTATCTTTTATTCTAGTTTAATTGTAGTAGGTGATTTTACATTGTACCCTTCAGCTTATTTAGAAGCAATTGTATTAGGTACTTAGAGTTTTCAAGTTAGAGCTAACTTGATGTTGTCGCAACAGTTGAGGCTGTGTGCCACAATGGGATTAGCGTTAATCCTATGTTTACAAAAGAGTTTTTTATAAATGGAGTTTTTGGCTTAGTGATTTTAGTAGAGAGTTTGGAAAAATTCTAGTGGAAGGTAGGTTGTGGTTTTTCACCTTTTGAGCCAGGTTTTTTTCCACATAAAGTCTCTATGTTCTTTATTTTTTGTATTTATTATTCCGCAACAGTGACAGTTGGAACACATAGAAGAACCAGGTCCTTCTATAATCAAGTTAAGCAAAAATTGGGTACCATACAAAACACCTCCCCCCCTCTTGTGTGGTATTGAAGTATAAAACATCAACTGGTACCAGAGCAGATTTTCCTTGAAGACGCTAACACCTTAGGAACAGATCAAGAGAAGTGCACTACCTGGAAACTGGGAAGGACAATCTACTCCTAGGCCTCCACTCTTTAATGGCCAGTACTATTCCTGGTGGAAGAACAGGATGAGAGACCACATAATAGGAGAAGACTATGAACTTTGGGACATTGTTATTGATGGTCCCCTAGCTACCCCAAAGAAGAATACTGAAAGAGTGGACGTGTCAAAGACGAGAGCTGACTGTACTGCTGAAGATTTGAAGAAATGGGAAAAAATGCCAAGGCCAAGAAATGGCTTGTGTGTGGACTAGGTCCAGATGAGTATAGAAGAATTCAACGATATACTACTGCTAAGGAGATCTGGGACACTCTACAAGCGGCCCATGAAGGAACTCCTCAAGTAAAGAGATCAAGAAGAACACTACTGTATTCTCAATATGAGAATTTCACCATGAAGGAAGGTGAAATCATCCAAGAGATGCACACAAGGTTCACAACACTAACAAATGAACTTAAGTCTCTTGGATAAATTATCCTTGAAGAAGACCAGGTTGAGAAAATCTTGTCAAGGGTCTTGCCAGTAACTTGGGAAAGCAAAATCACTGTTATTCAGTAATCAAAGAACATTGCTACTCTCAAGTTGGATGAGTTGATTGGAAATCTCACTGCCTATGGACTGAGAAGGTAAACCATGAATATGGATGCACCCAAGAAGGAAAGAAGTATGGCTCTTAGAATAACTGAAGGTGCAAACTTAGAGGATGGTGAAATGGCTATGATCACAAGGGATTCCAAGAAGTACCTAATCAGAGGAAAGGGTTCTTCAAGAGGTGCAACCTTCAACAAACCAAGGGCCCCTGAATAACAGACCAGCGAAGGCTGCCACAAATGTGGTAAGACTATCCACATGATCAAGAATTGTCCTCAATGGGAAATTAAATGAAAAAAAGAAAGGGCTGAACGAAGAAACAGGAAGAATGAACAGGTTCAATCCAAGAAGAACAAAGGATCAACAAAGGCTATGGTTGCTGCTTGGGGAGAAAGCTCAGATGATGATTCAGAAGATGAAACTGGAGATGAACAAGTACTTATGGCCATTGGAGAATCAGAATGAACAAGAGGTAAGTATGATTCATCTCAAAGACAAGATTAAATTTTTGTCTATAGAAAAGTTATCTGAATTACTACTAGACTTCATTGATGAGTCTAAGGTCATAAACAATGAGAAAGAACAGCTCTCTAGGGAATGTGTGATCCTAAAAGCCAAGTGCAAAAATCTGGAACTCAGGACTAGTGAAAGTGATAGTAAAATACTGAGTTGAAGAACTAGGTTCTTGAACTTGACACCACTGTCTTAGAAATTAGATCTGAAAATTTAAAACTGAAATTAGGAACAGGCACAAGGAAAGCTGATCACACACAGCTCACCTTAGAATAAAATCTAGGAAAAATGAAGGATGAGTTGTACAAGAGATATGAGTAGATAAGAGTCCTAAAAGAAGATTTAGGCAAGGTGAAACATGAACTAGATAGAACCTGCAAATGAAATAAGTCTTCTAATGCACTATCCTGGCTACAAGAGCATCATAGTAGCAATGAGAGAGGACATGGTTATGGGACCCCAGCACCTAAGTGGGATCCCAAAAGCAAGTACATCACACTTCCTGAGAACAAAATCTGCACACACTATGGTAAGACTGATCATAACAAAAGTGAATATAATGCAAAAGAAAAGGCCAGTCAAAAGAACAAAATCTTTGTTCAAGAGAAAAATAGGTTACCTGGATGAGCTAAAAAGAATTTAATTCACTCATTTACCTATAGAAAGGGACCCAACTAGTTTGGGTTCCTAAGACTAACCCCTGATTTTATTTTACAGGTCCAAGTGAAGGGAAGTAGCCAAATATGGTACATGGATAGTGGCTGCTCAAAGCATATGACTGGAAGTATGAACCAGTTCCTTTCTTTTGAGGACCTAAAATGAGGTAATGTCTGAATGGTAAGAAAGGTTAGATAATTGGGGTTGGAAAGGTAGGTAAGACAGACTCACATTCTATTGAGAATGTCTACTTGATAGATGTCTTGAAATATAGCCTAGTCAGTGTATCACAACTGCGTAACAAAGGTAACCTGACAGCATTCACCTCTACCAAATGTTTGGCGATTAATCTTACCACTGACAAGATTGATTTGCAGGGAAAAATAGTTAACAATATTTACATTGTAGATTTGTCCACTCTTTCAGAAAACAAACTCAATTTCTTAAGTGTGTTGGACAAAATCCCCTCTTATGGCACAAAAGACTTGGTCATGCAAGTCTAAATCAACTAAACAAATTAGTCTCCAAGGACATGGTGATAGGGTTACCTAACATCAAGTTCAAGGAAGAAAAAGTTTGTGAAGACTGTGCAAGGGGGAAGCAGGTAATATCCTCTTTTAAAAGCAAGAAAGTGGTAAGCACGACCAGGTCGATGGAACTAGTTCATATGGTTCTCTATGGTCCAACGAGAACATTGAGAAGAGGTGGGAAGAAATATGTGATGATGCTTGTTGATGATTACTCTAGGTTTACTTGGGTATTGTTTTTAACATCTAAGGATGAAATATTTGACATGTTTATTGTCTTTGTTAGAAAAACTCGGAAATAGCTAGGTAATCAACATGCATCAATTAGGTCTGATCATGGAACTGAATTTGAAAATGCTAAGTTTGATAAATTTTGTGATGAGCATGGTATAGATCATAATTTCTCTGCCCCTAGGACTCTTCAACGAAATGGAGTAGTTGAAAGAAAGAATATGACTCTTGAAGATATAGCTAGGACTATGCCTCTTTCTTGTAAACTGCCCCATAACTTTTGGGCAGAGACTGTAAATACTACATGTTACATCATTAATAGGTGCATGACTAGACCGCTTGTATAGAAGACTCCCTATGAGTTACTTAAAGGGAGAAAACCAAATATATCCCATCTTAGGGCATTTGGATGCAAGTGATTTGTGCACAATAATGGAAAGGACTCCCTAGGTAAGTTTGATCCCAGAAGTGATGAGGGAGTATTCTTGGGATATTCTTCACATAGCAAAGCTTATAAAAGTGTACAACAAAAGAACTTTGTGTGTAGAAGAAAGTGTACATGTAGTTTTTGATGAAACTAACATTCTTTCTGAGAGATAGGAACATGAAGATGAAGCTATTTGGATGGTAAAACAATTGAGTGAAGTCACAGCTCAAGCTGAAGCTGCACCAAAAGAAGGAACAGATGATGGAACAGGTTCTTCCATCTAGGGCAACCTGACAGGGGGAACTGAACAAAGAAAAAGTGAATCTAATTTCCAAATTGAACCTATCCATGAGCTTGTTCCTTAACAACAGAACATGAGAGAAACTTCAAATAGAAATCAGTTGGTGGTGAAACCTTACAAGTATCAAAGTTCTCATCTCATTGAGAACATCTTTACTGACCCAACTTCTGGAGTTAAAACCAGATCTCAATTAAAGAATATGTGCGCTTTTGATGCATTCTTATCTCTTATTGAACCTAAAAAAATTGCTGAAGCTTTGTAGGATTCAGACTGGGTAAATGCAATGCAAGATGAACTCAATAAGTTTGAAAGAAGTCAAGTATGGAATCTGGTCACAAGACCCATGGATAGATCGATAATTTGCACTAAATGGGTCTTCAGAAATAAACTTTATGAAGATGGAACAGTTACAAGGAACAAGGCAAGGTTGGGGGTCCAAGGATATAGCCAAGAGGAGGGCATAGACTATGATGAGACCTTTGCTCCAGTTGCAAGACTAGAGTCTATAAGATTCCTCATAGCCTTTGCAGCACACATGGAATTAACCCTTCACCAAATGGATGTGAAGAGTGCCTTCCTAAATTTCTACTTAAAGGAAGAAGTCTTTGTCAATCAACCTCCAGGGTTTGAAAGTAAGGAGTGTCCAGATAATGTATACAAACTGGACAAGGCCCTATATGGACTCAAGCAGGATCCTAGAGCATGGTATGAATGCCTATCCAAATTCCTGCTTGAACATAGATACAAAAGAGGTAAGATTGACAACACTCTATTCTTGAGGGAAAAAGGTAAGGATCTACTAGTATTACAAATATATGTTGATGATATAATTTTTGGGGCAACCACTGAAAAACTGAGTAAGGAATTTGCTAAATTAATGGGGAGTGAATTTGAAATAAGTATTATGGATGAGCTAAATTTTTCTTTAGGCTTACAGATCAAACAAAACCCAAATGGAACCATGATCCATCAACAGAAATATGCAAAAGAGTTCATTGATTGATTGGTACTACAAAAGAGTTGATTAAGAAATTTAAAATGGATAAATCAAAGGAAATAGACACACCCATTGCAACAGCTACTAAATTAGACATAGATGAGCCTAGTTCATCTGTTGATCAGAAGTTGTATAGGGCTATGATTGGTTCACTTTTGTATCTTACTGCTAGCAGATCTGACATTATTTTCAGTGTAGGGCTTTGTGCTCGTTTTCAAGAAAATCCTAAGGAATCCCACTTGACTTCTGTCAAGAGGATACTAAGATATTTGAAAGACGTTATTGACCTTTGCCTCTTGTACCTTAAAGGTAGTAAATTTAATCTAGTAGGATATGCTGATGCTGACTATGCAGGTATGACTCATTTTCTCGGTTCATGTCTGGTATCATGGGCCACTAAAAGTAGAATTCAGTGGCCTTATCCACTGATGAGGCTGAGTATATTGCTGCTGCCTCTTGTTGTGCTCAAATACTGTGAATCAAACAACAGCTGATGGATTTTGGCATTGAAGTTGGTTTCATCCCTATTTTTTGTTATAACACTAGTGCTATTAGTATGACTAATAACTCAGTTCATTATAAGAAGACTAAGCACATAGATGTTAGACAACACTTCTTAGGGGACAACTATGAGAAATGATTGATTACTATAGAATTTTGTGCTACGGATAAATAGATTGTTGATATCATTACTAAAGCACTAAGTAGAGAAAGATTTGAAAGGAACAAGTTAAAATTAGGGATGATTAAGATAACCTAATAGGACCAGATCAAAATGCATAATGAAAAAAAAGAAAAAAAATTGGCTAGGAAATCTGGAACTTGTGTAAATATCTAGATTAATTTTTACTCAGTTTCATACTGTAAATAGTATACTCCTGTGACATGTGTTGATATGAATCACTAATCTCTAACAAAATCTTCTCTGTTTTTGAAAATTAGGCATGATCAAGAGGATTCTAAATGAAGAACCTGGTTCATCAGTATTGGTTTATCTGAATAACGAGGTATGTTTTCTATACTCTACAGAATTAGAAATATCAATATTTAAATCATGAGAAAAGTCCTACCTATGTTCAAAAACATCAAAAAATTCTATTCGATTATTTTTTGAACCAGTTCCGTCTCTACTAGAATTCTTACCACAAAAATTGCCTAAAATCTAGGCAAGCTTAACCGCTCATTCAACCTGAAATTTCAGGTTGATTGGACTTCTAGTTGACTGCAAAGCTCTAACGTTATTCATTTATTAAGTTTCTCTCTTTAAACACATAGTCACCTTCTGCCACCCTCATTATTCCAAACTGTCAAAATTTCTTTCAATCTGAATTATTCTCTTTTCCAAAAGCTGAACTCCAAAATTCTCTCACGATATCAGTCACAATGTCGAACCCTCAAGATAACCCAGACACTCCTCCACAACCTAACTCTTCTGATTCCTCCACACCTCCTCAACCCAGTACAACCCCCAGCCTAGGAGGAAACATGTTAAGATGCTCGCTCGTAAAATTGTGGTTATAGGTGCATTGTTAGAAAGATTGAACGCACAATTGAAGGCTATCCAAGCCCAAGAATCTGAACACTTAGATGATTCCTTCAAGTCTGCAAGTGAGGGGAAAGAACTGGGTCTTCTAATTCTGAGAAGATTCAGAGTTCCCCTTCTGAGGTACGTTCTGTTTTGGTTGAAAGTCTAAAAAATAAGTTTGTTCTTGTTGGGTCTGTTAGAGATGTGAAAATGTCTGAGTTGAGAAGGAGAGTAGGTAAAAATAAAAATAAAAATAAAAAGAGAGACATAGAGAGAGAGAGGGTGCAAGCTGTGATGTGAGAGGAACGGGGGTAGAAGTGGTTGATTCGTCACCCACCTCTGAGATGATTAGACTGGCAATTTGTGGGATTGAGGATGAAATTGTAAAAAAGTGGCAAGAAAATAGGGGGAAGTGGATCAGGGGAGGCTGCTGAGGGTTTGGTAAATTTATGTTCTCATGTGGATGAACCTAGTTCATCTATTGAAGAAACACTAGTAGACCTTCTGAAAAAAGTAGGTGCCAGTTATAATCCCAAGAAAAGGAGAACTCCAACACCTAAAGTTCCAAGCACTACAAAGAACACCAACAAAAGAAAGGTCAATTCCCCAACAACTGTTGAAATTCCCTTGCCAAAGAGGAGAGCCACAAGAAGTATGGTGAAACAGAATGAGGGTGAATTACAAAAGGCTTTGGTTGAAAGCAAGAAGAAGAGGATAGATAAAAGAAAAGCTAAGGTTGAAGAGACTTCTGAGGCTGTTGATGTTGAGGAGATGAGACAGGTCCATTAGGAGGAACATACATATGTGGAGGTTCAGACCCCCAAGCCTAAAAAGACCAAGACTTCTTCCAAGAAGTCTTCATCAGGGTCTAAGGTTGTTGAATCTTCATTGGCCAAGAGGACAAGGTCTGCAATGAAAACAAACTAGTTAGAATTGCTGAGGATGAGGGATGGAGTGGTGAAGAAGAGAGTGACTCTGATGGTGAACAAGACAACCTAGCCAAGTTTGGCAAACGAAATTTTTTAGAAGGGAGATTACTGAAAGACTTGGTGGAACCAGGAATGGGTCGATTGGTTGATGCACTAGCTACTCAAGGTTGGAAGGACATGGTCCTTCAGATAGATGGAAGGCTAGCTCGATATGAAATCATTGAATTCATGGCCAACACAGAGGTCAAGGATGGCAGAGTTACCAGCCAAGTGAAAGGGGTTCAAGTGACCTTTGATCCAGAGAAGTTGGGTGAGATTCTTGATATCCCAACTGAGGGATATGGTGACTACACTAGGCAAAGATGACCAAGTTTGGATTCCTTTCCTCTTTCCCTTGAAATCACTAGGAGATTCTGTGATGTATATGAAGAAGTGAATGAGGTTAAGTTTGTGCACAAGAGTGAAATAAAGCCATAACAAAGTCCTATTTGAGTTTGTCAACAAGTGACTACTGCCCAAGCAGGAAAGAAGGCACATTGGTAACTATATGGACTTAGTTCTGATGGAGTGTCTTGAAAGTGGAAGGCAAATCAACTGGCTTGCATTCATCATCAAGCTATTGGACAGGGTTATCAATGGATCCAAGGCCCATGCCACCCCTTATGAATTTATTCTGACTACTGTTCTGGATCGATGCAAGGTGCCTCTGAAGAAGTGAGAAATAGCCACAAGTAAGGACCATTTTGGCATTAATACTTTGATTTCTTGTGACTATATAGTCAATGCCATTCCCAATGAACTTGGTTCATCCAAGAAGACACCTCTCAATAGTAAAGTCAGGGTTCTAGTTCAGGAAAGTGGGGCCAAGGATGTTGAGATAGCTAGGCTGAAGGCTCACTTAGTAGAGGTTGAATATGAGAGGTATGCTCTCAGAACTGAGCTCACCAAGGAAGAGGAGAAGAATGATGGCATTCTTCAAAATATGCTGAATCTTATCCAAGCTCAAAACCAACCCTCTAGCTCTCCCAAGCCTTAGGACTTCTAGCCTTCATCTCCTGAACCTTTCTAGTACCACCAGTGACCCAGATTAGAGATTTCTCTTTTTGTTTGCTCATATTTTGAATATTTTTGCTTTCTTTTTGTGGATTGTGGCAGCAATATATCTTCTATCAATGAAATCTATTGTTTTTGCTCTTGTTGATTGATACTATTTCCTTGATAGTTTGAATGTGTTTGCTTGATTACTGATGATTAATCCATGATTGCACTTGCAATTGCCCCGGTGGCCATGCGTAATTGTTAAAATTATGGGAGTCACACTTTGTCTATGCATCTTTTTGATAATGCCAAAAGGGGGAAGAGCTATTGTGCTTTATATATTCTAAATAAGTGATGTTTATAACCTAATGAACCTGGTCCTTGACGATAAGTCAATTTTTCTAACTTTGTATTGATGAATAAGCCGAGTTCTGACAGGGCCTAAGTGAGTGAAAAGCATAGAGTTTGTCATCATCAAAATGGAGAAATTTATTGGCCCAAATAAAGGTAATGTTTTGAAGACTGACAAAGGAACTCAGACATGGACCAGGTCCATCTTGTGAAGCACAATTATGATCAACTCAAACAAGTGAGATGCACGTGAAGGAGACAAACCTATCTTATTAGAAGTGATATATCCTAATCATGATCGAAAATTTTGCATATTGGATAAGGAGAAAGATTCCTTACGCAAAGAGAACACGATTTAGGAAAAGAATAGAGATAGAATATGAGATCAACTAGAACTCTTCCACCATGGAAGAGTAGCATCAGTATCCTAGTCAATCTCTAATTGCTAACTCCTTAAATATTAGTGTTGTTATCTTTTATAGGTAATGCACATAAGCAGAAGTTAAACGTGAATTGAGAACAAAATAGCAAGGAAATTTTGCAAGTAATTTATGTGTGATTCAAGCATGCAAACTTGAAGCTACTTGAACCATATAGAAGAACCAGTTCCAAGTGTCTATCTTTTATTCTAGTTCAATTGTAGTAGGTGATTTTACATTGTACCTTTCAGATTGTATTAGGTATCTAGAGTTTTCAAGTTAGAGTTAACTTGAAGTTGTCGCAATAGTTGAGGCTGTGTACCACAACAGGATTAGAGTTAATCCTAGATTTACAAAAGAGTTTTTTGTAAATGCGATTTTTGGCTCAGTGATTTTAGTAGAGAGTTTGGAAAAATCCTACTGGAAGGTAGGTCGGGGTTTTTTCACCTTTTGAGCCAGGTGTTTTTCACGTAAAATCTCCGTGTTCTTTATTTTCTGTATTTATTATTCCGCAACAGTACTAGTTGGAACACATAGAAGAACCAGTTCCTTCTATAATCAGATTAAGCAATAATTGGATACCATACAAATCACCCTGCCTCTTGTGTGGTATTGAAATATAAAACATCAGTTACTTATCGACATAGACCCAAATGAGTATAAAATCTGAGTTAATTAATAGGATTTTTACATAAGTAGCTGATTGGATTCATTGTTTAATTATCATAATCAATATACATAGATTATACACGGTTATACACATATTTTATATAAATTATTTATATACTATATATCCACCAGCTATCTTTAATTAAAGTGGTTGGACTGATCAAATTAACCTTGAAGCTGAAGTAAAAATTTAGTGAAAGTCTAGTCAGTTAGAAAACTAGAAAGGAACGAAAAGCTTCAAGATAGTTTGAACAACATTAATCTACAAGACAAAGGACCCACTATCATTTGCTGGGAAAAATAACGGACCCACCAGTGCCCTATTTACCGTAACCAGATAGAAAGACTCAAACATGTACAAAGATAGAATCAAGTCATGTGGCAAACACCTCCTACGGGCATACTCAAAGTCAACACTGAAGGTAGCTTCATCAAAGAAACTATATAGGGGGCATTGTGAGGGACATCTATGGCGACTTGATCATGGCCTCCTTAGTGCCCATACATAGTAAGAGCAACAACATCACAGAAGCTCTTGCTTCTGAGTTTGGAGTGAAATGGTGCAACCAACATGGCTACACTAATTTTATTCTTGAACTCGACTCCCTAATTAGTGCAAATATGATGACCAACAGAATGACCAACAATATGAAGAACAAATAGATTGCAGACAACATCATAAATGAGACAAACATCGGAGTGTATCATTATTTTAGGGAACGTACTTAGTGTTGGAAAAACTAATATCCCACTTATTCACGGTAAATATAACAATGACACAAGAGAATAACAACGACATCAAATATTTTTATGAGATAAATTACAATACCCGAGTGGAGCAATATAATACTACTATAATATTACAACTTGCTGGTGTCAAAAGACTACTACAACTTCAAAAGAAATAATACTCTTTATTTTAAACACCTCAACTACAATATTATTCTCACTCAATATTTATCTCATAGATTATAATATGTGGACTACTCTCTCTAACTCTCTCTGGCTTCTCTCATTTTTGGTGTACTTGAAATGAAACAGAATGACTCTATTTATAAGCAAAGGAACCGTCCAACTGAACCAATCAAATTCATTCGTTGCAATTTGCAGACTGCAAATTGCCATCTAGTTATCGTCCATTTCAACTTGTTGCATTGCAACATGTTGCCAACTTTTGTTTTGCTTTTTCTTTTATTTATTTTTTATTTTAATAGGTCCCATAAATCTCTCCATTAACTTTGATTTTTTCTCTTTATTCCAAGACAAGATCTCAATCTCTCAAAATCTTCAAACTTGAGAGGCTTTGTGAAGATATCTGCAATTTGATCATGAGATTTCACATACTTGAGCTCGACTTCCTTCTTAGCAATGCATTCTTTGATGAAGTGATACCTTGTGTCTATATGCTTGCTTCGATCATGATACACCGGATTCTTCGAGAGTGCTTGTGCATTTGTTGTCAATACAAATCTCTATAGCTTCAATTTGTGGAAAATTGAGTTCCTTCAATAATCTTCTTAGCCAAATAGCATGACAGGTACATGATGTTGCTGCTGCGTATTCGGCTTCACAAGTCGAGAGTGTAACAATGGATTATTTTTTTGAACTCCAAGAAATAACAAAATCACCCAAGAAAAATACAAAACCAGTTGTACCTTTTCTATTATCAATATCTCCCGCATAATCACTATCACAAAATCTCATAAGGTTGAAGTCATTAGGAGAAGAATAAAATAATCCAAATTCAACCGTACCTTTCAGGTAACGAAGAATTCTTCTAGTGACTATCAATTGAGTGGAGGTAGGAGCTTCTATGAAAAAGTTTACTATTCCAACTGCAAAGAGTATATTTGGCCTTGTTCAAGTCAAGTACCTCAAACGTCCCACAAGACTTTTGAAAAATGTGGAATCCACTTTAAAACTCGGACAATGTTGTCCCATTCTCCATCGGCGTGTTCACGGGGTTGCAATCGAGCATGTTGAACTTCTTCAATATCTCTTTTGTGAATTTTTCTTGAGAGATAAAAATTTCATCCTCCATCTGCTTCACTTCTAGGCCCAGGTAGTATGACATGAGCCCTACATCTGTCATCTCGAACTCTTAGGACATATCCTTCTTAAAAGCTTCAAACAAACTTGGGTTATTACCCGTGAAAATACGATCATCAACATAAATACAAACAAGAAAAATATCTCCATTAGTATGAAATTTAAGGTAAAGAGCATATTGTCAACTTATCTTGAATCTTAATGCACGAGTTAGAAGATAATCTTATTGTCAAGCTTTATCACACGATCAGGAGTGTTGAAGAAGGGTAACATTCCTAAATGCCCATATAGCCTCCAACTTATAGATGTGGTCGACAACACACTGATAAGAAGGACTCTACTAGACACGACTCTGAGACATCCTAGGACACTTTAAAACCTTAGGCTCTGATACCAAGTTTGTCACGCCCCAAAATCCGAGGAGCGCGATCGACGCTCAACTGAGTAACCACGAGTGAGCAAGCCTATTAGGTTTCATACTACCCAATTTTGACTTCGAATAAAGAGGAAATGCACACCATTAATCAAATTCTATAAATATGTCATTAACAATTCTATTTCATTTCCATTATCAACTTCATTCACAATTTGGAAAATATTACAAGTTTTATACATCATTGCAAATCATCAATATTTTTACTTTAATTCAAATACCCAACACTACCCACAACCTATCTACGGAGCCTCTAAATACAATTGAAGAGTAATATGAAAATACCGGCAACAAGGCTCCGGCTATACCTCAAATACAATGTACATGATAAACAGATGAAACATGACCCCGAAACGAAGTGGGGCGCACCAAGTCAGCTGAAAAGATGATGTGGCACTAGCTGTGACCAACACTGCCTGCTATAGAAACACCTACATCCATTTAAAGACATAGCGCCCCCGGCAAAAGGGATGTTAGTGCCATCGAATAGCACTAGTATGTATAACTATACACTGTCTCATTAGAAAGAACAACCATACAAGGACAAAGAAATCATAAGGATTCAACAAAAGCTTTAAACAATCACTACATCATCAGATAAAAGGAATCACAACTTTCACATAATTTCCATAGCTTTAGTTTGGGGATTTTAATATTGTTCGTCATCATTCACAATGCCACTGCTTTCTTGAGCGGAGTCTGATCACGGCACGATCGGCTAAGCCGTCTTTCAAGACGTTACCCTTATTTCAGTCTCACTTTCCAGTTTCAATTATCATTGCATTATCACCATGTGTGTATAACATGGCATCCGATCACGGCCCAATTGGCTAGGCCGTCTTACAAGACGTTACCCTTTTCCGTTAACCATCTCACTTCAATCTTTGGTTCACATGTATTAGTTCATCGGCACTTGGGTCCACAATTATCACATCATACTTGGCACTAGGCCATATTTCATAACTCTCATTCGACATCACTTTCACTTTCAACATCAAACTTAAAATTTAAGATAATGGGCTCATACAATAGCAATTCAAGTTATAAGCATAGAGGGGAATTCTCATGATTCAACATAATAATCACAATTTAGCTTGACTTGAAATCTAGGTAATTTAGCATATTGTTCACATTCTTCACATATCCTCAATTACCAAGAATAGCACATTGAACACATTGAGACACACCTTTCACATATATTATTGCAATACCAAATCCCTTGAAATAACAAATACTTCATAAATCAAATTTCGGACTTAAAACATATGCGGGGACACCATGGGAGCTCAATTTCTAAGAAGAGGGGTTTTTAGCCATACATACCTTAAATTTGCCCCTTAATAATACTACAAAGATCCAATACACTTAAGCAACTTCAATCTACAATACAACATTCAATAGGGCCAATATTAGTAATAAATTCCATAACTTATGCCATTTAGGCATATTATCAAACACCTTGTAGGTATAGATCTTTACACCTCATAACTATAGTATTGGTTCATCCAACTTTCACCATTAACCAACAATTTATTGCACCATCATTCCTACCCAATTTATAACTTCCAACAACATATGTATGACCATCCATTCACACCCATCCAACATATCCTATCAAATAATCACCGTTAAATCTCTACAATAATTATATATTTATATTGGAAACTTATGGCTTCCAATCACCACACCAAGAGTACAAATACTTAATTCATACTCATATTCTCATAATATAACCATATATGTAAGTCTAAGGGTGTAGGATTTACCTTTTGGAAGAAATCTTGCAAACCCTCCTTTGAGTTCTTGAAGGAATTTCTTGACTATCTATGTGTTTCATGAGTAGATTTCATCAATACTAGTGTAGGAATGATGAAATTTTACACCAAGTAGGGTTGGAGGTTTTGAGAGAGTGGAGGATGACCCTAAGAGTCGTCCAAAAGAAATGGGAGAAAATGAATCCCGAAATTGTGTTTATAAGCCCAGCTTTCGGATGCTGCCTCTGATGCTTCGCAAGCTCACTTCACTCCTCTCAGGACCTTGGATGCTGACCTGGATGCTTTGGCAGCACTTCACTACCAGCTCCTCTTTTTGGATGCTGCCTCGGATGCTTCGCATCCACGCAGTCCTCTACCAACCTTTGGTAATTTGGTCATAACTTCTTGTAGGAAAGTCCAAATGATGAACGGTTTGAAGAGTTAGAAACTAGACTCAAAGGCCTTTCATTTGATAGGATGTGCATCATCTAAAACATTATATATCTTTAGATATGCTCATCCAAAGTGGGGTCGTGTGCATACTCATTTGGAATTTTAGTCTATCATGCAATTTTTCCAACTTGTCTTAGACATATACGCTTATTAACATATCCAATTGATATCCATTATATCATGAATCCTCATTTGCACAGAAAATAAAATAATTACCCCACCTTGGCACCACGAAATCTTAAATTACTTAGCAAAATTTTCCGGGACTTTACAACTAGAAAATGCCCTAGCCTGTTGCTGGGTAGCTACCAACTATACCAACAAATGTACCGCACTCCTCAAGTACTGATCCGATGGAAGCGGAGGGGGAACTGGATGTATGGCATCCCTAAGAATCTCCTCAGGTGGTGAAGGAGCTGGTAATCGCTGGGTAGGGGTCTCCTCAGATGTATAGTTTTATGCAAAATATAAAACTGAATAGAGACTAACGCTCACTAAACGTCAACATAAACCTGGGCCGGCAAGGCGGGCATAATTACTACAAATGACAAGCTAACAAAATATACGTACAAGGCCTATAAGCCCAATATACTGCACTAACTGACATGATATATCTACAAGCCTCTACTGACGGATATACTGTGATCGAAATAGGGCCCCGACCTACCCTTAACCTAGATATATATATATATATATATACACAAGATGTACTCCAAACTACTAGACCCGGCAACTCCGAAAGACGGGGAGCTTACCTATAAGGATGAAGTCAAGAATACACCTACTTAGGAGGTCTACTCGTCTGTATGTCTGAACCTGCACATATGAAATGCAGCGCCCCCAGAAAGGGACGTCAGTACGAAATAATGTACCGAGTATGTAAGGTAATATACTAAAGCTGAAACTTAACTAATAAAATAATAACTGAAAACAACTGGGAGTGAAAGAAAATCTAAAGATATGCTCATTTGTTGATACTGACTCAACTCTCTCAATGTAGTCAGTAAAATAGTTGTCCGGCCCTATAAGGCTTGGTATCCATATATATCTACTCTGCCGTAGTAGGCTCACTCATAAGTGCTCGGCCATACTAGGCTCTATATCTCGACCATATAGACTCGTGCGTAGGCGCTCGTCCATACCAGGCTCGGTATATAACTTGCCATCTGATCTGAGGTTGCCCATAGGGGCCTGCCCATTTTTTTTTAGCTCGATGGTAATGAAAATACTTTTAATACTGTACATATGTAAATTCTATACTCTCTTGACTGGAAGAAGAAAATAATAGTTGAATATGAAGTCCCAATAAGGAGAATATTGTAACTTACAAAACTAGGAAAATATATGTAAATTTCGGGACATGAATTTTTCTTTATGTCTCGTTATCAAACTTGTGTAATTACGGAATCATGCAAAATAAACGAAGAGCTTAGCCTTAACATAACTGAAGTAGGAACAACTCCGTATTGTTATCCCGTTGGAAACCTTCGTGGATTGAATTTAGAATCCAAAAATCGGATTCAAGTATCTGCGCTTTGGATTTAAAAGAATGGATTCTGTTCTTGTTTCTTCAACGTTTTTCTTAAAGACCAAGTGACTTTGAAACCTTTCCAAAAATCAGACTTTTTACATCAAGGTGATTTCTAATATTTTGTTCAAAATAATGGAATCCAACACTCTTATGTCTTTAGTTAAGACTTGCTTTTCACAGTCTATTGTCTTTTGGATAAGACTTTACAACACTTATTTTAAGACTTATCTTCCAGACACCTATACATGGATCATCCTTCCTAATTAGTGACCTTGTGTCACGTGGGAGGGTGATAGAATTTATAATTTTTATCCACTTATTAGTTAACTGAGTAATGTCTTGTTGCCCGGTAATTAATTAATTACCCGCATAATCTAAAAATTGTCTCAAATTACTTAAAATTCTATTTATTTCTAAAAATACTTCATATATATTTTATATATTATACTACCATAGTCATATGGTACCTTGCATAGTACTAATTCTTAATTATCGGGTATTGTCGCTTGATCCGTATTTTATTCCAAATTGTTCACTTTCAACGAAACTCGTTTTCTTTAATCCGTGTACTCTTTTATCCTTCATGACACTTATTTATCTCTTGTTATAAATAGTGTAAATATTCTAACATCAAAATTATCTCACTCCCGAGTCTACGTCAGTTAACTGAAGACGAAATTTTAACATAGGAAAAATGTGAGATGTAACAACCATCTATATTTAGCTTATATCAACCAATATGAGGTTAATCCAACTGATTGTTAGGTTGATTTTCCTATCCCAATTGGATTCTCTATCTGTTAAAAGAATATATTCGATAGATTGGTTAATGATCTTATTAAGGGATAGTGGAATGGTAGTATTGTTTATATTGTTATTGTTCCTTGTAAGCCAGATGTTCCAAATTACAAAAGGGAATAAAGTATTCCAAGTCACAATTTGGCTTGGAATTTTAGGATTTTCTTATGTAAGAGATTGGAGCCAATTTTGGCATTTTGGTTGGAATTTACTAGTATTAATGCCTAGTATTTGCCATAGAGTATGGACATGAGGGCAGGTGAAGAAGATGTGCATAAGAGATTCTGGTTCTTTATGACAAATTGTGCACTGATCATCTATGTTCAAGCTTATTTGGGATAGATAATTTCTACATGGTAGTCTATTGAGGTTACAAAGCCATAAGAAATATTTGATTTTGTTAGGGCAATGCAAGTTCCATACCTAGTTTAAGTTTATTTGAGGAGGATTTTTACCCTCAACTAGTTCATAACAAGAATTAGTTGTGATGATCCCATTCAGATTGCTATCCCAGGATATGGAATCCTTATTATTATCACTAGAAATGAAGGTTGAGAGAATATTGTCAGTTATCTCATCTGGGATAACAAAGGTAATTCTTTCCAAGTTTCACCTATTTTCGGATCTAACATCACATATTCTAAGAGAGTCTTCCTCTTTGGTTAGGGGGACAATGACATAGCTTCTTAGGGTATTTGAGTTTGGGATCCATCTATTTTCCCACAGATTAAGAGAGGAGAAATCGTGGATGGACCATGTCATACCTTTTTCGCATATTTTCCATCTCTTAATGATATTATTCCAAATGAATGAGCCGTTTTCACTTGGCTTATGAGTGTACTTCCTAAGGAGGGTAATTGCCCATAAATTGGTGGTGGTGTTAGCTAATCTCTAGGCTAGACTGGCTAATAAGATTAGGTTCTTAGAAAGTGCTTTTCTTAACCCTAATCCCCCTTCTTCTTTTGTTCTAGTAACCAAATCCAATTTACAAGGTGAAGCTTCCTTTTATGATCACTTGTACCCCAAAGAAAATTTCTTTGAATTTTCTCAATTTTCTTAAGAGTTTTAGGAGGGAGAAACGTGTATTGCATGTCATATGCTGGTAGACTGGAGAGAGTTGATGTTATTAAAGTACTTCTACTAGCCAGTAATTTATCACATTTTCACCCAGAAAGTTTTCTTCTCATAGTGTCAATGATAAATTGGTAATCTTTGTGATTGGGGTTATTATTTATAATAGGGAAACTCAGGCATTTACCAAAAGTATTGTATACTTTTATCCCAAGGGAATAGGAGATATTTGAGCTAGTTATTTTGCTATAATTGTTTGAGAAAACTATTCTGGATTTAGCGTAGTTTACAGTTTCCCCTGATAGGTCGCAGAAGTTCTTAAAGGCAGACTGAATGGATGATGTGGTTATATTGTTGGCTTATCCAATTAAAACCAAGTCATCTACGAAGAAAAGATGAGATAGATGAGGGCTATCTTTGCCCATCATAGCAAGATCCTATGTCCTAATGTCCACTAGATGGTTTACGTAATTTGATAACATTTTCATGAACAATATAAAATATATAGGGGGACATTGGGTTACCCTGCCTGCCCCTACATGGGTGGAAAAACTTGGTTTTTCTTTCATTGACTAGAACAGATGAGGATGTTGTAGATATACATGACATAATTAGTTTGGACATTTTTGGGGGGGATTTTGAAGTATAAAAGGGTCTTGTATATGAAAGACCATTCTAACTTATCGAATGCCTTTTCAAGGTCAATTTTGACCAGCATTTTGCATTAATTTCCTTTTGTTTTTTTGAATTGAGGAATAAGTTCTTGCATAATAATGGCATTGTCACTGGCCCTTCTATTTTTAACGAAGTTAGATTGAGTAGGGCTTATGAGGGTAGTAAGCATTGACTTTACCCTGTTTGCAATGATTTTTGTGATAATCTTGTAAATAGTATTTCATAGATTGATTGACCAAAAATTATTGAGGTTGTTTGCATTGGGAAATTTTGGAATTAGGAAGAGATAGGTAGTATTGATCTCTGGAGGGATGGCATGTTCACTAAAAAATTTATGACAGAGATTCCTAAAAAAATTAAGTATTTTTGATTAAAAAGGGTGTAATGCATCAGGCCCCGGAGAATTAAAATGCTTGAAGGAAAAAATAGTTGTATTAATTTCACTATCAAGTAAGGCATTATCTAATGGTGTAAGGTCAACATTATGGAAACTTGTTGAACTATGTAACATGTGGGTCCAATTTGTATATGTATGACTAGTAGTAAATAGAGAGGTAAAGTGTTCAAGGGTATGATTAAGAATATCTTGGTGATTATCTAGCCATGCGCCTTCACTGTTCCTAAAGAAGCTAATGTGGTTTTGTCTCTTCCTATTAGAGGTACTAATTTGAAAAAAACTAGTGTTAACATCTCTCTCATTTAGCCAATTAATTATGGACTTTAATTTTCAATAGTCTTCTTCAAGTTTAAGTATGTTATTGTAGTGTTTGAGAAGGTCCTCTTCCAACTCTTGAAGAAAGAAACTATGGTTATAATGAGGGGATTTTTGGATACTGTTTAATCTAGCTAGGAGTATTTTTTTATCCCTAACTATATTGCCAAAGTGTTCTTTACCCCAAATTTTAATATAGTCAGTAAAGGTTTTGATAGTGTCCATTAAGTCTTAATTCCTCCATTGATTAGCAACAGTGTTACCAAAATTTGGATGACTACACCAAATATTCTCAAGACGAAAAACATTTGCGCAATGATGATTGATATTATTTAATCTTACTAGAATTGACTTATGGTCCGAGTGGATTTTTGGGAGATGAGTGATAGTAACATTTGGAAATAATATTAACCAATCATCATTTTCTAAAACACAATCTCATCTTTCTATAATTAACCCTTTCATTTTCCTATGGTTAGACCACGTGAATTTGCTACACTTGAAACCAAGGTCGATGAGATTACAACAGTCCATATTTTCCCATAGTTTTGAAGCTCTAGATGTTTTCAATGGTCTTCCACCTAATTTTTTATTACTACTAATAATGTCATTTAAGTACCCCCAACATCAAAGGTCCCTTATAATTTTGTGAAAGAGTTTTAAGGTTATCCTACATAATGTCTCTAAGATGGACTTTTGTACTAGCATATTGTCACGACCCAATTCCCGAACCTGGTCGTGATGGCGCCTCTCATGAAGACAAGATCAGCCATTCAACCCAATTCATCTTTTTAAGACAATTAATTAACACAATTATAGTATAAACATGGCTTAATAATATCCAATAGCGGAAAGTATAGACAAAATACGGAAATCCAACCCAACTCAGCCCTAACTAGGGTGTCAGAAGTCATGAGCTACTACAGAGTTTACCAAAATTCTACAAAGTATGCAATTAGGAACAAAGTCTGAAGATATCATAAATAACAGAAGATAAGGGAGAAAACGGGTTTGTGAACGCCATGCAGCTACCTCGATAACACCGATGAAAACTGAACAGCAAAAAACTCGCTCTATGCCTCAGGAATACCTGTACCTGCACACATGGTACATGGAGTAATGTGAGTACTCTGACCCAGTGAGTAATAAATATAAATAATGACTGAAGGTAAGAAAACACGTTAAGGCACACAACATTCTATACAGAAGCAGTGAAATCATTTAAAATAACAATTTAGTGAAACATCATGTGAAATTTCTTTTAAACCAGTAAAACAGGTAATTTGGCAGTAAAATGACGAGTAGAAATCTACCCCTCGGGCTCAATATCAAAACAAAAAGTAGAAATCTGCCCCTCGGGCTCAGTATCAAAATAATAAGTAGAAATCTGCCCCTCGGGCTCGATATCAAAATAATAATTAGAAATCTGCCCCTCGGGCTTAGTATCAAAATAATAAGTAGAAATCTGCCCCTCGGGCTCAGTATCTTAGAACAGCTTCAGCCCCTCAGGCTCAGAATAGTATAAAGCAACCAGTCAATGAAATAAGAGCACATAATTATTATGGCAGATAATGCAGATAAAGAATAAATGCATGGGTGCAATGCAATGCATAGGACGGTACCCTCTGGTACCCACTGGTACCCACTGCGGCGTGCATTCCGGGCCATCCATATTTATTTATTGTCGACGACGCTCACTGGGGGTGTGTACAGACTCCAGAGGGGCTCCTACAACCCAAGCGCAATATCAAGCCATCTCGTGGCATCAAATCTAGGCCCTCGGCCTCATATCAATCTCAATATAATCACCCAGGCTCTCAGCCTAAATATCAATGTAATAAACCAGGCTCTCGGCCTCAATATCAATGTAATCAACCAGGCTCTCGGCCTCAATATCAATATAACACTGCTGCGGTGCGCAACCCGATCCATACTTAGTCCAGAAATCATCATAAGCCCCTTGGTCATTTGTAAAACAGTAGTTCTCAGCCCGAAATATCATTTAAGTTTTCAAATCTTAGAAAGATGGCTAAGTTTGCAAAACAGTATTTAAAACCTTGGACTGAGGTCAAATGATATGCAAAATATGCAAAAGCAGTGATATCAATCCTTGAAGGATTCAAATAATTGGCAAGAAGTCTACAGTTGGAAACATGACTGAGGATATAAATTCTTTAACAAAATAAGTGAGGAAAACCAGTCAAAAATCCCCTAATGGTTCTACAGGTCGGCACAAGGCCCCAAGCATAGAAACAAGAACAATTCACAATAATAAAGTATATGTCTCAACCAAAAATGTAGTAAAATATCTCTCGGGACGGACCAAGTCACAATCCCCAACAGTGCTCTACCCCACGTTCGTTATCCGGCGTGCAAGTCACCTCAATATAGCGTTACGATGTGAAATTCCGGGGTTTCAAACCCTCAGGACATCATTTACATCTATTACTCACCTCTAGCCGGCCAAATACTACTCCGCGATGCCCTTTCCTTTCGTATCAACCTCCTCACGCATCGAATCGGGCCAAAACCACAACAAATACATCACAATAGGCTAAGGGAATATAACCCAATCGAAAAGACTCGAAAATATCAAAAATCACGAAATTTGCAAAATCCGAGCCCCGACCCACGTCTTGAAATTCAGAAATTTTTACATCAAAATGTTCCTTATCTCGCCACAAGCCTATACATACCAAATTCACAAGAATCGGAGTCCATTTGGCCCCTCAAATCCCAAATTTAGAATTTCAATCTCAAGCCCTAATTTCTTATAATTTGTCTATGTTTTCATGGATTTCTAGGATGATTCTTCAATAAAATCATGTATTTAACTCATAAAACTTACCTCCAATCGATCTTAGTTGAAACTCCCTTCAATCCCCGTCCAAAAGCTCTCACGGTGCTGTAAACAATGCAGCAACTTTATTTTTTTCGTGCCTAAATCGATCCGTTAACCTTCCGAAATAGACCCGAGGCCCCTGAGACCTCAACTAAAAGCACCAACATGTCTTAAAACATTATCCAAACTTGCTCCAATCGTCAAAATACCTCAACTAATGCCAAAGTCATCAAATTATATCGGACTCAAGCCTAAGTTCTATTAAAACTTCTAAAACACACATACGATCAAAAACCCGACAAAACGATGTCTGAATGACCTGAAAATTTGCACACATATCCCAAATGACACAATGAAGCTACAGCAATTCTCGGAATTTAATTCCGACACCCGGATCAAAATCTCACCTATCAACCGGAATTCGCCAAAATACTAGCTTCGCCAATTCAAGCCTAATTCAACACCGAACCTCCAAAATTACTTCTGGTCCTGCTCCTAAGTCACAAATCACCTCCCGGAACTTACCGAACCGTCGAAATTCACATCCGAGCCCTCTAACTCATAAGTCAATGTCCGGTTGACTTTTCCAACTTAAACTTTCTTAAAAGAGACTAAATGTCTCATTTATTATCAAAATTGCTCCAAATAAATTCTAATGCACCCAATACCGATAATGAAACATGAGGAAGCAGAAAATGGGACGAACGAGACAGTAACTCATGAGACAACAGGTCGGGTCGTCACATTCTCCCCAACTTAAACAAACGCTCGTCCTCGAGCGTACCCAGAGTTGTCCTAGAAGCCAACCAAAAGTTGAATGACCCTATCAAGCATAAACCCGGGGATGATCCCACGTCACCTTATCTAATATGGGTCTGATAACGTGTTGTAACTAAGATCACACAATCTAGTCTAGCCCATAAATCATAGAGCCACATTTCACCTTTTCGGAATCATACACAAGATCAGAACCTCATACCTACATTCAGAATAAGTTTGAACCAGCTGTAATAGACCATGCCTGCAACCTTAGGTGCAATTGTATGATATACCAATAACTCAAACAAATGCAGCAATAACTTCCATTCATAGCAGCTGCCCTCAACAACCAAATACCGATAGAAATCTCTTATTAGCCAATGTCTCATTCCAACACTCTCATATACTGCCAATGATAATTGAAACACGCAATAAATCATAACCATTGCTCAGATCAACCATTCATGAGGCCATTTCTCCTCTAGCAATTATAGTAACAATTTTTTTTTAAAACCGAACCTCGATATTTACCCATCAAACATGCTGAAATCAAATCCGTTCGTATTCATCAATGACCCCAATGATCACCTCGAATCCAACACACCACTCTGGTGATATGACACCTCAATACAGGCCTAAGCCAAAACTTTCATAACACGCACACCAATAAGAAACGGCCTGAACATACTCAAGTCATGAAAAATAACACAAACGAAAGAGTCATACCTCCAGCTCATCAGTACCATCAGCGGACCCAACAAGAATACGCCGCAATACTACCGAAATATCATTAGTTTAATAACATTACCTTTTTATGAGACATATACTCTCGTCAAGTCACTTTCAATTAGCAATACTATTTCCCCAATCATCCGAAGATCATTCGCCCTAATCATCTGAAGCTTTTTTTCTCTAATCACCTAGAAGAAAATCATTACACATCTCATGTTCTGCATGATGTACATAGGTATTGTTCTAAATCTTACAATATTGACATGACGGATGAGGTATGCATAAATTCATGACCACTGTCGAGACAACGATTCGTTGGTTCTATACTCCTGGCAAGAACTATCACATCATTTTGAGAAAAATCATGGTCTTAGCTCCTTAATTTACTTCATATACTCAGATTTCACTAATCTCAAATTCAATGATCTCGTCTCACCCAGTACGAACTGCTCAGGCAATCAGCCACCCCAGACATAATCAAAAGTCGCATATGATGCCTCAATATGCCAATAAGCTACCAATTCGAACGCGGTACAAAAGGAAAACAAACTCTGTAAGGAATTACCAATCTCACACACTAATACAGACTTTCCTTAGAAAACAGGAAGCAAGGCATACAAAATAGCATATAGAAAACTATACTCAACATCACACTGTTACGGTGTGCAACCCGATCCAGATAACATACCCATGGCGGCATGCCACCCGACCCACACATAGATCTCACATAAGGAAACGCACATCGAGCCAAATTTTCTCATTAAATCAAAATACCGAGTATCGATCGTAAGCATGCTAAGTGCACAATAATATCTCTGAGGGACATATAGCGTTATAAGCTACAAAACTCAAGCACAACTGAGGTGCGATGTACAATCTGAATTTCAAGAGCCAAGATGCTCATATAACGTCATTCCTACACAGATTCTCAACACATAGCAATTTCTCAAGTCGTCTCACAACTCACACGGCGCAATGTATCACTACGCGAAATATCTGACAATGAAACATCAACCTAACTACTACTCCATGAGGACCGTGTTACTAAAATGCACACATCTGGCCTGATATAGAGCCATTATTCATATTAAATCTATCCATCGACTTCAAGCCGATTCTGATCACACTGAACTAGTCTGATAACCTTTCAAAGGTCCATAATAACTCCCATTTTTCTCATAACACAGAAGAACAACCATCACAATCGGGGTAATCCTCCCCAGTTCACAACCCAACATGCCAAGTGCCCTCTAGGCATGAATCTTTAATTTAACGACACCATCACAAACTTCATACTTGGTTTACATCTTTAATCACTCAAGTGATCTCATGCCACACTTATATAATCTTCCCGTGGGACACACTCCCACAACCTACCACAATAATATCTGGAGCGTACCTCCAAACCATCGATTACACTAACGCTGAAGAGCGATCAAGAATCATTACCCGGGATGCAAAACCCTTTTTACAAAACATCAATCTTAGGTGACGCTGAAGACAATTCTAACTTACCGTAAACATCGAAACTTATCTCCTACTCATCCGAGCTCATGACATCTTGTCAAAAAATTTCCTTCACTCGTGCCATTCTCGGCCTAATTTCCATAACCAAAATTGATTCACCAGCATGCATCAAATCGGAACTAACATAGTACATAACCGTACAATCCGCTAACCAATAGAAAGCTCCCCAACTTGGCTCGAAGCCATAGATCACAACACATATTCTCTATTGCTGCCATAATACCATGGTGAGATTAAACTCACTCCTTCATAAGCTTGTGGAAACACGAATCATCGGAAATTTTAACTCTTCTGCGATTTTTGCATTCACTCACACAACAGTTAAGCCCACTCTTTAGGCGACAATTTTTTTTACCAAGTCCCAAATTTTTCAAAAATTTCGGCAGAGTTTCCTTTGTAATTGGGCCTATCCACCTGCCAGAGAATCACCAAAACCATCCTAACAACACGTCCACAACTTGACAAAGCATCACAATGATATAAACAACATTAATCTCAATATTACATGTATTATATTATCAAAATTGATACATGGACATGCGTTGCACCTATTTGAATCATAACACATAGAAAATACCTTTCAATCCTCCATTATTGGGCTATTCAACCGAGTAAGAACATATTCTTTCTTTAATGTTTTCGACCCTCAAGGTGGTCTCCTTGACTCAACGATTTCGTCATAATACATTTACAGAAGCGATCTCAGCTCCCAGACTTATCTAACTAGTATGACAAATAGATTCCCCTCATAAGCCAATTACCCACTAGCTTTACCTTTAGTTAATATTTTTTGTATACCTTCTACTGCCATACACATTACACAATCACTTAATCTTCCTGAGTCTAAACTCATATTGTAACATGAAATTTACTTCACTCCAAATAGGAGACATAAAAAGAGTCTTCACACACCCATAACTTGGGACTACACATCCTATAACAATGGAAATGATACACTTAATAGTTCATCTATCATCTAGTAGACCTTCCTCGTCACTTCCAAGTCATATAGATACATCTCGCAGTACTATCATACTCCTCACGTAGCTATCCAGCCATGATTCCCACTAATAGGGACAATACCGAACATAAAGGTTCAAAACACTTGCTCGCACAATCAGCACCTCAGTGCTCAAGCCATAGGCAAGATCCGGCCTCAAGTCCTCCAGACTGGCCTAACATCAAACTCACCGAGATCACGTCTCGCCCTTCTATCAGGGAATTACAAGCCATCAAGGTAAATCGAATACTGAGTGCTCGTTCGCGCATACGAACATGTGGAAGGAATCGTAAGAGTTACTTTTCAAGCTGAATCAAGGACGCACGATAAGAATTCAAGAATGTGAAGTTTTCCTAAAGGTTCTGCAGCATCTCGAGGATAAATACAGACGTCTCCTTACCGATCCGCGAGACTCTACTAAACCGGCTTATGACTCGCGAGACCAATTAACCTAGGCTCTTATACCAACTTGTCACGACCCAATTCCCGAACCTGGTCGTGATGGCGCCTCTCATGAACACAAGGACAGAAATTCAACCCAATTCATCCTTTTAAGACAATTAATTAACACAATTATAGTATAAACATGGTTTAATAATATCCAATAGCGGAAAGTATAGATAAAATACGGAAATCCAACCCAACTCAGCCCTAACCGGGGTGTCACAGTCATGAGCTACTACAGAGTTTACTAAAATTCTACAAAGTATGGAATTAGGAACAAAGTCTGAAGATATCATAAATAACAGAAAATAAGGGAGAAAATGGGTTTGCGAACGCCATGCAGCTACCTCAATAACTCCAATGAAAACTGAACAGCAGAAAACTCGATCTATGCCTCAAGAATACCTGTACCTGCACACATAGTGCAGGGAGTAATGTGAGTACTCCGACCCAGTGAGTAATAAATATAAATAATGACTGAAGGTAAGAAAACACGTTAAGGCACACAACATTCTATACAGAAGCAGTGAAATCATTAATAACAATTTAGTGAAACATCATGTGAAATTTCTTTTAAACCAGTAAAACAGGTAATTTGGCAGTAAAATGACAAGTAGAAATCTACCCCTTGGGCTCAATATCAAAACAACAAGTAGAAATCTGCCCCTCGGGCTCAGTATCAAAATAATAACTAGAAATCTACCTCTCGAGCTCAGTATCAAAATAATAAGTAGAAATCTGCCCCTCAAGCTCAATATCAAAATAATAATTAAAAATCTACCTCTCGGGCTCAGTATCAAAATAATAAGTAAAAATCTGCCCCTCGGGCTCAGTATCTCAGAATAGCATCAACCCCTCAAGCTCAGAACAGTATAAAGCAACCAGTCAATGAAATAAGAGCACATAATTATTATGGCAGATAATGCAGATAAAGAATAAATGCATGAGTGCAATGCAATGCATATGACGGTACCATCTGGTACCCACTGCAGCGTGCAGCCCGAGCTATCCATATTTATTTATCATCGACAACACTCACTGGGGTGTGTACAGACTCCGGAGGGGCTCCTACAGCTCAAGCGCAATATCAAGCCATCTCGTGGCATCAAATCTAGGCCCTCGGCCTCATATCAATCTCAGTTATAATCACCCAAGATCTCAGCCTCAATATCAATGTAATCAACCAGGCTCTCGGCCTCAATATCAATGTAATCAACCAGGCTCTCGTCCTTAATATCAATATAACACTACTGCGGCGCGCAGCCCGATCCATGCTCAATCCAGAAATCATCATAAGCCCCTTGGGCATTTGTAAAACAGTAGTTCTCAGCCCGAAATATCATTTAGAAATATCATTTAAGTTTTCAAATCTTAAAAAGATGACTGAGTTTGCAAAACAGTATTTAAAACCTTGGACTGTGGTCAAATGATATGCAAAATACGCTAAAGCAGTGATATCAATCCCTGAAGGATTCAAATAATTGGCAAGATGCCTACAATTGGAAACATGACTGGGGATATAAATTCTTTAACCAAATAAGTGAGGAAACCCAGTCAAAAATCCCCTAAGGGTTCTACAGGTCGGCACAAGGCCCCAAGCATGGCAACAAGCCCAATTCACAATAATAAAGTATACATCTCAACCAAAAATGTAGTAAAATATCTCTCGGGACGGACCAAGTCACAATCCCCAACGGTGCTCTACCCCACGCCCGTTATCCGGCGTGCAAGTCACCTCAATATAGCATTACGATGTGAAATTCCGGGGTTTCAAACCCTCATGACATCATTTACATCTATTACTCACCTCTAGCCGGCCAAATACTACTCTTAGAGTTGAGGAAGTGCAAGCATCAATCCTAAGTAATCTGCCAATTGTATTTCTAGTTTTTTTATAAAATGGTAAACATAAAAATCAGTAGGGAGTTGGGGAAGACGAACCCAAACTGCTGACTTCAGTTGTTTTTCCTCACCGGCTACAAATTGTGGCTCCCATTTTTGTACTAATAGGTGGTAACCATTACCAAACCAAGTTCCATTACTGAGTGCTCTTGACATAATTTTTTCCTTGTTGAACTTTACTATGAAGTAATCAGCCCCTAGATCCATAAGGGTAAAGTTTTCAGTTGGCTTCCTCAAATGATATAGTTTTCTCTTTAGGTATAGGTATAGGATACGTTTTCCCATTAGTTTAATAATAAGAGAATACCTCCATGGTTGATAAATGCTATGGAGGTCGTCTACTGTGAGTGAGACTTGTAGGTTATCATTAAGAACATGGATTGCTTGGAGCAAATATTTTTGGCTAGGCAAATCTTGAATTAGGCAGTCTAGTTGCATAGTGGTGTCTTGAGTAGTAATTGGGTCTAGAGGCGGTTGGGAAACATGAATATTGATAGAGTCCAAAAGGAGAATCTCTTTATATGATGAGTTGGGGTGGTAGGGTATTTTGTCTAGTGTAGTCGTAGAAGATTATTTCCTTCACCAGCATATTGAGATTCCTTACATGGTGTTGATGTAGGTGGATTAATACCTTCACTTGCATGAAGAATATTCAGAGGTTTAAGAGGGATTTGAGAGGATTGATGAGGGGAGGGTGGGAAATTGCCCATTGTTGCTATGGGAATGTTGAAGAAGAAAGTAGTGAGAAGGTAGACCTTCTCTCTCAGCGATCTCACTTAATGAATCCTCAAAATTCACTATTATCACTTCTAGCCATTCAGAAAATACTAATGACAATCGGTACCCATGATCCCGCGAGTTCATATATGTGATTAGTTTCAAATTTCGAGTCCAAATCGACTCTCAAAATTTAATTTCTTATTTTTCAAAAACTTGACAAAGTTTCACAAATTTTACTTTGATTCACATGATTTTGATGTCAAAATCTAAGATATGTTGATGGAATATAATTAGAAATAGATTAGAATCACATACCCCCTCTCCAAATTACCTAATACCGAGTCTAGGGTCCAAAAATGAGAGAATGAGAGATAAATCCAGACTTTCAGCCTTTATGTTCAGCTGCATATATTAGAATTTTGAACCCTCGCAATTGCAAGGAAAGCCCTTAAAATGCAGCACTGAAGGCTTGGGAAGCTCTTTACAAATACGAAGATGGGATCACATTTGCGACCCCTGCTGCCCTCGCAATTTGCGATAAAATCATCGCAAATGCGAACCTAACCCGACCCAGAAATCCTTTGCAAATACAATCAAGGCTTCTCATTTGCGATACCTGAAGTGCCCTGCTATGGTCGCAAATGCGACTCTGGTGCTTGCAATTGCGACACCAGAGGGCACCAAACACCAAGTTCCATTTTCAGCTAAAAAACCATCCGAAACATGTCTGAAACTCATTTGAACAATTAGGGCTCCAAATGAAACATCCACACAAGTCTAAAAATATTATACAAATTGGCTCGCGCGATCAAAACACGAAAATAACATCTAAAACTACGAATTTAACTCTAAACCACATGAATTTCAAATAAATTTTCAAGAACTTCTAGAATTACAACTAGACGTCCAAATCCTATCCAATCAACTTCAAACGACATCAAATTTTGCAAACAAGTTCTAAATGCAATAAAGGACCTATTCCAAGTCCCAAAATCAAATTCTGAGTTTGATAGTTGTACATCAACCTACAATCGAACGTTATAACTATAAATTGCCAAATTTCGGCAAATCAACACAAATCAAACAACAGATTTCCAAAAAATCAATTTTGGGCATATGTCCAAGTCTGAAATCACGATACGAAGCTATTGGAGCTATACAAATACAGTTTCAGGGTTGTTTTCACAAAAGTCCAAGTTTTGTCAATATTTCAAATTAAAGCTTCTAAGTCAAGAATCAACGGTCCAAATCAACAGAAAGCTTCCGAGAACGAAACTAACCAACCTCGCAAGTTATAAAAGCAAAAACACACATGTGTGAAGCAATAAAAAGATGATGGGGTACAATTACACAAACGACGGATCAGATCGTTGCAACATCAAAAGAAAAAATGCAGCAGAAATATATAAAACGACCGATCGGATTATTACACTTAATAACTCTTGAAATTCAATTTTGAAGTAAGGATGATATTGCCTGCAAAGAGGAGATGTGAAAAAGCAAAGGTAGTTGGAGAGATTTTTGATAGTAGCCTATAACTGGTAGTCAACTACCATATAAGGATAATAAGGAGATAGAGAATCCTCTTGGCGAATTCCTATAGATGAGCTGGTATTGGTGCCATAAATCAGGACAGATATATTGTTAGTGGTGACACATGACATAATAAGTGGAACTATGAAATTTTGGAAAAAAGTAATTTTTTTTAAAATGAAAATGGTATTTAAAAATTAGCATTGTGTTTGGACATGAATATAATTTGGAGCTTTTTGAATTTTTGCGAGTGATTTGAAGTGAAAATTTTGAAAAATAACTTCTTGGAGTTTTTAAATTTTTAAAAAATTCCAAAATTTTACATCAAGTGAAAGTTAAAATTTTCATGACCAAACATTAATCCCGAAAAAAAAACTAAACCTTTTCCAAAAAAGTGAATTTTTTTAATGTGACAATTGGGAAAAAATAATGAATGAAAGTACACTCAAGCATGTCAAATTTTTTTGAAATAATTACAAGAAAATACACATGACTTCACGCCATAACAAAAAATGGCCCATGTTTTTAAGTTTTACATGACCTAGCCCATATTGTACATATTTTGAAAGCACTAGCGAATTCAAAATCTGTGTTCTTACAACCATTGCTTCTAAAAGTTATGGAGTTAAATCTGTATTGTCACAACCATTGCTTTCACTCTCTCTTCTTCTCAAATCTTCTACATATGCTTCAAGGGGTCGTCCATCATTGCTACTTCTCTCCCTGTGTCAACTGATTACAATGTAAAAAAATTAAAAACTAGAAGTCTACCATTGAAGGCCATTCAAAGTTTTGCTTTCAAAATAGGATTTTTTGTGTTCGTTAGTTGTTTGGATTGGGTATTGTTCCAATTGATTGAAAATATCAAAAGCAGTTTAAAATTTAAATTTGAAGTGATTTGGAGTGGATTTGAGTTAAATTTCAGAAAAGACATAAGGAAGAAGACGAAGTCAATTTTTTGTGTAATTATGTATAATCTTGTATAATAGAGTATATGAGTGTATAAACACATCTTATACACTTTTATACACCTTTACACAAGCGTCTGTGGACGAACTTCTTCCATGATTTTCAGTTGCAATTCTTTTCAAAACCAGTCCAAATCTCCATTAAATGACTTCAAATTTTATATACAACCTCCTTATACTATTTCTAACAAACCTAAATAACTCTCACTCCAAATGTTTTTTAAAATAAAATTTGGAATTTAAATCCATGTATTTAGGCTTGTTAGAGATATAATTTTCACTATCCAAATGGATTTGGTTTATTGAACTAATAATTGAGTCACAGTTAATGATTAGAAAATTAACTTAAAAGCTTGAAAAATCTTTTTTAAAACTTAAATAGTAATTTCGAGACGGCAGATTACATAGGTGACCCCCTAAACTTGACCATATTTTTAATTTAGACACCTAAACTAAGGATAGTTCCTATTGAACACCTAAAGTGAAGACAAATTGTGTCAATTAGATACAAAATTCACTGCTCCAAACAACAATGATGTATGTATATCACTCGCTCCTGATATGGCATACTTAGCCAATAATAGTAAAACACGTGAAAAAAGAAGTAAAATGAAAAAAATAAGAAAAGAAAAGAAAACGAAAACAATGATGGAAAATTGAAAACCCTCATCTGTTTAACCTATTCTTCCCCAAAATTCAGTAGATTGTTATACTTTTCTACGCTTTTCTCCTAGTGATAACTTTGATTAAAAACTTATGTGTACCAACGATGCAACTTCGAGCATAAACAATAAAATATTTGAAATCATCAAAATTTTCTCAGGGAAATTCTTGTTCATCGCCATTAGGACCTTATAACAAAAACACAAAGCTCAAATGTTCTGCCGTCTTCTGATTGAATATTAAGTGACAAAATTGGCTATAAATTTTTGGTAACTAGAATTGAATTTGAAAGGTAGAGTTGGTAGTACAGTGATAGAGCAACAGCTGTGGTGGGGGAGATGATGGCAATTGAAAGTAGGAAGAAGTAGATTGAAGAAAAATTGCAAAAAAAAAAGGAAAAAAAGTCTCACGCGCCTCAACAGTGGTGTGCTAGGCACACTATGCCATGCCAGCACCATGTGACTAATTGACATAATTTGTCTTCACTTTAGGTGTTTGATATGAACTATCCTTAGTTTAGGTGTCTAGGTAAAAAATATATGGCCAAGTTTAGGGGGTCACCTATGTATTCTACCTTTCGAGAACCTATTGGAGTTGAATGTTGAGTATTATCCTATTATTTTTGGGCTAATTGATTGTAAATTGAAGAGAAACTTTCAGAAATCACTATGTTTTAGTGGTTATTAACTAGTTGTAGCAATCATTTACTATATTACTTCCTATAGCTATGTTTTCAGTCTTTTTATAGTGTATTTGATGTATTTAAGCTACTGTATTCATGAATACAATAGCATTTCTAGGCGTGAAACAGGGGATTACAACAGTTTTTAAACGGAAAGTGAATCAATTAACATAATAGACACCTAATATAACTCAATAAACTCAATTATAACACACAAATTTTGTATTTCCAGTTATAAAAAAGATTCTCAATCGAAAAATACCCCAAAAACATAGGAATCTTCAGAGAGATTATATAATTACATTGAATATAGTTAAATACATAAAAATACATCGAATACATGAAGTATAGCAGGTCATCTATAGTGCAAAGAATATATGAATACATACTGCAAATACATTTGAATACATATATACATCTGAATACATAAATTATATTAATTAAAAAATTATATGAATACATTCAACGAAATATAGCAAGACAGTTAATATAATGAGATACATGGAATACAACGACATACAATGAAATACATGGAAATACAACGAGATACATTGAAATACACTTAAAAAACGTAAGAAAAAATATTCAAATTACTCAGCCCCAAACTCTGTCGTCTTTGTTTATGAACAACCCTAATGTCATCTCGTCGACTTGCAGCCCTAACCAAACATCTTTTGCACCACAAATACTATTTCATCGGCTTCAAATAACCAAAGGCCAAACTAAATAAAACTTGAGTCCAATGTTTGGCTGTAACCTAATTTCCGCCGTCAAAAACCAACGAATGCCAAACCAAACTTTGCCATTTTTCCTTTTCTTTTAACAAATAATTAGCCGCATCATGGGGAAACAGAATCAATAAGGTAAGCAAATAGAAATTCAACTTTGGCGCTGCAAACATGATATCCTCAAAATCGCCAAATTCAATACAAGGAACTACCATCGACGGAGGAATTGATGAGAGAGAATCCATGAGTTTGTATTTATGGGGAAAATTGGCGTTGAAAGAGAGGGTGGAGAAAAATCCGAAAGAATGAGAGAGAAAATAATAAAAAGCGTATTTTATGGCTTAAGGGTAGAAGGTGACTATAGATAGATATTTGGTTATAAAAATCAAAATGTAGTTATGGAATATAACTTTTTAAAATGGTATTTATCTAAAATAAATAAGGTATCAACTTTTGCTATAGGATGTAAAATTTCCTAAATTGAAATATGAGCTATAGGGAGCAGAGTTGTTCTAATATGAAAATTTTCCAATTTTTTTTCATGTCTAACTTAAAAGCTTGTAGACTTGTTTTGCCATGCATATTCTTGAAATGTGTAAATTATGTAAAAAAGAAAAATCCTCTTTATTATGGCAAAATAGCTTATTGTACATTCTTAGACCGGAACATTTTGGAGACTTCTGTGGATTAGAGGAATTCATCAAAGCTAAAAGAAAGGTGCAAGCAGAAATTTTATTTTGTTTTAAATAACATACATCAAATAAAAAAGTAATGACAAATTTTATCAATAACATATAAGAGAAAATACTAATTTAAACAAAATAAAATCATTATTTGACGAAAATTGAATATTTAAATATATAAATGAAAATCTTATGTTTGATAATTCTTTTAAACTATCTGAACTTCAAATTATATATCAATCAAAACAATTTTTGTAACAAAATCTAATAAAAAAGTTTATTCGACATAAATTTCCCTTTTTGGGATTTTATCTCTTTGAAAATCAAAATTATAAATATGAAATAATTTTGTCCGATATCAAATGTCTTGCTTTTAAAACTCCATGAGCACGTTTGAATCTATTTTATTCATACCCAATCCTATACCCATGCATAAGGAAAGTCAAACCGAAAATTAATCGGAAATTGAATGGGAAAACTGAAGGATGAGAGGCTCACAGTTCTCCCACTTTCCCGTAGCCTATCTAAACTTTTAAGTAACATAGGGGGGAAACCTGCCAAACTTTTTAATATTACAAAAAGATAGAAGGTGGAGAGAGGAGTTAGAAAATAAAGGGAAGAGAAATATGATACAAGATATAAATTTATGATAAATTGATAATTAATAATGTAGCAACCAATACATTAAATTGAGGATTGGTTTCAAATGCAATTGAATTACATGTATTATTAATTTAAATTAATACTTACTTAAGGTAATTATAGTTGTCACGACCCGGATTTCCCACCCTCGGGAGTCGTGATGGCGCCTACTAATGTGAGCAAGGCAAACCAATCCTTAACGGCTTACTTCATTAACAAATCACTTCTTTTAACGATTATCAGTGATAACATAAAAATAGCGGAATTTAATAAATGTACGGAAGACTTAAATTAAAGAAACTGAACAATAATACGGAAATCAACATATGCCTCTACCCAATAACCGGTGTCACATTACTCACGAACTTCTAAGAGTACTAAATATAACCGTTTAAAAGAAAAATATAAACGGTTTGTCTCGAATACATGAGATAACAGACTGAAATAAAGATAGAGGAGACGTCGGGCCTGCGGACGCTTGCAAGGCTACCTCGGTGTCTCACTGGACTGAAAGATGGCTCCTGCGCTACTACTGCTGTCCAAGACATGGATCTGAGCAAAAGAGCACAGAGTGTAGTATTAGCACAACCGACCCCATGTGCTGTTAAGTGTCTGGCCTAATCCCGGTGAGATAGTGACGAGGCTAGGACCGGACTCCAAATAAATCTTTGCAGTTATATACTATATGGCAGAAAAGTAAACAGGTAATAAGCAATCAAAGCTGAGAAAGGGAAAACATGCTCCGGGGGTAGCAGATAAAACAGAATATCAAAGAATAGTAAGGAAACTACAATTTAACTTCTAACACGGATAAAGAGAAATAAGGCAACTTTCACTTTCAGTGTCATCTTGTTGTAGGCGTGCAACCCGATCCCATTTCTCATATCTTGTTGTAGGCGTACCACCCGCTCCCATTTCAGTATATCTTGTTGCAGGCATACCACCCGCTCCCATTTCAGTATATCTTGTGGTAGGCGTACCACCCGCTCCCATTTCATTATATCTTGTGGTAGGCGTACCACCCGCTCCCATTTCATTATATCTCGTGGTAGGCGTACCACCCGCTCCCATTTCATTATATCTCGTGGTAGGCGTACCACTCGCTCCCATTTCATTATATCTCGTGGTAGGCGTACCACCCACTCCCATTTTATTATATCTCCTGGTAGGCGTACCACCCGCTCCCATTTTATTATATCTTGTGGTAGACGTACCACCCGCTACCTTTTACATTTCATCACACAATCACAAGAAATCCCGGCAAGGGAACATAAATAATATAATAACTTCCCGGCAAGGGAACACAACAATATTATAATTTTCCCGGCAAGGGAACAACAATATTGAATTAGTCATCACGGCAAGGGAGAATCAGCTATAACCAATCTCAACTCAACTTGTACTCAGTTCAAATATAGAAAATGCTCAATCAGCAAAGATCATTAAGTAAAGCACCCAAGTGTCATTTAAGAACAAAACAACTTTCAATTTAAGACTCACCGTCATGCTTGACACCAACGTATAGATACTCGTCACCATGCATGTACGTCGTACTCAACAAGAAGCAAGTAGCAAGTATGACTCAACTCTTAATCCCTCAAGTTAGGGTTAGACCAAACACTTACCTCGATGCCTTGATCACCACTTAAGTCTCAACTATAGCTTTACCCCTTGATTCCACCACCAATCCACTCAAATCTAGTCACAAGTTACTTAATTACATCAATAAGTGCTAAATGAATCAACCCAATGCATGAAAATGAGTTTTCTAAAGTTTTACCCAAAAGTCTGAAATCCCTCCCCCCCCTCGGGCCCACGTGGTCGAAACCCGAGGTTCGGACCAAAACCGATTACCCATTCCACCACGAATCCAAATATATAATTTATTTTGAAATCGGGCCTCAAATTGAGGTCCAAATCCCCAATTTTAGAAAACCTAAATTCTACCCAAAACACCCAATTTCCCTCATAACAATCTTTGATTTGAATTTGAAATCATGTTAAAAGATGTTAAGGAGTGAAGAAAATGAGTTAGAAATCACTTACCAACGTTTTGGAGAAGAAAGGTTGTTTGAAAAATTGCCTCTTAAGTTTTGGGGTTTTGAAAAGTAAAAAATAACTAAAATTCCCGTTTATTTATACTCCTCTTAGACCCTCAGTGCGGACCACATCAAATGGACCGCGGCTGCACAGCCTCCACCGCGGACATCACAAAGGCGACCGTGGCTGCGTTGGCCCCTCCCTGAAGACCTGCAGTTCAGCACACTGGGCGGACCGCACAAGGGCAACCGTAGCCGCACAGCCTCCACTGCGGAATGCACAAAGGCGACCGTAGCCGCACACCCTCCACCGCGGACCGCACAAAGACGATCGCGACCGCGGTTGCACGCGATTTCTTGCGGACCGCACTAGAGGGTTCAGAGACTGCAACTTCCTGAACCTGCAACATCTGACTTTCTAAACCTAAGGCATTTCGGAGTCCACTCGAAACTCACCCGAGCCCTCGAAACTACTACCCAAGTATACACACAACATCAAAAACATCCTACGGACATATTCGTGTAATCAAATTACCAAAATAATATCACGAGTATCGAAATAAACCTCGAGATCAATAAAATTTCTCAAAATACTTTTAAACATAACATTTCTCAATTAAGGTCCGGATCATGTCAAACGATGTCTGTTTTTAACCAAATTTCATAGGAATGACTCAAGTCATATATAAGACATGTATCGGGCGCCAGAACCAAAATACAGGCCCGATACCATTGCTTTCTAATCAGTTTTCACTTCAAATATCCTTAAACAATTTTTGAAAACAATTTCACTTAAAAATTCATTTCTCGGGCTAGGGACCTCGGTTTCTGATTCCGGCCATACGCCCAAGTTCCATATTTTCCTACGGACCCTCCCGGACCATCAAATCATGGGTCCGGATCTGTTTACCCAAAATATTGACCGAAGCCAAATTTATTCATTTTAAAGTCAACACTTAACATTTTTCACAGAATTTCATATTTAAGCTTATAGCCGGACTGCGCACGCAAATTGAGGTGACTCTAAATGAGGTTTTCAAGGCCTTGAAAGCTCATAACGGGTAAGAAAACAGGTGATGACCCTTTGGATCGTCATAATAGTACATTAAGATTGAACTTTCTAGACCCAAAAAAATAAATCAACAACAAAATAAAAAACATTGTATTGTATTTTATCCACTATATTTTTGAATTTTAAAGTTATAACTTGTAATTTCATTTTTTATGTTAAGCATAATGTAGAAGTAAGTTATAACATAAAAATACAATTATATTGAATAAAGAACCAAAATATTACAAATTACTATAATAAATTATAAATTTTAAGTTGATATCCAATTCTGATAAGAAATGATCCTAAATAATGACTTTTATTTTCATAATAACAAATTACATGACCAATTGAGCCAATCGAGGCCGACCACCAAATTAGGCATGCCCGAGGCTAGACTAAGGCCTCATTTATCTTTATGTTTTTTTAAGATTATGACGTCTGAATCTGAATACACATCTGAATATCAAGATATTTATTAAGATTAAGGCATCTGAATCTGAATACACATATAAATCTACTAAAGGTCTTCCGATTCTGCTGCGGGTATTTTATTTTCTTGGATCTTATCGATCTATGCCCTTTTGGTCTATGGGGTATCAAGAAAGAAGTTTCTATTTACCGAATCGAATGCTTTGTGCAAATCTATTTTTGCAGAAAACTGCGGAGCGGTGAAATTTCCTCAAAATTTCTAGAAGATATTTCCATTTCAAAAAAAAAGTAAAAAATAAAAATTGGGTTGCGCTATATATATGAAAGAGTATACAATAATGATGTATTTGTCAAATCAAATACCATGGTCTAATAATCAAACATTCTGATTAGTTGATAATATTAGTATTAGTTGGAAATTTTGTGAAAGATTCCTGTGAAAAGTTTCATTAACACGGAATTCGTGTCGAGTAGACCTTGTTGTTGTGAGAATTCTTAATTCATGAGTTGTAGGGAGGGATTTATGTCACCACAAACAGAGACTAAAGCAAGTGTTGGATTCAAAGCTGGTGTTAAAGAGTACAAATTGACTTATTATACTCCTGAGTACCAAACCAAGGATACTGATATATTGGCAGCATTCCGAGTACCTCAACTTGGAGTTCCACCTGAAGAAGCAGGGGCCGCAGTAGTTGCCGAATCTTCTACTGGTACATGGACAACTGTATGGACCGATGGACTTACCAGCCTTTATCATTACAAAGGGCGATGCTACCGCATCGAGCGTGTTGTTGGAAAAAAGATCAATATATTGCTTATGTAGCTTACCCTTTAGACCTTTTTGAAGAAGGTTCTGTTACCAACATGTTTAATTCCATTGTAGGTAACGTATTTAGGATCAAAGCCCTGCACGCTCTACGTCTGGAAGATCTGCGAATCCCTCCTGCTTATGTTAAAACTTTCCAAGGTCCGCCTCATGGGATCCAAGTTGAAAGAGATAAATTGAACAAGTATGGTCGTCCCCTGTTGGGATGTACTATTAAACCTAAATTGGGGTTATCTACTAAAAACTACGGTATAGATGTTTATGAATGTCTTTGCGGTGGACTTGATTTTACCAAAGATGATGAGAACGTGAACTCACAACCATTTATGCGTTGGAGAGATCGTTTCTTATTTTGTGCAGAAGCACTTTATAAAGCACAGGCTGAAACAGGTGAAATCAAAAGGCATTACTTGAATGCTACTGCAGGTACATGCGAAGAAATGATCAAAAGAGCTGTATTTGCTAGAGAATTGGGCGTTTCGATCGTAATGCATGACTACCTAACGAAGGGATTCACCGCAGATACTAGCTTGGCTCATTATTGCCGAGATAATAGTCTGCTTCTTCACATCCACCGTGCAATGCATGCGGTTATTGATAGATAGAAGAATCATGGTATCCACTTCCCGGTATTAGAAAAACCGTTATGTATGTCTGGTGGAGATCATATTCACTCTGGTACCGTAATAGATAAACTTGAAGGTGAAAGAGACATAAATTTGGGCTTTGTTGATTTACTGCGTGATGATTTTGTTGAACAAGATCGAAGTCGCGGTATTTATTTCACTCAAGATTGGGTCTCTTTACCAGGTGTTCTACCCGTGGCTTCAGGAGGTATTCCCATTTGTCATATGCCTGCTCCGACCGAGATCTTTGGGGATGATTCCGTACTACAGTTTGGTGGAGGAACTTTAGGACATCCTTGGGGTAATGCGCCAGGTGCCATAGCTAATCGAGTAGCTCTAGAAGCATGTGTACAAGCTCGTAATGAAGGACGTGATCTTGCTCAGGAAGGTAATGAAATTATTCGCGAGGCTTGCAAATGGAGCCCGGAACTAGCTGTTGCTTGTGAAGTATGGAAAGAGATCGTATTTAATTTTGCAGCAGTGGACGTTTTGGATAAGTAAAAACAGTAGACATTAGCAGATAAATTAGCAGGAAATAAAGAAGGATAAGGAGAAAGAACTCAAGTAATTATCCTTCGTTCTCTTAATTGAATTGCAATTAAACTCGGCCCAATCTTTTACTAAAAGGATTGAGCCGAATACAACAAAGATTCTATTGCATATATTTTGACTAAGTATATACTTACCTAGATATACAAGATTTGAAATACAAAATCTAGAAAACTAAATCAAAATCTAAGACTCAAATCTTTCTATTGTTGTCTTGGATCCACAATTAATCATACGGATCCTTAGGATTGGTATATTCTTTTATATCCTGTAGTTTGTAGTTTCCCTGAATCAAGCCAAGTATCACACCTCTTTCTACCCATCCTGTATATTGTCCCCTTTGTTCCGTGTTGAAATAGAACCTTAATTTATTACTTATTTTTTTATTAAATTTTAGATTTGTTAGTGATTAGATATTAGTATTAGACGAGATTTTACGAAACAATTATTTTTTTATTTCTTTATAGGAGAGGACAAATCTCTTTTTTTCGATGCGAATTTGACACGACATAGGAGAAGCCGCCCTTTATTAAAAATTATATTATTATATTATTTTTAATAATATAAAGGGGGTTCCAACATATTAATATATAGTGAAGTGTTCCCCCAGATTCAGAACTTTTTTTGAATACTCACAATCCTTATTAGTTAATAATCCTAGTGATTGGATTTCTATGCTTAGTCTGATAGGAAATAAGATATTCAAATAAATAATTTTATAGCGAATGACTATTCATTTATTGTATTTTCATGCAAATAGGGGGCAGAAAACTCTATGGAAAGATGGTGGTTTAATTCGATGTTGTTTAAGAAGGAGTTCGAACGCAGGTGTAGGCTAAATAAATCAATGGGCAGTCTTGGTCCTATTGAAAACACCAATGAAGATCCAAATCGAAAAGTGAAAAACATTCATAGTTGGAGGAATCGTGACAATTCTAGTTGCAGTAATGTTGATTATTTATTCGGCGTTAAAGACATTCGGAATTTCATCTCTGATGACACTTTTTTAGTTAGTGATATAATTGGAGACAGTTATTCCATGTATTTTGATATTGAAAATCAGATTTTTGAGATTGACAACGATCATTCTTTTCTGAGTAAACTAGAAAGTTCTTTTTATAGTTATCGAAACTTGAATTATCGGAATAATGGATTTAGGAGCGAAGATCCCTACTATAATTCTTACATGTATGATACTCAATATAGTTGGAATAATCACATTAATAGTTGCATTGATAGTTATCTTCAGTCACAAATATGTATAGATATTTCCATTATAAGTGGTAGTGAGAATTACGGTGACAGTTACATTTATAGGGCCGTTTGTGGTGGTGAAAGTTGAAATATTAGTGAAAATGAGGGTTCCAGTAGACGAACTCGCACGAAGGGCAGAGATTTAACTATAAGAGAAAGTTCTAATTATCTAGAGGTAACTCAAAATACAGGCATTTGTGGGTTCAATGCGAAAATTGTTATGGATTAAATTATAAGAAATTTTTGAAATCAAAAATGAATATTTGTGAACAATGTGGATATCATTTGAAAATGAGTAGTTCAGATAGAATTGAACTTTTGATCGATCTGGGTTCATGGGATCCTATGGATGAAGACATGGTCTCTCTAGATCCCATTGAATTTCATTCGGAGGAGGAGCCTTATAAAGATCGTATTGATTCTTATCAAAGAAAGACAGGATTAACCGAGGCTATTCAAACAGGCATAGGCCAACTAAACGACATTCCTGTAGCAATTGGGGTTATGGATTTTCAGTTTATAGGGGGTAGTATGAGATCTGTAGTCGGAGAGAAAATCACTCGTTTGATCGAACACGCTGCCAATCAAATTTTACCCCTTATTATAGTGTGCTTATGGGGGGCACGCATGCAGGAAGGAAGTTTGAGCTTGATGCAAATGGCTAAAATATCGTCTGCTTTATATGATTATCAATTAAATAAAAAGTTATTTTATGTATCAATCCTTACATCTCCGACAACTGGTAGAGTGACAGCTAGTTTTGGTATGTTGGGGGATATCATTATTGCCGAACCCAATGCCTACATTACATTTGCAGGTAAAAGAGTAATTGAAAAAACATTGAATAAAACAGTACCCGAAGGTTCACAAGCAGCTGAATACTTATTCCAGAAGGGTTTATTCGACCTAATTGTACCACGTAATCTTTTAAAAAGCGTTCTGAGTGAGTTATTTAAGCTCCACGCCTTTTTTCCTTTGAATCAAAAGTCAAGCAAAATCAAGTAGAGCACTAAGTTCAATTATTTTATTTGTGTTTGTAGCAAAAAAGTAGTTAGTTTGTCGGAATCAAAGTAAATAAGATAATAATGGCGCTTTCTTTGGTGATAGAAGATCTAATTGTAGAAAGAATCAAAACTAAAGTTGAGGATAACTCTTTTTTTGACCTATATTCTTGATTACGAATCAAGAAGCCTTTATCAACAAGAGTGAGTTCTTCCTTTCGTGAAATTAGGAAAATAAAACGAATTTCTTATTCTTGTCTTAGGTATATAATTTGAAATTCAAATATAGATAATAGAGTTTTGTATCTTTCTCTATCTCCCGAAAATCCATTTTAGCTAAAAATTCATGTTGGGTCGGATTCGAACGAATCTTTCGATAATCTGTAAGAAACTTTTTATCTATTTTTAGAAAATTAGAAGACAAGAATAAAAGACAAAGAAATAAAGAAAAATAATAAAGTTTATTAGGATACGTATCTTTCTCATGTAGGAGATGAATAAGTCCATTTATTTAGTTCTACAGTTCTACATTCTTTGCACTTATTATACCTACTCAGTTAGATTTAGATATATAGATACTTAGATCTATACTAAGAATTTCAAATTCTTCAAATTCTATTAATAATAAATATTATCTAATTTCTAATTAGTAATTAGAATTCAAATTCTTAATTTAATTATAATTATTACAAGATATCTTTATTTATATAATAACATAATAACAGATACAAATAGTAAATCGAGGTACCCCTTCTATGACAAATTTGAACCTTCCATCTATTTTTGTGCCGTTAGTAGGCCTAGTCTTTCCGGCAATTGCAATGACTTCTTTATTTCTTCATGTTCAAAAAAATAAGATTATTTAGATCCGCTGGGATCCAATCTCATCCATTTTTTTTGAAAACGTGGACTTGTATCATAACACAGATATTTATTTATTGGAATATAGTATAACATGTGATTTCCACCGAACATAAAGGAAAAAACTCTTATGCCTGCAGAAATATGATATATGGATATATCAATTCTAGCAATTTTCAAATAGATCAGGATCGCTGGATGGCTGAAATGTAGTCGGTGAATCTCTATGTATAGTGGGATCGTATTAAATAAAGAGTATGTTATTATTTTAGATTTAACCAATTTGATGAATTACTCCTAAAGGTTGACATCAAACTAGTGCTAGTTCACCTCAAACTAGTGCTAGTTGATGAGAGTTACTTCGGAAACAAAAAAGTAAAGTCAAATTTCTCTGGGGTATTATCTCAATTCCAATAAAATGCAATCGGGTAAAGTATGACTTGGCGATCAGAACATATATGGATAGAACTTATAACGGGGTCTCGAAAAATAAGTAATTTCTAATGCGCCTTTATCCCTTTTTTAGGTTCATTAGGCTTCTTATTAGTTGGAACTTCTAGTTATCTTGGTGGAAATTTGATATCTTTTTTCCGCCCCAAAAAATCAAGAAAAAGCTACCTGAAAAAAAAAGCAAGGTGCACCTTGAATTGAACTCGACGAAATATAAAAATGTGTATTAAGATCTGAATACTAAACGATTAAGCTGTTTGATTTTTAACATCTGAATATATAAAATTTATCTTTATTGAAAAATTAATAAACATAAAATTCAAATGAAAATACTAATTAATCTAATATTCTATCAATAATATATATATTTTTTAAAATATGGTAGTTAGTGATGGTGATGGCTAACAGTGGTGCTTGTAAATGCTGACTAGAGGCAATGGTGGTGGTAGGTTTAGTTGATGGTTGTGGTTAGGGATAGTAGCTAGTGGTTATTAGTAATGGTGGCGATTATGATTGAGGATGGTGGTGGTGAGTGGTGATAGTTAATAATAGCAGGGTTGGTGGTAGTTGTGATTGAGGAAGGTGGTGGTGGGTGGTGGTAGTTAATAATGATGTGCAGTTTTTATGGTGATGAGGTGGTTAGTTGTGGTAGTTGAAGTGGATGAGTGTTGTTTGTGTTTGAGAATGATGGTGGTGGGAGTGGTGTAGATGGTGGGTGTTGGTAATTGATTATGGTGGTAGTTATGATTGAGGATGATAGTTATGGTGGTCGTGGTATGGTAGTGGTGGTGGTAGGCGGTAACGAGAATTAATAATGGATATGGATGATAGCATCTTAATGACGACCTTATCCCCAGGTAGGGGTAAGGTCTGCGTACACATTACCCTTCACAGACCCCACATGTGGGATTATACTGGGTATATTATTGTTGTTGTTATGGATCTTAATCATATAGACCTATTCAGACCCATTAATTGGCTGTGAAGTAAAAGAAAATACACTTAATGATTAAGATCTGAATAATTGAAATTCAGACTTTAAAAACAAATACGCTTAATAATTAAGATCTGAATAACTGAGGCCTTAGTCACAACTACTGCCAGCACCAGCCATATAAACTATCACCACTACCACATCCATAATCATAATCGCCACTACTACCAATCACTATTAGCTACTAGCATGAACCACCATCATCAGCCAAAATAATCACCAACCACCGCATCTAGTCAACATTCACCCGTTAGCCATCACCACCAACAACTATCATATTTTTAAAAAGTATATATTATATTGATAGAATATTATATTAGTTAGTATTTCATTTGAATTTTATGTTTATTAATTTTCAAATAAAGTTAACTTTTATACATTCAGATGTTAAAAATCAAACACTCTTAATTATTTAGTATTCAGATCTTAATATATATCTTAACATATTCATATATGTATTTAGATTCAGATGTCTTAATCTTAATACACATCTTGATATTCAGATGTGTATTCATATTCAGAATTCTTAATCTTAAAAAAATAAATGCGGCCTAAATAGACTGTCACTATACAATTTATATATAATAGACTGTCACTATACAAAATTGTGACGACCCAGTCAGTCTTCTGAAAAATTTACGCCTCGATCCCCCATTAACTACTTTTCCCAAGTTTATTTTTGCTATTTTGATTTCCCAAGATGTTTGGTTTTGAGTTTCGGAGAGTTTTGGAACACTTAGTCCCTAAATGAGAGCTTAAGTGTTAGAAAGTTTATTGTAGTCGGAATAGTGTAAAAACGGCCTTGCGATGGAAATTCGATGGTTCTGTTAGCTCCGTTGGGTGATTTGGGGCTTAGGGGCGTGTTCGGATTGTATTTTGGAGTTTCGTAGCTAATTTAGGCTTGATATGCCGAAAGTTGATTTTTTGAAGTTTCCGGTTCGATAGCGAGATTTTTATCCGAGGGTCAGAATGGATTCTCGAAGTTTGATTCTGTGCAAAATTGCAGATCATTCGGACGAGGTTTGATAGACTTTTTTATCGAAAGCATATTTTTAGAGATTTTGGAATTCTTAGGCTTGAATTCGATGAGAAATAGGTGTTTTGATGTTTTTTGTGCGTTCTGAAGGTTGGAACAAGTTCGAATGAGGTTATAGGATATATTGGTATGTTTGGTTGAGGTCCCGGGGGCCTCGGGTGAGTTTTGGGTGGTTAACCTGACCATTTCTTGATGTTTGAAGTTGCGGAAAAATTGCTGGTATGTTGCGGACTAGTTGTTATTTGCGTTCGCGACTGGCCATCGCGTTCCTGAAGGGATAGAACGTAGAGCTGAAGGTTTGGCCTTCGCGTTCACGAGGGAGGGCTCGCGTTCGCGAAGTGTTGGGGTCTTGACCTACACGTTTGCGAGAAGAGAGCCACGTTTGCGATGGGCTGGGAGCTAAGCCTTCGCGTTCGCGAAAAAGGTGACGCGTTCACGAAGAAGGAAAATGGTCAACATTAATTTGTGCTTCGCGAGCGTGAAGGTTTGACCGTGTTCGCGATTAAAGGAATCCTTGGGAAGAATCTTAAAACCCAAAATCGAGGGTTTGAGCCATAATTCATATTTTGGACTTGGGAGCTCGGGAGATTGCGATTTTTTGAATAGATTTTCACCTGGACGATTTGGGTACGTATTTCCTACTCGGTTTAGACTAATTTCCATGTATCTACACTTAAATTCATCATTTAATTTCGAAATTTTGGTGGAAATTGGGGGAAAAGTTCTTAGACAAAGAAATTGAGTTTTGATTGGGGATTTGACATCGGATTAGGATAATTGTGATATGGTTAGATTCGTGAGAGTCTGAGGACTCTGAAAATATAAATTTTACCCGATTCCAAAACTTGGGCCCGAGGGACATTTTGGTCATTTTACATAATTTCTTGTATTAGCTTAGACTTTAATGGTAGAATCAGTTACTTGAAGTGTTATTCACTTTATACAATTGAATTGAATAGATTTGGGCCATTTGGAGTCCAGTACTCGTGGCAAGAACGTGGTCTTGAGTTGATTTTGAGCCGGTTCGAGGTAAGTGACTTGTTTAACCTTGTGTGGGGGACTTTCCTTTAGGATTGGTACATTTGGTAATTGAAATGCCTTGTACGTGGGATGACGAGTGCGTACTTATGCTAATTATTGGAAATCTAGTTTTCTTTAAGTAAGTACTCCTATGTTTCCTTTCCTGTCTTTATTATTTGCACTATTAAGCCAGGTGTTAGCTTAGGAAAAGCATGTCTAAGTTACTTAATTGCTTTATTTGTTCAACCTGTTTTACCTGAATTCTGTGCAGCATGCTAGGCTAAAATTACTTGTTTGCCGTAATATGAAATTTGCCATTTCTGAATATATTTTCCTGTTGCTGCTGTGTATTTATTTTGGGACTACAGATGTGGGATTCCGGTAGCTCCCCCTTGTCTATTTATTTTGGGACTACAGATGTGGGATTCCCGAAGATTCCCCTGCATAGTTATACCTTAATTCTGTGCAGCATGCTAGGATAGAATTACTGGTTTGACTTAATATGAAATTTACCATTTCTGTATATATTTTCCGGTTGGTGCTGTGTATTTATTTTGGGACTACAAATGTGGGATTCCGGTAGCTCCCCCTTGTCTGTTTATTTTGGGACTACGAAACGGGATTCCGGTAGATCCCTGCGCACTATGAGTTGGACTACGTGATGGGATCCTGGGAGATCCATTGGATATGTATATATGGGACAACAAAACGGTATCCTAGGATATCCCCGATTGTTATTATTAGTGCTGAGCTGCAATTCTTTTCCGTGTTTACCTTATTTCGTTATAGTTATTGCTGTCCTGTATATATCTTGTGTTATTTTACTACTATACCTAATTATATTGTTTTGTTCTATAATGTTGACCTTATTATTTTATTTAACCTCAGTAGGGCCCTGACCTTCCTCGTCACTACCCAACCGAGGTTAGGTTTGACACTTACTGAGTACCGCTGTGGTGTACTCATACCCTTTCTGCAAATGTTTCATGTGGAAATCCAGGTACTGCTACTCAAGCCAACCATCCTTGAGGGAGGCGAACGCTCTAGAGACTTTGAGGTACATCTGCCGCGTCTGCAGACCGAGGAGTACCTTTCTATTCTAGCTGTTAAACATTGCCCTTCTGTATTTTCTTCCTTGTTAGATATTCTGAATTTGGCCTATTAGATATTCCAAAGGCTTGTGTTTCCGTGAGTTTCTGGTGTTTTGGGATGGTGTACTTGGTTTTGAGAATGTTGTGTTGTATATGCCGAGCGACATTATAACTATTGTTTCTATTCGATTATTTTGGTTTTTTGATTATTTCTTCCGCTGGTTTTGTTTATGTTCTGCATTTGTTAGGCTTACCTAGTCGTAGAGATTAGGTGCCATCACGATAGTTCACGGAGGGCGAACTGGGGTCGTGACAAGTTGGTATCAGAGCTCTAGGTTCATAGGAGTCATGAATCACAAGTCAATTTATTAGAGTCTCACTGATCGGTACGGAGACATCTGTACTTATCTACGAGAGGCTATGTAACTATTAGGAAAATTTTACTTCATTTGATTTCCTTGTCGTGCTATATTTTTGACATCATAATTCTAAACTTTTGTCTTCTATTCTCTCACAGATGGTGAGGACACGTGCTACACGAGATGATCAGGCACCCGCACCCCCTACTGCAGCTGTCAGAGGTCGGGGCTAGGGTAGAGGCCGAGGACGCGCACGTGGTACCGCCAGAGCACCTACGCGAGCTGCCGCCGAGGTACCACCAACAGTTCCAGCCAGAATCCAGGCACCTGATACGCCTGCTGCTACCACTACTCCAGCTCTTGAGAAGACTCTTGTACAGTTCATGAGCATGTACACCACTCTGGAAGGGTTGCTTCCCCTTGCTGCAGCTACATCTTAGACTGGGGGGAGGAGCACAGACTCCCGCTGCTCGCACTCTTGAGCACCGAGTGCATGTTGAGCAGGTCCCTGAGATTATACCTGTACCGCCTGCAATGCTAGTTCAGCCCAAGGATAGGGCAACGGCTTCCGAGGAGGAGCAACTGAGGCTTGAGAGGTTCAAGAGGTACAAGCCTCCTGTATTCTGTGGTTTAACATCGGATGATTCTTGGGATTTCTAGATGAGAGTTACCGCATTCTTCGTACCATGGGTATATTAGGATCGGGCGTGATTTCCTTCACTACCTTCCAGCTTCGAGGAGCCACCTATGAGTGGTGGCGCACCTATGAGTTAGACAGTCCGGATGAGGCTATTTCGCTGACTTGGACTCAGTTTTTAGATCTATTCCTGAGAGTGTATGTTCCTCAGAGCCTCAGGGATGCATGACGCACAAAGTTTGAGCATTTGCACCAGGGTGCTATGAGTGCCTCAGAGTATGCTGTCCGTTAAAGCAGTTTGGCTAGGCATGCACCAACCTTGGTTTCTACTGTCCGCGAGAGGCTTCACTGGTTCATTGAGGGTCTTATTCCTAGCATCAGGTCTAGCATGGCTCGTGAGTTGTAGATGGACATTTCTTATGACTAGGTGGTGAGCATTTCTAGGAGGATTGTGGGTATGCATGCTAGGGAGAGAGAGGAGAGGGAGGCTAAGAGGTCTAGAGAGTCAGGCCATTATTTTGGTGCCCGTGCCCCAGGTGCAGTTCGTCATGGTAGGGTTTATATGAGTCACCTTGTTCATTCAGCACTTCCAGCAGTCAGTGGTATTCCAGCTCCTCCTAGATCTCAGGAGCCTTATTATGCACCTCCGCCTTCTAGCGCGCCTCCTGCGCGGGGTGCTTTCAGAGGTCAGTCTAACAGAATTGGCCTGAGCCAGTCATAGCCGCCACATAATCCCAAAGCTTGTTTTGAGTGTGGTGACACATGCCATATGGTGAGGTATTGCCCCAAACTTGGAAGGGGCCTTTTAGCCACACTGTGCCCCGCAAAGTTCTCAGTCTAAGATTACATCTCCAGTTGCTACCCACCTGCCCAGCTAGCTAGAGGTGGAGGTTGGGGAGGTAGAGGTCACCCTAAAGGGGGAGGCCAGGCCAAATACTGTGCCCTTCATGACCGTACCGTGGTTGTTGCCTCCAATTGTGTCATCATAGGTATTATACTAGTTTGTCACAGAGATGCATCGGTTCTATTCGATCCAGACTCCACTTACTCTTATGTGTCTTCGTATATTGCTCCGCATTTGGGTGTACCTCGGTATTCTTTGAGTTTCCCTGTTTATCTTTCTACTCCTGTGGGAGATTCTCTTGCTGTGGACCGCGTTTATCGGTCGTGTTTGTTTGCTCTTAGCGGTTTTGAGACCAGAGCCGATTTATTGTTGCTTAGCATGGTAGATTTTGATATTATCTTGGGCATGGACTGGTTGTCTCCCCATTATTCTATTCTTGATTATCATTCCAAAACCACGACGCTAGCTATGCCAGGTGTGCTGCGTGTTGAGTGGAGGGGTACTTTTGATCACACTCCCAGTAGAGTTATTTATTTTCTTAAAGCTTAGAGTATGGTTGAGAATGGGTGTGACATGTATTTAGCTAAGGTTAGGGATGTCAGCATTGATACCCCTTCATTTGATTCAGTCCCAGTAGTACGAGATTTTTCCGATGTGTTTCTAGCTGATCTTCCGGGAATACCGCCCGATAGAGATATTAATTTTGGCATTGATCTGTTGCCGGGCACCCAACCCATTTCTATTCCTCCGTATCATATGGCTACTCCTGATTTGAAGGAGTTGAAGGATCAGTTACAAGAATTGCTTGATAAGGATTTTATTCGGCCTAGTGTATCACCTTGGGGTGCTACTATCTTGTTTGTGAAGAAAAAAGATGGTTCTATGCACATGTGTATTTATTATCGCCAGTTTGAACAAGGTTACAGTGAAGAACCATTATCCTTTACCTCGTATTGTTGATCTGTTTGACCAGCTTCAGGGTGCACGGGTGTTTTCTAAGATTGACTTGCGCTCAGGTTACCATCAGTTGAAGATTTGGGGGCCATATATCCCGAAGACTTCTTTCAGGACTCAGTATGGTCATTATGAGTTCCTTGTTATGTCATTTGGACTGACCAATTCCCTATTAGCCTTTATGCATTTGATGCACAGTGTGTTCCGGCTGTATCTTGACTCGTTCGTCATTGTCTTTATTGATAATATTCTGGTGTATTCTCAGAGTCGGGAAGATCATGAGCAACATTTGAGGATAGTGCTTCAGACCTTGAGAGAAAAGAAGTTATATGTTAAGTTTTCGAAAAGTGAGTTTTGGTTGGATTCCGTGACATTCTTAGGCCACGTGGTATCGATTGAGGGTATTCTGGTGGATTCGAATAAAGTTGAGGTCATGTAGACTTGGCCCAGACCATTATCATTTATAGAGATCTGTAGTTTCCTTGGCTTGGCGGGTTACTACCACCATTTTGTTGAGGGGTTTTCATCTACTACAACCCCTATGACCAGACTGACCCATAAGGGTGCTCCGTTCTAGTGGACGGAAGAGTGTGAGGCGAGCTTTCAGAAGCTCAAGATAGCTTTAAATACAACCCCAATTTTGATACTGCCTACAGGTTCGGGTCTTATACGGTCTAGTATGATACCTCGAGGATTGTCCTCGAAGCGGTGTTGATGCAGGACAGTAGGGTGATTGTCTACGCGTCCGGACAGTTGAAGGTACATGAGAAGAATTATCTAATCCACGACCTTGAGTTAGCCGCCATTGTTCATTCCCTGAAGACCTGGCATCATTATTTGTATGGTGTTGCCTGTGAGATTTATATTGACCATCGGACCTTGCAGCACCTATTCAAGAAAACTGATCTAAATTTGTGCCATAGGAGATGGTTAGAGTTACTAAAGGATTATGATATCACTATTTTGTATCACCTGGGCAAGGCCAATGTGGTGGCCGATGCCTTGAGTCGCTAGACAGAGAGTTTGGGGAGTTTGGATTATTTACCAACATCCTAGAGACCTAAGGTGATGGATGTTCGGGCCCTAGCCAGCCAGTTTGTGAGATTGGATCTTTCGGAGCCCAATCGAGTTCTAGCTTACGTGGTTTCTCGGTCTTCCTTATTTGATCTTTTCAGGGAGCGACGTATAATTCTGAATTATCTCAAATTACCTAAAAATACTTCTCATAATTTAAAAATTATCTCAAATTACTTAAAATTTTACTTATTTTTAATATACTATATATATATATATCATATTATCACGGCCATATGGTACCTTGTATGGTACTAGTCCATAATTATCGGGTAGTATCGCTCGACCCGTACTTTATCCCAAATTGGCCATTTTCAATGAAACGCGTTTTCTTTAATTCATGTACCCTTTTATTCTTCATGACACTTATTTCTCGCATGTTATAATTAGCGAAACTACACTAACCTTAGGATAATCTCATCCCCGAGACTACATCGATTAACTGAAGCCGAAACTTTTAACATACAAAAACACGAGATGTAACATCCTTTCCCCCTTAGAAACATTCGTCCTTGAATTTTAAACTCCCGTGATCTATATAACTTTGGCAGGGTCGCCTTTGTAACAACACTACTACCCATTCTCCCTGTAGAAGCTTAATAACCCAATGTCACACATGGCCACAATTATGAATAACGACAATGGTCTCGCACGACCAACAATAATAACCAACACAAGAATTTATACACGTACCTTATGGTTATGACGTCTGAGTCGAACCCTTCTCTGGAAGAGGAAATAAGTAGGGATATCTACATTTTTGTCTTCCTCGGCCTCCTAAGTCATTTCTTCCACATTGTTGTTCCTCTAAAGTACTTTCACGGAGGCTGCCTCATTATTCTGTAGCTTGCGAATTTGTTGGTCTAGGATGGCAACCGGAATTTCTTTGTATGATAAGTCTTCTATAATCTGTATATCATTCGAGGGGACCACAAGGGTAGGATCGCTAATGCACTTCCTTTAAAATAGATACGTGAAAAACCGGATGGACAGACTCCAATTCCGAGGGTAATTCTAACTCATAAGCTACTTGACCCACTCTCTAAATGATCCTATAAGACCCAATATACCGTGGGCTATGTTTGACTTTCTTGCCAAATCTCATCACACCCTTCATAAGTGAAACCTTTAAGAATACCAGTCATCAACCCCGAACTCTAAATCTCGATGCCGCATGTCAGAATATGACTTCTGATGACTCTAAGTTTTCAATAGTCGATCCCGCATAAGCTTTACTTTTTCTATGGCTGGGTGAACCAGGTCTGGCCCATTTAATCCAGATTCTCCAACATCGAACCACCCTATAGGAGACCTACATTTCCGTTTGTAAAGAGCTTTTGATGGAGCCATCTAAATACTGGAATGGTAACTAGTATTATATGCAAACTCAATAAGTGGAAGATGATCATCCCAGCTACCTTTGAAGTCTATTACACAAGCTTGTAACATATCCTCCAGCGTCTGAATAGTACACTTAGTCTGTCTATTTGTATAGGGATGAAATACTGTACTAAGACTTACTTGATTCCCCAATCCCTTTTAGAAGGACCTCCAGAAGTTTGCTATAAATTGAGCTCCTCTATCCGAGATAATAGATATAGGGACACCATGCAGTCGTACTATTTCCTTAATATAAAGCCTTGCATAATCCATTGAAGAACATGTAGTTCTAACGGGAAGAAAATGGGCTGACTTTGTAAGCTATCAACAACCACCCATATCGAATTGAACTTATGTTGGGTACGCGGTAAGCCTATGATGAAGTCCATATTGATTACTTCCCATTTCCATGTCGGAATCTCCTTAGCTTGCAATAACCCACCGGGTTTTGGATGCTCAATCTTAACCCGCAGAAAGTTAGGACACTAAGCAACAAATTCTGCTATATTCTTTTTCATTCTGTCCCACCAATATACTTCCTTGATATCATGATACATACTTGTTGCTCCCAGATGGATAGAATAATGAGAATAGTGAGTTTCTTCCATAACCTGCTGACGCAACCCTACAACATTAGGCACACATAATCGCCCTTGATATCTGAGTACTCCATCTTCTATAATTTCAAATGGTTTCTTCTCCTTCTGAAGAACGGTATCCCTATAATGAACTAACACAGGATCCTCGTACTGGCGTTACTTTACTTTAGTTACGAAAGAGGATGTTGTCGTATCTTGAATAGTAATTCCAATAGCACCTGAATCCAGTAACCGAACTCCAAGACTAGCTAGCTGATGAACCTCATGGGCTATTCCCCTCTTTTCTGGCTATAAATACGATAGGCTACCCATAGATCTATGGCTGAGGGCGTCGGCTACTACGATAGCCTTCCTAGATGGTATAAAATATCAACTTCATAGTCTTTAAGTAGCTCCAACCATCTCCTTTGACGTAGATTCACTTCCTTTTGCCTTAAGATATACTGGAGGCTCTTATGATCTGTATAGATATGAACATGTATGCCATATAAGTAGTGACTCCACATCTTTAGTGCATTAATCACTGCAGCTAACTCTAAATAGCGGGTCGGGTAGTTCTTCTCGTGCTTTCTTAGTTGTCTAGAAGCATAATGTTACAACCCATATCTACATATGTTAGTTCATGCCATATATTATTTAACATAAATCCAAGAAGGAATTATCTTTGAGATGATAAGAAGTTAATCATATTGGTCTTAAGTGATACAAGAGTGTATAAGGGTGATTAACAAGTATTAGAAGTTAAACGAATCAAGGATGTTGTAACTCATATTTTTAGGTAAATCCAGCGATGCTTAATACACTCAAGAGGTCATGTATTAAGGTGTTTTAATCATATAATATCCGTATCATAAGTCTTGAAGTCAAACGAGTTATGAAACAAAAGTCGACAAAAGTTGTCGCAACTTAGGTTCATAATTTTACTTAAACATTAGGTCAAATGTTTCTAAATTTTCTCCTAATTTACAAGGAATTACGGGGTTATCTACCCACAAAATTAAATACTAATGTGTCTAGTTTCTAACTCATTAAACCGTTAATCGATGCGATCTCGTAGTAGAGAGATATTTGCATTTTTGCGAGACTGCGCCAAGCACCTCTCTATGGGGCCCACTAAGGTAGTATAAGATATTTGGACCTATATAGGATGCCTACAACCCGTTTTAACTCATTTATTTTCACTATTTTCAGACATTAGAACCCTAGGAACATCCTCTCAAGGTTCTCTCAAGATTCAAGACCCAAAAAAGGGCAAACCACACAAATCAAGTGTCGGGAATTCTGTGGCGCTAGTAAGTCTCTTGTTCTTCTTGTTGTTGCTCATTTTTGTATTGTTCCAGCTTGTGTGGGATGTTGTTTTAAAGGGTTTATGTTCTGTAAATACTCCCTCATGTTCGTAATATCAATCCTAGGTGATTTCAATCCTTCTAAAGTGATTCTAGTGCCGAAAAACACTAATTGGTAGCTAGTTTCATTTTTTTGTTGTTGTGGTAGCAGTGGAGGGATATTTCATGGAAATTTAAGGTCAAATTGGAGTTGTTATTTATGTATAAAGGTAAGGAACCTCTTACTCTATATGTATTTAAGATTATCCAAGTTGCGGCTAAGCCATTGAAGCTAGAACTTGTGAAATATATATCGAAAGGCTTGGTAGTAATGTTATTGTTTTGTGGACTGTTTTGCGTTGCTGTTGGGCTGCGTATTTTACTACTATTTTGTGGAGTTTTGGAGGAGGAAGGGTGTGGAGAATCACCATATATATGTATGGTTGTGGGCTGATAGTTATTCGTAACATTTCAGGGTCGTTTGACACGTCTACGGTGGTCGTCGTATGTATGAAGTGATTAGGCTGTGCGTGGACTATTTTGGGAGGCTCAATATGTTTATTATTGATGTTGTTTGGGCTGTGTGGTGATTGTTTTGAATGGTGTGAAGTCATATATATAGGGGAGGTGCTGTCCGTTTCAACGTAAAATAGGTTGTGGTCGATACATAATAGTTATGACGCTTAAATGATAACGATAGTATCGTTTCTCTTATTGTAGACTAAGGAGTTGTGACAATTGCATAGCTTGTGATTGGGGAAGTATATACAAGGTATGTGAGGCTATACCTTTCCTTCTTTTGCACGACTCCGATTGTACATAATGCAATGAATGAGCTTCCAAAGATACTCTACTCTTAGAAGCTAGCAATACTTACATTGTTTTCCCTCTTACGGAACGATTGATGTTAATGTTGCTTCTCTTATTCTTATGTTATCAATGTTGTTGGTACTTCCTGATTCTTATAAGGTTCATAGAGAAGAGTTAGTCCTAATAATGTGTACAGAGGATACCGACCTTACGTCACTCCAAAAGGTTTAGAATGTGATTCCATGAGTCGAGCATGCATTATATATATGTATCTATTTTACTCTACCGAGCCACACTATAGTTGGCTGGGTACGGCACCTATTGTGCAACCACTGATCAGTTGGGTTTTACCGAGCTACACGTGGCCGGGTACGATTCTACCGAGCCTTATGACTGCCGGGTATATTTTCACCAAGCCTATTATGGCTGGGTACGATATGATCATGATGATGTCCACAGAGGCGTATGTTTTAAAAGTTTAAGTATACATACATATGTATCATGCATTTCATGTCAGTAGCCCCAGAGGTACTCAGATGTTCCAAGTTGTATATTCTCTATTCCTGCTTACATTACTGTTCGTATTTATGGTTCCCTGCCTTATATACTCAGTACTTTATTCGTACTGACGTCCTTTTGTTTGTGGATGCTGCATGTCGTGCTACAGGTCCTGATAGATAGGCAGGCGCAGCTCCTCCACCACAGTAGGCAGTCCAGTTCAGCGATGATTGGCGAGATCCCTTCTTCGGACTTGCCGTGGTCTTGGTATGCATTTTTGTTATAGATGTTATGGGTATGTCGGGGCCCTGTTCCGGCTATGTTGCAACACTTATGTTCCTTTAGAGGCTCATAGATAGGTGTCGACTCATGTATAGTTTGGTATGCCTTGTCGGTTGGTTTTTGTTGTATAGTCTTTCATGGTAGCGTGGTAGCTCGTACCATATATATATAGTTTCTTGATTGTCTGGTCGTCCCATGTTATGTATGTTCATGCCATCATATTTTATGGTTGGTTGTCCATGATCCATGTCTACCATTTATATTGATCTCATCAGCCCTAAAAGATAATAAAGAAGGTTAGATAAAATGTACGTTAGTGCTCGGCAAGTATGGTCGAGTGCTAGTCATGGCCCTCCAGTTTGGGTCGTGACAAACTTGGTATCAGAGCCAGTCTGTCCTAGGGGTTGTCTATGAGCCGTGTCTAGTAGAGTCTTGATTATGGATGTGTAGCGCGCCACATTTATAATCAGGAAGCTACATGACATCTAGGGTTGTTACCTTCTTCCTGAATCTAGATCGTGCGTAGAGTTGAGTCGTAAGTGTTTGTCCCTAATATTCACCTTATTTTCTTTCAGCGATGCCTTTGACTAGGAAGCAAACAATTAGTAGACGGCTTGATACAACTGCGGGAGAGGGTACCAGTCAGGTGCCCCAAGCCAGAGCAGGCCAAAGTGAGGCTCAGAGTGAGATGTCATCTCATACCTCATCTACCCCGTCTCCTCCAGAGGATATTAGGAGGCACCCAACACCTCCAGTTCCTCCGTCTGGCACTACAGATCAGGATATGCAGAGTACTTTGCAGTTGTTAACTAGCTTGGTAGCTGCTCAGGCTCAGAGGCAGAATATGGGTGTTGCTGAGAAACCAATTAGTACGAGAGTTCATGATTTTATTAATTTAGACCCTCAAGTGTTTACCGGATCAGACTCCAAGGAGGACCCGTAGACTTTTATTAACCAGGTTCATTGTACACTTCGGGTTATGCATGTTAGTGATACAGAGGCAGTAGAGTTGGCTTCTTATCGGCTACGGGATTTAGCGGTTCTCTGGTATGATAGTTGGTAGAGATCTAGGGGTTTGAACGCTCCTCCAGCTGTGTGGAAGGAATTTTCTGAGGCCTATCTTCGTCACTACTTGCCAGTTGAGATACGACGAGCTAGAGTTGATAAGTTCTTCAACCTTAGACAAGGTAATATGAGTGTGCGAGAGTACAATATGCAGTTTGATTCTTTGGCAAGGTATGCTCCCCATATGGTGGCCGAGATGAGTGATAGGGTACATTTGTTCGTGAACGGATTGGGACCACATCTGATAAATGAGTGCATGATAGCCTCTTTGGTGGAGGGCATGGATATTTCCCGTATTCAGGCTTATGCCCAGACCCTAGAGGATCATAAGCGCCAGCAGAGGGCAGATATGGAGCAGTATAGGGGCCAGCAAAAGAGGGCGAGATTTGCAAGGTATTCTAATGACTTCAGAGGCAGTGTCAGGCCCCAGTCTTCGAGGAGTTCAGCGCCACCTATAGATAGTGCTCCTCCACAGTTTCAGAGGCCTCGATATGATCGATTTACCTATTCTGGTCCAGGTCAGAGTTTGCAGGCATCAGGCTTGCAACATTACAGAGATACTAGTCAGACGAGACCCACAACACCAGGTTGTGATCAGTGCGGCAAGGCCCACTTTGGACTGTGCCATCGAGGTTCTTATGTGTGTTATTCTTGCGGACAGCCGGTCAATATGAAGCGGGATTGTCCTAATAGAGGAGGTGATGGTATGGCTCAGCTGACTGGATCTGTGTCAGGTTCTTCCTCATCAGTTCGACCTCCAGCACGGGGTTTTCAGCAGCCGACAGGTCGTGGTAGATGTAGAGGTGCAGTGCCGAGTTCGAGTGGTGGTCAAAATCGAACCTATACTCTAGTAGGTCGACAAGATCTCGAGTCATCTCCAGATGTTGTTACAGGTATATTGTCTGTGTTTTCTTATGATGTATACGCGTTGATCGATCCGGGATCTACATTATCATATGTTACACCCTTTGTGGCTAATACGTTTGGAATTGAACCTGAATTGATAAGTAAACCCCTCGCGGTATCTACTCCGATAGAAGATTCTGTGATTGCTAGAAGGGTATATAGAGGTTGCACTGTGATGATTTGTAGTCGTCAAACCTCGGCAAATTTATTTGAGTTAGAAATGGTTGATTTTGATGTGATAATGGGAATGGACTGGTTGGCCTCATGCTATGCAAATGTTTATTATCGTACGAAGATGGTTAGGTTCCAATTTCCGAGTGAACCCGTCATTGAATGGAAAGGGAACATTGCTACACCGAAAGGTAGGTTTATTTCCTATCTTAAGGCAAGAAAAATGATCTCAAAAGGTTACATTTATCATTTCGTTCGCGTTAGGGATACGGAGGCAAAACTGCCTACTTTAGAATCAATCCCCGTGGTCAACGAATTCCCAGATGTTTTCCCAAATGAACTCCCAGGCCTTCCTCCTGAAAGGGTGATTGAGTTTAGCATTGATGTGTTTCCTGACACTAAACCGATATCTATCCCTCTATACAGAATGGCCCCGGTAGAGTTGCGAGAGTTGAAGGTGCAGTTAAAGGACTTGCTGGATAAGGGCTTCATTAGGCCTAGCATTTCACCTTGGGGTGCGCCAGTCCTATTCATGCGGAAGAAAGATGGGTCATTACGGATGTGTATCGACTATCAACAGTTGAATAAGTTTACTATAAAGAACAAATATCCACTTCCAAGAATTGATGACCTGTTTGACCAACTCCAGGGTGCCAAGTATTTCTCCTAGATTGATATACATTCAGGGTATCATCAGGTGAGGGTTAAGGAGAAGGATATTCCAAAGACGACCTTCCGGACAAGATACGGGCACTTTGAGTTCTTGGTGATGTCGTTCGGGCTAACAAATGCCCCAACAGCTTTTATGGATCTCATGAATACTGTATTTAGTCCCTATCTTGCTGTGTTTGTGATTGTATTCATTGATGACATTCTAGTGTATTCTCGTTCGGAGGCGGAACATGCGGGCCACTTGCAGATAGTATTACAGATGCTTCAGGATCGTAAGTTATATGCTAAGCTCTCCAAATGTGAATTTTGGTTGAACTCAGTAGCGTTCCTTGGCCATGTGATATCTGATGAGTGTATTAGTGTCGACACTTAGAAGATCGATGCAGTAAAGAATTGGCTGAGACCTACAACACCATCAGATGTCCGCAGCTTCCTAGGGCTAGCAGGATATTATAGGCGGTTTGTAGAAGGGTTTTCCTCTATATCATCACCATTGACTAAGTTAACACAGAAAGATACCAAATTCTAGTGGTCTGACACTTGTGAACGTAGTTTTCAGGAGCCGAAGAATCAATTGACATCCGCACCAGTGCTCACTCTTCCTGAAGGAATAAAAGGTTATGTGGTATATTGTGATGCCTCAGGTATAGGTTTGGGGTGCGTATTGATGCAGCGTGGGAAGGTAATTGCTTATGCATCAAGACAATTGAAGAAGCATGAAAAGAATTATCCAACCCATGATTTGGAATTGGCTACAGTAATATATGCTTTGAAGATATGGCGGCACTACTTATACTGCGTCCATGTTGACATCTACACAGATCAAAAGAGTTTACAATACATCTTCAAGCAGAAAGAGTTGAATTTGAGGCAGCGTAGGTGGCTTGAATTACTGAAAGATTACGACGTCGAGATATTGTATCATCCCGGTAAAGCCAATGTTGTGGCAGATGCTCTCAGCCGTATGTCCATGGTAAGCTTAGTACATATTGAGGCAGGTAGATGGGGGTTGACTAAAGAGCTTCATCAGCTCGCCAATATGAGAATCAGATTGTTAGACTCTGATGACGGAGGTGTTATTGTACAAAATACATCAACATCATCTTTGGTAGCCGAGGTAAAATCACGGCAATATGAAGATCCTATCTTAGTACGATTAAGAGAAAGCATTCAACAGTGTAAAAGTACGGCTTTTGAGATCGGAAAAGATGGGGAACTAAGATACCAGAGCCGATTATGTGTGCCTAATGTGGCAGGGTTGCGAGAGAAGATTATGAATGAGATCCATCAATCCTGATATTCCATCCATCCCAGCTCGACAAAGATGTATCATGATGTCAAGGAGCAGTATTGGTGGGATAATATGAAGAAGTATATTGCAGAATTTGTAGCACAGTGTCCCAATTGTCAACAAGTAAAGATAGAACATCAGAAACCTGGTGGATTGCTTCAGAATATAGAGATTCCGACCTGGAAGTGGGAGGTGATTAATATGGACTTCATTATTGGATTACCTCGCTCTTATTAAAAGTTTGACTCCATCTGGGTGATAGTTGATCGACTTACAAAATGTGCCCATTTTCTGCCAGTTAAGACAACTTACACAGCTGAAAATTATGTGAAGTTGTATATCAAGGAGATTGTTAGGCTTCATGGTGTGTCGATATCTATTATATTAGACCGAGGAGCTCAATTTACAGCTAACTTTTGGAGGTCTTTTCAGAAGGGTTTAGGCACACAAGTGAATCTCAGCACTGCATTTCATCCGCAGACTGACGGACAGGCTGAACGTACCATTCAAACATTGGAAGATATGTTACGAGCATGTGTTCTAGATTTTAAGGGGAATTGGGATGACCATCTTCCACTTATAGAATTCGCCTACAATAATAGCTACCATTCCAGTATTAAAATGGCCCCATACGAGGCACTATATGGGAGGAAATGTAGATCACCAGTTGGATGGTTCGACGTCAGTGAAATAGAATTATATGGGCCAGATTTGATTCACCAAGCCATTGAGAAGGTGAAAGTGATACAGGAGCGATTGAGGACAGCACAAAGCAGGCAAAAATCTTATTCCGATGTCCGACGTCGTGATCTGGAGTTTGAGGTTGGTGATTGGGTTTTCCTGAGGATCTCACCAATGAAGGGTATTATGCATTTTGGGAAGAAAGGTAAGCTGAGTCCAAGGTGTATCGGGCCGTATAAAATTCTTCAACGAATCGGACAGGTTGCTTATGAGTTAGAATTGCCATCCGAATTGGAATTTGTCTACCCTGTATTCCATGTATCTATGTTGAGGAAATGTATTGGAGACCCTTCTCGGGTCGTCCCTATCAAAGATGTACAAGTTACAGAGGACCTATCATATGAAAAATGCCAGTGGCTATATTAGATCGACAAGTCCGCAAGCTGAGAACAAAAGATGTAGCTTCCGTCAAAGTATTGTGGAGGAACAAGAATGTGGAAGAGATAACATGGGAAGCAGAAGAAGAGATGAAGTCTAAATACCCTTACCTATTCCAGAATGAAGATAACAAGGATGCTGGTGAAACGGCTCTATGAGGTAAGCAATAATTTGAGAATACTCCTCCTTAATAAAAAATGGTGATATGTAGATAATGTAAATATCCATAATGCTTTGTGTAGCCTTGTGAGGCCATATGTTGGGCTTAATTGCTTGCAAGTTTTGCTAGTGACCATTTTATAGGGGAAAATTGATCGGAAATTTCCATTGAATCCACGATGATTTAAACTCCCCATGAACCCTTACATTCTTTGGTGCTCCAAAGTGGCATATTATGTTACAACCCATATCTACATGTGTTAGTTCATGCCATATATTAGTTAACATAAATCCAAGAAGGAATTATCTTTGAGATGATAAGAAGTTAATCATATTGGTCTTAAGTGATACAAGAGTGTATAAGGGTGATTAACAAGTATTAGAAGTTAAACGAATCAAGGATGTTGTAACTCATATTTTCAGGTAAATCTAGCGGTGCTTAATACACTCAAGAGGTCATGTATTAAGGTATTTTAATCATATAATATTCGTATCATAAGTCTTGAAGTCAAACGAGTTATGAAACAAAAGTCGACAAAAGTTGTCGCAACTTAGGTTCATAATTTTACTTAAACATTAGGTCAAATGTTTCTAAGATTTTATCCTAATTTACAATGAATTACGGGGTTATATACCCACAAAATTAAATATCAATGAGTCTAGTTTTTAACGCATTAAACCGTTCATCGATACGATCTCGGAGTAGGGAGATATTCACGTTTTCGCGAGACCGCGCCAAACACTTCTCTATGGGGCCCACTAAGGCGGTTTAAGATATTTGGACCTATATAGGATGCCTCCAACCCGTTTTAAGTCATTTATTTTCACTATTTTCAGACCTTATAACCCTAGGAACATCCTCTCAAGGTTCTCTCAAGATTCAAGACCCAAAAAAAGGGCAAACAACACAAATCAAGTGTCGGGAATTCCGTGGCGCTAGTAAGTCTCTTGTTCTTCTTGTTGTTGCTCATTTTTGTGTTGTTCCAGCTCGTGTGGGAGGTTGTTTTAAAGGGTTTATGTTCTGTAAATACTCCCTCATGTTCTTAATATCAATCCTAGGTGATTTCAAGCCTTCTAAAGTGATTCTAGTGCCGAAAAACACTAATTGATCGCTAGTTTCATTTTTTTGTTGTTGTGGCAGCATTGGAGGGATATTTCTTGGAAATTTAAGGTCAAATTGGAGTTTTTCTTTCTGTATAAAGGTAAGTAACCTCTTACTCTATATGTATTTAAGATTATCCAAGTTGCGGCTAAGCCATTGAAGCTAGAACTTGTGAGATATATATCGAAAGGCTTGGTAGTAATGTTATTGTTTTGTGGACTGTTTTGCGTTGCTGTTGGGCTGCTTATTTTACTACTATTTTGTGGAGTTTTGGATGAGGAAGGGTGTGGAGAAATACCATATATATGTAGGGTTGTGGGCTGATAGTTATTCGTAACATTTCCGGGTCGTTTGACACGTCTACGGTGCTCGTCGTATGTACGAAGTGGTTAGGTTGTGCGTGGACTATTTTGGGAGGCTCAATATGTTTATTATTGATGGTGTTTGGGATGTTTGGTGATTGTTTTGAATGGTGTGAAGTCATATATATAGGGTAGGTGATGTCTGTTTCAACGTAAAATAGGTTGTGGTCGATACATAATAGTTATGACGCTTAAATGATAACGATAGTATCGTTTATCTTATTGTAGACTAAGGAGTTATGACAATTGCATAGCTTGTTATTGGGGATTCTACCGAGCCTTATGACGGCCAGGTACGTTTTTACCAAACCTATTATGGCTGGGTACGATATGATGATGGTGATGCCCACAGATGCGTATGTTTTAAAAGTTTATGTATACATACATATGTATCATGCATTTCATGTCAGTAGCCCTCAGAGGTACTCAGATGTTCCAGGTTGTATATTCTCTATCCCTGCTTACATTACTGTTCGTATTTATGGTTCCCTACCTTACATACTCAGTACTTTATTCGTACTGACGTCCTTTTGTTTGTGGACGCTGCATGTCGTGCTGCAGGCCCTAATAGACAGGCAGGCACAGCTCCCCAACCACAATAGGCAGTCCAGTTCAGCTGTGATTGGTGAGATCCCTTCTTCAGACTTGCCATGGTCTTGGTATGCATTTTTGTTATAGACGTTATGGGTATGTCGGGGTCCTGTTCCGGCTATGTTGCAGCACTTATGTTCCTTTAGAGGCTCATAGACAGGTGTCGATTCATGCATAGTTTGGTATGCCTTGTCGGCTGGTTTTTGTTGTATAGTCTTTCATGGTGGCGTGGTAGCTCGTACTATATATATATAGTTTCTTGATTGTCTGGTCATCCCATGTTATGTATGTTCATGCCATCATATTTTATGGTTGGTTGTCCATGATCCATGTCTACCATTTATATTGATCTCATCAGCCTTAAAAGATAATAAAGAAGGTTAGATAAAATGTACGTTGGTACTCGGCAAGTATGGTCGGGTGCTAGTCATGGACCTCCAGTTTGGGTCGTGACACATAAGCCACAACCTTACCATGCTGCATCAGCACACAATCCAACCCAACGCCTGAAGTGTCACAATAGATAACGTAACCATCGGTCCCTTCTGGAAGCATGAGAACTGGTGGTGAAGTTAACCTGTCCTTTAAGGCCTGGAAACTTCGTTCGTCAGTCGATTGAAACTTTGCTCCCTTCTGAGTCAACTTTGTCAAAGGTGCCGAAAGGGAAGAAAATCCTTCCATAAATCTCTTGTAATAACCTACCAAACCGAGAAAGCTACGAACCTTCATCGGTGTTGTGGGTCAAGGCCAAGTCTTTACTACTTCAATCTTTTGTGTTTCCATTAGGATGTCGTCACTCGAAATGATATGCCCAAGGAAAGCTACAGAGTTTAACCAGAATTCACATTTAGATAATTTTTCATACAACTTCCCTTTTTGTAGAGTTCTGAGCACAGTACGCAAATGATCTGTATGTTTAGCCTCTAAACGAGAATACACCAATATATCATCGATAAATACAATTACGAATAGATCTAAAAAGGGCCTGAACACACGGTTCATCAAATCCATGAATATTGTTGTGACATTGGTCAAACGAACGACATAACCCGAAACTCAAAGTGCCCATATCTAGTCCCGAATGCTGTCTTCGGAATATCTTCTTCCTTAACCATTACTTGATGGTACCCTGACCTCAAGTCTATCTTTGAAAAACACTTAGAACCTTGCAATTGATCAAATAAATCATCAATTCTCGAGGCAGGTACAATTCTTGATCGTCACCTTATCCAGCTGCCTATAATCAATACACATTTGTAAACAACCAACTTTCTTCCTCACAAACACCACAGGTGCTTCCCATGGTGACGTACCAGGACTGATAAAACCTTTTTCAAGCAAGTCCCTTAGTTGTTCCTTTAACTTCTTCAACTCTGCAGGGGCCATTCTATTGGGAGGAATAAATATTAGAGAAGTATCTGGTAGTAGGTCAATAGCAAACTCAATTTCTCGCTCTGGCGAACGACCTAGAAGCTCATTGGGAAACTCATTAATGACAGGGAGGAAATGAATGGTTGGTGACTCAACTTCCACATCCTGAACCCGAACTAAGTGATAAATACAACCCTTTCTAATCATCTTCCTTGCCTTGAGACAAGAAACAAATCTACCTCTCAGCGACGCCGTATTACCTTTCCCCTCCAAAACAGGCTCCCCTAGGAATTGAAATTGGACTATCTTTGATCTACAATCAACGTTGGCATGACAAGAAGCCAACCAATCCATACGCATTATAACATCAAATTATACCATATCCAACTCGATTAGGTCCGCTACGGTAGATCGACTATGAACTACTACTATGCAACCCCTATATACTGGCTTAGCTATCACTAAGTCCCCAACAAGTGTAGACACCTCAAAAGATTTAACCAATTCAGGTTTTATTCCAAACTTACTAGAAACTAACAGAGCAATGTATAATAAGGTGGAACCTGGGTCAATCAATACATATATATCTTATGAGGAGATATATAATATACCTATAACAATATTAGGCGATGACTCCTGGTCGTATCATCCTGCCAACAAATAAATGCGGTTCTGAGGACTTCTCGAGCTAGATGCTCCACCTCTGCCTCTACCACAACTCATTGGTGCTTGTGGACCTCGCCCGAGAAGGGGGGCATACTAATGATGACGAACTAGCTGTAGATCCCACTGGCTGAGTTATGCTTGCATCACCTCACATTGGACAATCGCTCATACCGTGGCCCGGATAACCACAAGTATAACAAATACCTAATCATATACGACACTACCTGGTATGTTGCTTACCACATTGAGCACATTGTGGAAAAGCGGCCTCATCTGACTTAACTCACCCATATACTAAGAACCCGAGGCCCTAAAATTCTGACCAAACGTTGAATATGAGGAACAATCAAATCTCATACCGCCAAACTAAGGGGGTGCACTAGCTGATGGCTAGGATGGATACATCGGGTACTGTTGCCTCTAACCACCTCGAACTCGCCAGAAGGACCCGAAGACGTCGCTCTCTTATTATGGGCCCTATAATGCTCACGCTGCTTCTGTTTACGCTCCTCTACACCCTGAGCATATGCCTGAATATGAGAAATATCCATGTTTGGCTAAAGTGAGACCAACATACAATCGTTAAGCAAGTGAGGCTCTAATCCCATCACGAACTGGTGCACCCGATCCTCCATCTTAGATGCAATAGTGGGAGCATACATGGCCAACGAATCAAACTGAAGGTTGTACTTCCGAACACTCATGTTGCCCTATCGAGGGGTCAAGAACCTATCAACTCTAGCCCGTCTAAGTTCTGGTGGCAGAAAATGATGAAGAAAAGCCTCTGTAAACTCCTGCCATACTGCTGGAGGGGCATCCTCACCTTAGGACAATACCTAAGACTCGTACCAATTAACTACAACATCTCATAGTCTATAGGAAGCTAGCTCAACTAACTTAGTCTCAGTGTCCTTCATTACCCGTAATGTCCTATGCACCCAATCAATATATACCTGAGATTCCTCCTTTGGATCTGCCCTAGTGAATACCGGAGGGTCTAAATTAATGAAGTCACGAACACTTGCACTGACGGACCTATCTACATGACCAATACCTATTTCCTGACGCCGAGCCTACACGGCTACTAATCGGGTTAATAGCTGAATAACATCTCTCATCTCCTAACCTAGTGCATCTGGTTGAGGTGCTTGAATGTACAGGGGCGGGCGTTGGAGCTGGTGCCCCTCGGAGCTCTTCTGGAAAGGGCGGGATATATGAAGTTTGAGATTAAACCTCACCATAAAACTCTCCCCGAGCCCTGGTAACTCGTGGCGCTTGACTAGTAGTCTCACCAGCCACGTACTTTCCCTTCTGGGCGGTCGTACTCTTTGGAGGAATTACTGAAAATATAGCATATCGCTAGGAACATGAATTCTTGCATCGCACGATCTGAGGTAAAAAGAGAGGATAACATCCTATATGTTTTGTAGTGTCCTGTCTATAAGTGTGGTGCACAACACACCCATAAACAAGGCTCTACTAGACACGGTCTGTAGACAACCCTAGGACAAATCTGCTCTAATACCACTTTTGTCACGACCCAAACCAATGGGCCGCGATGGGTGCCTGAATCCTACCTATCAAACACCCCTAAGCAAGCGTCTAAGATATGAACCTAAATAACATCTGTAGAATTACGAAAATAACATACATGAAGGAAACCTGCCAACAAGGCGTATGTACGTATATATACAGAATACAGTAGGCGAGCCAGCAAGGCTGCTATAGACAACTATACATCCTAAACTGAAAGCCGACAAGGCCACATACAACCCAACTCTCACTGATCAAGGCTCCTAAGAAGGGGGACCGTCAGCTTGCCTACCTGCACCTACGGGCATGAAAAGCAGGCCCCGTGAAATAGGGCGTCAGTATGAAAAATGTACTGAGTATGTAAGGCATGAAAATCAATACGTAAAAGACACAGATGAAACATGGAATAAAGAAACACATCTTTAAATCTGAATAACTTTGTAAATTCCGAAACATTTATAATGTCATGCACATGCGTATAAATGTCGTGTCATGCATAGGTATGGGTGTACATAATATCATCAAGCCACTGAGGGCATCCCATCATATCGTCTCGGCCTCTGTGGGCAACATCATCAACATATACCAACTGATCAGGTGGTGGTGCGTATATAATGCCGTAACATTTTCCCATATGCCATATACATATATTTACATATATACGCCTATATAACATCATCTGGTCATGGGTCAATGCACATGTATAAATGGGTGAAACGCATAAAAAATATGTAATAATCTCAATATTTCTTCTGGATAACCCTTTTCAACTGCGTATTATTCTGAGACCCATGAACAGAAGATAATAATAATTCTTACGGGGAATCAAGAATATAGACACCCCCAGTATTTTTATGAATAGAGTAATTTATGGAAATTATGTGTTTAGTCGTTTCTTCTGTATAATTTGGAGCATGCCAAAAGAAAGAAGGGATGACCTTAACATACCTAGAGTAGGGAAAACTTCGTATAATATTCCATTGGTAACCTTCGTGGATTGAACTTAGAACCCCAAAAATTCAATAAAGCTTCTGCTTTTTTGAAATTGTCGACCGATTTAGTTTCTGCTTCTTTGAACAAATTGAACGAAAATTTCAAGCTTGTTGCTTGTTGAAGTGAGGACCGATTTTTGGTTAAGCTTCTGTTCTCCAACTTTTCAAACCAAGAAAGGAAGCCTTCTTGCTTTTTTTTGGAATGACTAACGTTATTTGTCCTCATTTTTGTTCCATATTGAATTGTAGCAAGACTTGTATAAGTCTTGCTTTGGAAATCATCCATTCTCTCTTAAGCCTAGGTTGCCACCTAGGCATAAGTGACTACTTAGTCACTTTTTGATTTGTGGATTCTTGCCATGCGTTGGGGTATAATTTATAAATTTTTATTCAGTTATTAGGTAATTGGGTAATGTCGCGTTATCCGCTATTTAACTAATTATCCGTATAATTAAAAATTATCTCAAATTACCTAAAAACATTACTCAGTTTGTATCTCTCTCTCTCTCTCTCTCTCTCTCTCTCTCTCTCTCTCTCTCTCTATATATATATATATATATATATATATATATATATATATATATATATATATATATATATATATATATATCATATTATCGCGGCCATATGGTACCTTGTATGGTAGTAGTCCATAATTATCGGGTAGTATCGCTCGACTCGTACTTTATCCCAAATTGGCCATTTTCAACGAAACTCGTTTTTTTTAATTCGTGTACCTCTTTATCCTTCATGACACTTATTTCTCGCTTGTTATAATTAGCATAACTACACTAACCTCAAGATAATCTCATCCTCGAGACTACGTCGATTAATTGAAGACAAAACGTTTACCGTACGAAAATGCAAGATATAACAAATTAGCCTCTCAACTCTCAAATCTCAAGTTTTTATTTTCAAAACATAATCTAAATTTCTCAAAATTTCTCTTCAAATCTCATGAATTAGAAGTTAAAATCCATAAACAATCATATTATATAATCAAAATTGAGTCAAAATCACTTACCCAATAACTTTGTATGAAAATCTCCTCCTAAAATCGCCTCCCACCAAGTCTAGGGCTAAAGAATGTGATAAATGAGACTTATTCTCGAAATTCTATTCGTTTGTTCAGCTGCAAAAGTCGCAAATTCGACCTTTGTGAACCCTCGAAAATGCGACCAATGGACCGCAATTGCGCTGCCTGAGAAGTGCAGGGAATATCACAAATGCGACTCAGACATCGCATTTGCAAAGTCTGCTCAGGTCGCAAAAGCGACTAACCTAGACCCAGACCAACCTTCGCAATTGCGATTAAGGCTTCACAATTGCGATGCCTGAGACCCACTTCCAGATTCACACTTACGAACTTGTCATGACCCTAAAACTGACTCGGCCGTGATAGCGCCTATCGTGAAACAAGGCCAGCTAACACAAAGCCCAAAACCAACAAGAAAATCATTAAATAACTAAAATCCTATAATATAAGTTTAAACAAGCAGTGCAGAAATATAATACAAGCCCGACATCGGGGTGTCACCTGTCATAAACAACTACAAACTCTTCTTGGAACAAGAAAGGGTAACATAGTCTGAATACATAATAGTAAGACAATCTGAATGGGATAGGAAGGAAAAGTACATGGCTGCGAATGCCAAGCAGCTACTTAGTCAACTCCGGAGATCTGATGGAAGACTGATCAACACTAACTATCACGTCCCGAGACTCCTGGATCTGCACACAAGGTGTAAGGAGTAATGTGCGTACACCAACTCAGTATGTAATAAAAGTAAAAGCAGCTGAGCAGTAAGAAAACAAGTAATTTCATGTCATAGCACTACAACAAAATAGTATATGTCCAGAACAATACAGTAAATAAGTAAAACTCGTAAAAAAACTCATTTTAGTAAAACATTTTTAAAATATCTTTCAATAGTTTCAAACGAGTGATGAAAATAGTGAGTAAAAGGACAGAAACGGAAACAACCCCTCGGGCTACCTCACAATCACTCGTACTCAACCCCTCGAGCAATAACATGAAACAACAACAGCCCCTCGAGCAATATCACATCTCTCAAATTGGGTGCCCGTGGTTACTGGGGGTGTTCAGACTCCGAAAGGGCTCCTACAGCCCAAACGCTATCATAAGCCATCTCGTGGCATAACAAATCAAGTCCTCGGCCTCTCATATATCACAAATCAGTACAACATGTTGCGGTGTGCATGCGATCCCATAATATCCTCACAACACAAGCCCTCGACCTCACTCAGTTAGAAATCTCTCAAGCCACTCAGGAAACAGTAAAACATGATACTCAGCTCAAAATATCATTTAAAATATCAAACGGAGTAAATACGGCTGAGTTATAACACATCATAATTGAGTACAGATATTAGATCAAACATTGAGGAATAGTAGTAAAAAGCCCATAAGGGTCCAAAATAGTTGGCATGAGGCCCAAATATGGTAATACTTATCAAAACACAATGATATCAAACAATTTTCAATCCAATATGGGACTTAACAGTCATACGGGATGGACCACGTCACAATCCCCAATGGTGCATGACCCAACGCTCGTCATCTAACGTGTGTGTCACCTCAAGGTAGCACAACGATGTGAAATTAGGGGTTTCATACCCTTAGGACAACATTTATAATCATTACTTACCTCAATTCGGTCAAAACTCTAACCCGTGATGCCCTTGCCCCTCGAATCGGTCTCCAAATGCTCCGAATCTAACCAAAATCAGTTTCTCGTCATTAATACAAGCTAAAGGAACAAACCCCAAGCGCAAATAATCAAATTAACTAAAAAATTCTGAAATTGGCCAAACCCGACCCCCGGGCCCATGTCTCGAATTTCGATAAAAACCACATCACTAGAATCCCTATCCTCACATGAGTACATACATACCATGAACATCAAAAGCGGACCTCAAATGGCCCCTCAAATCCCCATTTTACACTCTCCAATTTCAAGCCCTAATTTTCCAATTTTAGGCTTTAAACCCCACTAATTTCATGTCTAATTAGTTAAAACTCACCATAGAATCGAGTATTGAGTTCAAAAATCTTACCAACAAGTGTTCCCCTTCGATTCCCTCTTCAATCTCTCTCAAAAAATTTCAAAACCGCTCAACAATGGTGGAAAATGGGCTAAAATCGCGAAGGCAACTATTTAACCGTTCTGCCAGGGATTATTTCCTTCTTCGCGAATGCGGTAGCTCCCTCGCGTTTGCGAAGCACAAAATTCCACTAACAAATAATTTCTCTTTCGTGAACGTGAGTCCTTTCACGCGAATGCGAAGCTTCAGCTTCCCAAACCTTTACGAACGCGACCCTACCTACGCGAACGCGACCCTACCTACGCGAACGCGACAAAAAAATTATCAGGGGTCCCCACTGCTCCAATTTCCCTACGCGAACGCGCGACCTACATCGCATTCGTGATGCACACTCTGCCTCACCCTTCGCGAACGCGAAGAGTAACTCACCTGCCTCACTCCACATCCCTTCGCGAACACAAGAGCCTTCTCGCGAACGCGAAGAACAAAACTCTACAACAGACACCAGTAGAAATCTGCAACTTTCCAAAACTAAGAATTGGTCCGCTAACCTCCCGAAACTCACCCGAGGCCCTCAGGACCTCAACCAAATATGTCAACACATCCCATAATACCATTCAAACTTGTTCCAACCTTCAGAATGCTTAAAACAACATCAAAACATCAAATCACCATTGGATACAAGCCTAAGGATTTCCAAACTTTCAAATTCCGCAATCGATCAAAAAGTCTATCAAACCTCGTCTGAATGACCTGAAATTTTGCGCACACGTCCCAAATGACATAGTGGACCTACTCAAATTTTCGGAATTCCATTCTGACCCTGATATCTAAATTTTCACTACCAACCGGAAAATGCCAAAATTCTAATTTTGCCAATTCAAGCCTACATCTACCCCAGACCTCCAAAATATATTCTGATCACGCTCCTAAGTCCCAAATCACCTAACGAAGCTATCCGAACCATCAAAATTCACATCCGAGACCTTTTTTAGCATAATTACACATTTGGTTGACTTTTCCAACTTAAGTCTACTCAAAAGAGACTAAGTGTCTCATTCCTTCCCAAAACCACTCTGAACCCGAACCAACCAACCCGATACCACATAATACAGCTGAAGGCATAAACAAACAGAAATGGAGGAAACAAAGTGGTAACTCATGAAGCGACCGACCGGGTCGTTATAGAACTGGTGCTCGCAATTACGATGACAACAACACCAATACATCAGCAACCTGGAACTCAATTCCAAGTTATTCGAAACATGTCCGAAACTCACCCGAGCTCCCGGGGTTCCGCACCAAATATCGACAAAAGTCTGAAAATATCATACAAACTCGCTTGCGAGCTCAAAATACCAATATAAAATCATACATCACAATTCGAATAACAAAACGCATGGAATCCATAATGAAACTCAAGAACCGCTAAAATCACAATCAAGCGTCTCGTTCCTACCAAACCAACTCAAAATGACATCATACTTTGTACACAAGTTTCAATTAATCAAACGGACCTATTCCAAGTTCTGAAACAAATATCCGAACTCAATAGCCATAAAGTCAACACATGATCAAACATATAAAATATCTAAACCATTAAATTTCCAACTTTCGGCAAAAAAAACCAATTCAACCTAGGAACCTTCGAATCTAATTTCGGGCATATGCCTAAGTCTAAAATCACCATATCAACCTATTGGAACCACCAAAATACCATTTTGGGATCGTTTTCACAAAAGTCAGACATCGATCAATATTTTCAACTTAATTTGTCAAACTAAAAACCAATTATTCCTAATTAATCCAAAACCTCCCCGACAAGAAATCAACCATCCTCGCAAATTATAAAACCATAAATACACATACGGAAAGTTTCAGAAACTGAAACGAGGTCAAATATACAAAACGACCGATCGGATCATTACATAAAACAATGCCGACATACTGTAACCGCATTTTTATTTCTTTGTTTGTTTTCTTATAATTTATTTAATTAGCAAACAAAACTAATAAAACATGTTTTTTCTTTATTATGGCTACATAACATATCTAACAAAAAAATATGTCCTGTAAATATATTTTGATAAGTTCTCTAATGGGTCAATTAGAACTATATATTTTATCGGCTTCATACATAATTTACCCTCTTAGTTACACATAAATCTCTAGTATACAAAATTTATTCATTTTACACTTCCTAATTTATCACTTTGTAGCTAAAAATTTTATGTGGACAGTCTAATACCACATATTTCAAGGAAGAACACTACTCTTGTGTTGCCCACAACTTCTGTTTCTGGCCTTTCTCACAAAGATATTTCCAGAGAACTCATTAAAGGAAAAAAAAAACGAAATTTCAATTCAACATCAATTTGCTGTACAAAATGGTAATGTCTTGCACGCAATACTTTCTTCTTCACCTAATTGAATGTATTAATTACCTCATAAATTAATCTGATTAACGAAATGGCTTCATACTCTAATAACAAACTTCTCAAAAGTTCTTGGAACCGTTTCTTGCAAATATAAACATCTTAGTCTTATCATTCAACGTAAAATCTAAGAACAATATTTCATCGCAATAGTGTATAATCCATAAATTACAATTTTTTTTATCTTGTGGTCTAAATAAATGCGTATAATACAATAAAATGGATTTTAAATCTTGTGATTTTTAAAATATCTTATTCTTCTATAACAAAGTGTCATTAAGAGTAAATCTGAAATATCTGGATTTAAAATTTACTAAATATATAAAAATGACAATTTCTTTAAAAATAAAAAAAAACTAAGACCTATAAATAAACTAAAGAAGAGGAAGTATTTGACAATACTCTATCATTTATCAAATTAGAAAATTGATGATTTAACACAATATTTCCACTTTGGTCGTTTTGCTCCAGGCGCACTATAATAAATTATCATAGCTATGGGTACGGTTTCCGTGACGTAGTTGCGATATGTTTTGGTGGATTCCAATGCAGGGGCTTTGAGTGGACCGCATACAGTGATGTTCAATTGTCACAACCCGGATTTCTCACCCTCGGGAGTCATGATAGTACCTACTCGTAGAAGCTAGGCAAGCCACTAAACATAGAAATTTCTAACTCTTTCCTTTTTAACCCTTTTTAACAATTTGAATTAACAGGTATCCAACATTTAGATATTAACGATAAATGAAATCAAGAGGAAGACTTATTCTAATATAATAACCAAGACCAGTACGATAATGACAACACACATCTCTACCCGGAATTCACAATATCACGGACGGACTAAGATTACTACAACAAATGTCTAAAAGAAATACAATCTGTCTCAAAATCTAATGAAAACAGAGTACATAATAAAGTAGAAGAGAACGTCGGGCCTGCGGACGCCTGCAGGACTACCTCGGGATCTCTGGCTGGACTGAAGGCTAGCTCCCCAAGTGCTACTGTCCAAAAGCTGCTTTGGGATCTGCACATAGTGCAGAATGTAGCGTCAGCACAACCTACCCCGTGTGCTAGAAAGTGTCTGGCCTAACCCCGACGAGGTAGTGACGTAGCTAGGACCAGACTCCAGATAAACCTGCGTAGTTATATAATATACAGCGGAAAATAAATAGGAATAAACAATTAACATGGGAGGGGGTACATGCTACGGGGGAAATATCAAATCCACCAGAAACTTAAGAGAAATATAAGAGAACAATTCAAGATTTACATAAAACCATAATAACACTGTTGCGGCGCGCAACCCGATCCCTATCATTTAACATTGTTGTGGCGTGCAACCCAATCCATTTATATTACTGTTGCGACGTGCAACTCGATCCAATATAACATTATTGCGGCATGCAACCCGATCCAATATAATATTGTTGTGGCATGCAACCCGATCCAACATTACATTGTTGCGGAGTGTAACAGTTCCATATATAGTATTGTTGCGGTGTGCAACCCGATCCAACATAACATTTATATACCTTTAGCAACAACCATACCAAGAGTCCCGGCAAGGGACCAACAATAAGCTATACTATCCCGGCAAGGGATTCTACAGTAAAAGTAAATACGTCCCAGCAAAGGAGAAACAACTATAATCAATCTTAACCCAACTTCTACTCATCTCATTTAACACTAATACTCAATCATAAGTAATTTCAACGTAAACAAAATTAATCCTTGCTCAATATCGAGAACCATCAATTAATGCATCCATAGTACTATTTAAGAACACAAAATAAATTACAATTTAAGACTCACAGTCATGCTCGACACCAACGTATAGATACTCGTCACCATGCCTATACGCCGTACTCAACAAGAATAAATAGCAAATAGGACACCACTCCTAATCCCTCAAGCTAATGTTAGACCGAATACTTACCTCGAACTTTCACGGCCAAATCAAGCCTCAAACACCGCTTTTCCCTTTGAATTCGGCTCCAAATTAGTTGTATCTAGACGTAATCAACTTAATAACATCAATAAACACTAAACAATCCAATTCCAATGCTTTATTATAGCTTTCCAATCATTCTTTCCAAAAAGTCAAAAATTGACCCTGGGCCCACTTTGTCAAAACACGAGGTTCGGACCTAAACCCGATCACCCGTTCCCCTGCGAGCCCGAATATATAATTAGTTCTAAAATTCGACCCCAAAACGAGGTCTAAATCACAATTATACAAAAAGCCCTAACTCTACCCAAATCACTAATTTTCTACCCTTAAGAACATGATTTTAAGCCTAGAAATCTAATGGGTGTTAATGGAAATTGAAGAAAATGAGTCTAATATTACATACCTATAAATTTGTGGTGAAATCCTCTTTCAAAATTCGCCCAATTTAGAGTTTGGAAGAAGAACTTATGAAATTTTGATTAAATCCCGATTTGGCTTCTGTTTTAAAATCACTGGACATGCCTTCATCGCGTTCGTGATAGGCCTGTCGCGTTGTCGAAGAGTCGGTCCTAAGTGACCTTCACATTCATGACATTGGGCTCGCGTTCGGGGAGCTTTGACTCCTCGAGCCTTCCCGTTTGCGGGCCAGTGGTCGCGTTCGTGTAGCACAAAATTCCCTTCCCCCTCCCTAGGCCCAAAAGCCTTCGCGTTTGCGATATTAGGTCCGCGTTCGCGAAGGGAAACACCCCAAGGTTTCGCGTTCGCGTCCTGTGTCTCGCGTTCTCATAGAAGGAGATTTCCTTCAGTCTGACTAACCCATCGCGTTCGCAAGAGTCCATCCGCGAACGCGAAGAAGAACACACCAACACACAGAATACTGAAAACCTGCAATCTTTTCATATTCAAAACCATCTGAAACTCACCCGAACCCTCGGGGCTCCAAACCAAACATGCGTACAAACTTAAAAACATCATATGAACTTATCTGCGTGATCAAATCGCCAAATTAATCCCTTAAACAATGATTTAAACCTCAAAATCAATGAAATATTTCAAAACTTCTTAAAACATCAAATTTTGCATTTATGGTACGAATCACGTCAAACGGATTCTGTTTCTTACCAAACTTTACAGAATTATCCTAAATCACATATAAGACTTTTACTGGGCGTCAGAACCAAAATAGGGGCTCGATACCAACATGTTCTAATCAAAATTTATTTCCAAATCCTTTAAACAATTTCAGAAAATATTTTTCTTTAATAAATTCTTTTCTCGTGCTTGGGACCTCGGAATTCGATTTCGGGCATACGCCCAAGTCCCATATTTTCCTACGGACACTCCGAGATTATCAAATCACGGGTTTGTGTCCGTTTACCTAAAATGTTGACCGAAGTCAAATTAATTCATTTTATAGTCAAAATTTATCATTTTTCACAAATTTTCACATATAAGCTTTCCGACTATGCGCCCAGACTGCGCACGCAAATCAAGGTGATGATAAAAGTTGTTTTTAAGGCCTCAGAACACATAATTCAATTTAAAAACAAGTGATGACCTTTTGGATCATCACATTCTCCACCTCTAAAACAATCATTCGTCCTCGAACGGACAGAAGAAGGAAGTACCTGAGCCGGAGAAAAGATGGGGATAACGGCTCCGCATATTGGACTGGGACTCCCAGGTTAATGCCTCAGCAGGCTGACCTCTCCACTGAACATGAATAAAAGGAAAACTCTTCAATCTCAACTGACGAACATGTCTGTCTAGAATAGCTACTGGCTCATCCTCATAACACAAGTCCTTTTCCAACTGGACAATGCTTAAATCTAACATGTGGGATGGATCGCCGTGATATTGTTGAAGCATGGACACATGAAACACTAGACGAACGGCTGATAAGCTTGGCAGCAATGCAAGTTTATAAGCCACCTCTGCCACTAGATAAAGGATCTCAAACGGGCCAATGAACCTAGGGCTAAGCTTGGCCTTCTTCCCTGATCTCATCACGCCCTTCACAGGTGACACTCGAAGTAGAACTCGCTCACCGACCATAAATGCTAAATCATGAACCTTGCGGTCGGCATAACTCTTTGACTGGATGCTAAATCCAACCAGAGACCGACATCGCCTATCATATAAAGCCTCAAAAGGAGCCATCTAGATACTTGACTGGTAGCTATTGTTGTAGGCAAACTCTGCTAAAGGAAAAAACTGATCCCATGAGACTCTAAAGTCAATGACACAAGCTCGGAGCATATCCTCAAAAATCTGAATGGCCCACTCGGACTCCCCGTCCGTCTGAGGATGAAACACTGTGCTCAACACAACCCGCGTGCCCAACGCTCGCTGAACTGCTCTCCAGAAGCATGAGGTAAACTGTGTACCTCAGTACGAAATGATAGATCTCAGCTAACCTCTCAGAAGAATAGGAGACTGCCACGGAAATGAAATGCGCTGACTTGGTCAGCCTATCAACAATGACACATATTGCGTCGAACTTCCTCCAAGTTTGCGGGAGCCCAACAACAAAATCCATAGTGATCCGCTCTCACTTCCACTCGAGAAGCTCAATCCTCTAAAATGAACCACCGGGCCTCAGATGCTCGTACTTAACCTGCTGACAATTCAAACACCAAGCCACATATGCAACGATATCCTTCTCCATTCTCCACCACTAATAATGCTGCCACAAATCCTGATACATCTTTGCAGCACCCGGATGAATAGAGTACCGGGAGCTATGGGCCTCCTCTAAAATCAACCCTCGGAGTCCATCCATATTAGGCACGCAAACTCAACCCTACAATCTCAAAACTCCATCATCACCTAAGGTAACCTGCTTGGCACCTCCGTGCTACACCGTGTCTCTAAGGACGCACAAATGGGGATCATCATATTGCCGATCATTGACACGCTCCAATAATGAAGAACGAGCGACTGTGCAAGCTAACACACGGCTGGGCTCAGAAACATCCAACCTCACGAACGGATTGGCCCAAGTCTGAATATCCAAAGCAAGCGGTCTCTTACTGACCAGAATATAAGCAAGACTGCCCATACTGGCTGACTTCCTACTCAAAGCACCGGCCACCACATTGGCCTTTAACGAATGATATAAGATGGTGATATCATAGTCTTTCAACAACTCCAACCACCTTCTCTGCCTCAAATTCGACTCCTTTTTCTTGAACAAATATTGAATACTCTTGTGATCCATCAACAACTCACATGCCATGTCATACAGATAATGCCTCCAAATCATCAATGCGTGAACAATGGCTGCCAACTCCAAATCATGAACCGGGTAGTTCTTCTCATGAATCTTCAACTACCGCGAAGCATAGGCCACTTGCCATCTTGCATCAACACTGCACCAAGTCCAATACGAGATGCATTACAATAAGTTATATAAGGCTCTGAACCTGTGGGCAAAACCAATACCGGTGCCATAGTCAAAGCTGTCTTGAGCTTCTGAAAGCTTGCCTCACACTCGTCCGACCATCTGAACTAGGCACCCTTCTAGGTCAACCTGGTCATCGGCTCTGCGATAGATGAGAACCTCTCTATGAACCGACGATAGTAGCCTGCCAATCCCAAGAAACTCTGAATCTCTATAGCTGATGCTTGTCTAGGACAGTTCCTGATTGCCTCAATCCTCTTCGGATCAACCTAAATACCCTCTGCTGATACAATATGACCCAGGAATGCAACTGAACTCAACCAGAACTCACACTTCGATAACTTAGCATATAACTGACTATCCCTCAAAGTATGAAGAACCACTCTAAGATGCTGCTCGTGCTTCTCCCAGCTACGGGAATATATCAAAATATCATCAATGAAGACTATCACGAACGAGTCCAAATAAGGCCTGGACACTCGGTTCATAAAATCAATAAAAGTTGTTGGGGCAGTTGTCAAACCGAATGACATCACCAAGAACTCATAATGTCCGTACCGAGTGCGAAAAGCTGTCTTAGGGACATCGGATACCCCAATCCTCAACTGATGGTAGCTAGATCTCAAGTCAATCTTCGAAAATACCTTGGCACCCTGGATATGATCAAACAAATCATCAATCCTTGGCAATTGATACTTATTCTTGATTGTAACCTTGTTCAACTGCCGGTAATGAATACACATTCTCATCGACCCATCCTTCTTCTTAACAAACAACACTGATGCACCCCAAGGCGAAACGCTGGGTCTAATGAAACCCTTCTCAAGTAAGTCTTACAGCTACTCCTTCAACTCTTTCAACTCTTTCACCTCAGGCGGGGCCATACGATACGGCAGGATAGAAATGGCTGAGTACCCGGAGCCAAATCTATGCAAAAATCAATATCCCTGTCGGGTGGCATACCTGGTAGGTCTGAAGGGAATACCTCAGGAAACTCACGAACAATAGGCACAAAATCAATAGAAGGAACCTTAGCACAAGAATCACGAACATATACCATATAGGCCAAACACCCCTTCTCGACCATACACCGAGCCTTCACATAAAAGATAACACTACGGGTTGAATGACCAGGAGTCCCTCTTATCTATAAACGGCAACCCGACAAATCTAAGGTCACAGTCTTGGCATGACAGTCCAAGATAGCGTTGTAAGGTGATAACCAGTCCACCCCTAATATTACATCGAAATCAACCATGTCTAGAAGAAACAAATCTACACGAGTCTTAAGACCTCGAATCATGACTATACAAGTGCGATTGACTCGATCTACCACAATAGAATCACCTACCGGTGTAGACACATATACAGGGGCACTCAAGGAATGATTAGGCATGACCAGATACGGTGCAAAATAAGATGACACATAGGAGTACGTAGACCCTGGATCAAATAAAATGGAAGCATCACTGCCACAAACTAGAACAGTACCTGTGATAACTGGATCGGAAGCCTCAGCCTCAGGCCTAGCTAGAAGAGCATAACATCGGGGTTGGGCCCTACCACCCTGGACTACCTCCTTGGGATGGCCTGCAGCTGGTTGGCCTCCACCTCTAGCGGTCGTAGCTCCACCTCTAGCACCTCTACCTCCACCTTTAGCACCTCTATCCCCACCTCGAGCTGGTTGAACGGTCTGTGGAGCACCCAGTGCTTGAACCATAGCACGGGACTGCGACTGAGTACCCACCAATCTCGGACAAGCCCTCCTGATATGACCATACTCACCATACTCAAAACATCTACCTAAGTGTTGCGGCTGAGGAAACTAAGACTGATCTTGGCGACCTGAATGACCACCCCAAAAACTCTAGAGTAGCAGTGCACTGATAGGAGCTGGTAGTGCACTGTAGGGCTGCTGATCAGAATACTGCATGTGAGAACCATGGCCACCTAAAGCACCGTGAGAAACCTGAAGTGCTTACTAAAAGGGACTAGGAGGAAGGCCTCTACCATACAAATCCCTTCCTCCATATGAGGCACCACTGAATCTGCCTAAATGACGGGGCCTCTTGTCCGACCCATGAGCACCTCCCTGCGACAATACCATCTCCACTCTCCTGGCCACATTGGCCGCCTCCTAGAAAGTAGTCTCACTCCTAGTCTCCTCTAGCCATATGAAGATGAATCAATTGAATAAGTCCATCAATTAACCTCTTCACCCTCTCTCTCTTGGTGGGAATTATGACAAGAGCATGGCGAGCCAAGTAGATGAATTTGGCCTCATACTGGGTAACAGTCATGGAACCCTGCTGGAGACACTCAAACTGCCTCCGATAGGCCTCTCTCTGAGTGATGGGTAGAAACATCTCCAGAATTAGCTAAGTCAACTGCTCCCAAGTCAAAGTTGGTGATCTGGCTGGTCTAGCCTAACAGAAATCCCTCCACCAAATCTTGGCGGATCCAGACAAGCAAAAAATGGCAAAATCGACCCCATTGGTCCCAACTATCCCCATGTTCCTGAGAACCTCATAACAGCTGTCTAGATAATCCTGGGATCCTCAGTAGATGCACCGCTGAAAGTAGTAGTAAAGAGCTTGGTGAACTTATCTAACCTCCACAAGGCATCGACAAACATAACTGCTCCATCACCGGTCTGAGAAACCACACCCGGCTGAACTGCTCCAACTAGTTGAACAGCTGGAGTCTGAAACTAGGGAGCTACCTACTCCGGAGTGCGAGTAGCAGGAGTCTAGGCTCTTCCTCCACCTTGAGAAGCGGCTGGTGCAATAGGAATCAAGGTGACACTCTCCATAAGGCCCACTAGATGGACCAGAGCATCCTGAAGTACTGGGGTAGTAATAAACCCCTCTAAGACCTGAACTAGGCCCACCGGAACTATCTGGGTCGGAACCTCAATATCAAAGTCAACCTAAGGTTCTGTCGCTGGCGCTACTGCTCTAGGCTGAGCTCTTCCCCGGCCTCGGCCTCTGCCTCTCGTGGGAGCTACTACTGGGGGCTCGGGCTGCTGATCGGTGGATGAGGAAGCACATGTTCTCACCATCTACGAAAGAACATAGTAGAAAGTCAACTAGTATTGAGAAACCAAACTACACGGTATTGAGAAACCAAACTACACGACAAGAAAGAATAAATGTGAAGTTTTTCCTAACTCTGTAGCCTCTAGGGATAAATACAGCCGTCTCTGTACCGATCCCTCAGACTCTACTAAGCTGGTCCCTGAATTGTGAGACATATGCAACCTAGCGCTTGAATACCAACTTGTCACGACTCGGATTTTCCACCCTCGGGAGTCATGATGGCGCCTACTCGTAGAAGCTAGGAAAGCCATTAAACATAGAAATTTATAACTCTTTACTTTTAAACCCTTTTAACAATCTGAATTAACAGGTATCCAACATTTAGATATTAATGATAAATGAAATCAATCGAAAGACTCAATCTAATATAATAACCAAGACCAGTATGATAATGACAACACACATCTCTACCCGGAATCCGGTGTCACAATATTACGGACGGACTAAGATTACTACAACAAATGTCTAAAAGAAATACAATCTGTCTCGAAATCTAACGAAAACAGAGTACATAATAAAGTAGAAAAGAACATCGGGCCTGCGGACGCCTGCGGGACTACCTCGGGATCTCTAGCTGGACTGAAGGCAGGCTCCCCAAGTGCTACTATCCAAATGCTGCTTCGGAATCTGCACATAGTGCAGAGTGTAGCATCAGCACAACTAACCCCATGTGTTGGTAAGTGCCTGGCCTAACCCCGGCGAGGTAGTGACGAGACTAGGACCAGACTCCAGATAAACCTGTGCAGTTATATAATATACAGTGGAAAATAAACAGGAATAAACAATTAACATGGGACGGGGTACATGCTGCAGGGGAAATATCGGATCCAGCAGAAACTTAAGAGAAATATGAGAGAACAATTCAAGATTTACAACAAAACCATAATAACACTGTTGCGGCGCGCAACCCGATCCCTATCATTTATCACTGTTGCAGCGTGCAACCCGATTCATTTATCTCACTATTGCGACATGCGACCCGATCAAACATAATATTGTTGCGGTGTGCAACCCGATCCAACATAACATTGTTGCAGCGTGCAACCCGATCCAACATAACATTATTACGGCGTGCAACCCGTTCCATATATAGTATTTTTGCGGCGTGTAACCTGATCCAACATAACATTTATATACCTTTAGCAACAACCATACCATGAGTCCCGGTAAGGGACGAACAATAAGCTACACTATCCCGGCAAAGGATTCGACAGTAAAAGTAAATACGTCCCGGCAAGGGAGAAACAACTATAACCAATCTTAACCGAACTTCTACTCATCTCAGCTAACACCAATACTCAATCATAAGTAATTTCCACGAAAACAAACTTAATCCTTGCTTAATATCGAGAATCATCAATTAAAGCATCCGTAGTACTATTTAAGAACACAAAATAAATTGCAATTTAAGACTCGCGGTCATGATCCACACAAACGTATAGATACTCGTCACCATGCCTATACATCATACTCAACAAGAAGCAAATAACAAATAGGACACCACTCCTAATCCCTCAAGCAAAGGTTAGACCGAACACTTACCTCTAACTTCCACGGCCAGCAGAAGCCTCAAACACCGCATTTCCCTTTAAATTCGACTCCAAATAAATTGTATCTAGACATAATCGACTTAATAACATCAATAAACGCTAAACAATCCAATTCCAATGCTTAATTATAGCTTACCAATCATTCTTTCCAAAAAGTCAAAAATTGACCCCGGGCCCGCTTGGTCAAAACACGGGGTTGAGACCAACACCCGATCACCCATTCACCCGGGAGCCCGAATATATAATTAGTTCCAAAATTCGACCTCAAAACGAGGTCTTCAGAATGCTCAAAACAACATCAAAACACCTATTTTTCGTCAGATTCAAGCCTAAGAATTCCAAAAACTCTAAAAATACGCTTTCGATCAAAACGTCTATCACACCTCGTCCGAATGACCTAAAATTTTGCACACGCGTCACATTAAATACTACGGAGCTACTCCAACTTCCATAATTCCATTCCGAAACTCGTATCAAAATCTCACTATTGAACCGGAAACTTTAAAAATTCAACTTTCGGCATTTCAAGCCTAAATTAGCTACGGACCTCCAAAACACAATCCGAACACGCCCCTAAGTCCGAAATCACCCAACAGAGCTAATGGAACCATCCTATTTCCATTCTGAGGCTGTCTTTACATTGTTCCAACTACGGTCAACTTTCCAATACTTAAGCTCTTATTTAGGAACTAAGTGTCCCAAAACAATTCAAAACTCAAAACTGAACATCCCAGCAAATAAAAATAGCAGAAATAAACTTGGGGAATGCAGTTAATGGGGGATCGGGGTGTAAATTATTAAAATGACCGATCGGATCGTCACAAGCAAGTAGAAGGTTGCCATTAATTATCTCAGCAGTGTTCAACATTTCCCTGAAGCAATAGTCCTCTTTTGAATATGTAGTGTCCTGCACTTTAGTAAAGAACTCAAGGAAGGTAGCTAAGTGAGTTAAGGTATTAATGTGAGACTATTCTGGCCACACATAGGGTAATGTAAGTTCATCAAATATAAAATGCTTAGATAAAAAGTTTCATGGATGGCGGATGAAAGCATTTGTATTCTTTGTGCGACTGCTATAACTAATAAACACATAAGGGTACGTATTTCGTGAAAATTGAGTCTTTCCCTTAATGTATGAATAACATCTGTGACCAAAGACTTTTAAAATATTATTATTTGGGGAAGCATGATGATAGGCTATAATTACGCATTTTAGTCGCTTATTACACTCAAATTTACTGCACTTTAATCAAGTTTGAGCTTTAATTAATCGTTAGTGTCTTGCACTAATTATGTGTTTTATGTGTTGTAGAAATGATTCCGAGCTATGTAGATGTTATGGAATGAATTCAAGTGATTTGGAGCTATGAAGTCTGAGTTAAAGCCCAAGGAATTAAGTTGGGATCGTATTCGGGGATCAACAGATGATAGAGCAATAAAACGAAGAATCGAGTAGGTATATTGTGCACTATCTAGTAAAATACACATAACTATTTGCTCAGAACTCCATTTGGGTTCCACAATATATGGTTGGAAATCTAACTCAAAGGTCAACAACTTACATGTTTTACCTGTTTTCAAATTCCAAACGTAACAGGGTGAAACATGCAGTCAAAACCACAAACCGGACCTGAGGCGGGTTGAGGCAGTACACTAGGAAAGTACCGCGCTCGGGCCGCGGCCGTGGACGTTCAAGCCTTGAAACATGTCCTTTTTCGCGTAGGTGAAGGTATAATTATTTGGGCCCGACCCTACTTGAGGAGGGGAGACTAATATTTGACACAGATTCTACCTAAGGAGGCAGAGACACAATAGGAGCAAGGCGGAGAATTCTTCTACGAGTTTTTCCTTCCGCTTCCTATTTTTTCATTGTGGTTATGACTTTTAGTATTGTAGTTTTACATACTATTATGAATAGCTAGTTTGTTATCTAGGGTTTTGATAGAACCTTTTGTAGGATAAATTCTTGTTATGATTTTATATAATTGAGCCGTTGGATTTCTCTACTTGTTCAACTACGTATTTATTGTTGTTGATTGAATGACCATCAATTAACTGTACCTATTTAGTGTGTAGTGCTCGTGAGACAGTACATATTTAGGTAGTTGTTGAACAACGTCACTCCTAGCGTATGTGAGAAATCAATACAGTGGGTTTAAAGGCAGGTTTAGAAATAACAAAGCCTTGACGTGGTCATAATGAGCAGTTAGATAAAGCCAACTAGCATAGTTCGAGAGAATATGTCTAGTAAATTGTTGTAGTTTCCCGAGAGAGAATTACGGCACCTAACATGCTCCCGATCAGTGGAGAATACATTGGCAAAATTGTAGGGAACATAGCTAGAAAGATTCCGACAATTGGGGAAATCATAACTTTAGACCTCCTTAATTTAGTCTCCAACCCTTTGTCTCGTTAGTTGATAATTTTACTGTGTTCTAGTATTTGCTAGTTAATTAGTTAGAAATATAAATCTCAATCTTTATAATTTAGAAAATTGTTCAAACTTGTCTTTTTAGTGATATTAAACAGATATAGCTAAGCCTTAGTTCTCAGTGAGATTCGACTCCGGACTTTTAGACTAGATTATATTTGCAGCGACCGCTTATCCTTTTTTAGGACTAGAGTTGGACGTGATCAAAGCACCTTAAAGTTTTACAAAGGGAATCACATTCTTCAGAACTGATGAGGTCACTGTGTTTGTCAAGAACACAACAATCAGGAAACCTTCAACACATAGATATTGAGGCAGTTTAGCATGAAACACTACTGTCCAACAAGTTTTCACTATGTGATTATATTTCCTCTCAAATATTCAATTTTTCTCGGGGATACTAGGGCAAGACAATTGTCTAACAGTTGACTCCCTGTTCCGCTCATCCCCTTCGTCAGCTCTTTGATTGGAATACTATTACCTAGGTTTTTACCCACGGTTTTCCAAATATTTGACAAACTCAGTACTGTTGAACTCACCATCTCTAGGACTTTGAAATTTTTTTATTGTTTGGAAAACTGCCTCTTTACCATTGGTGTTACCTTGTCTGTTGAAGATACTGATTGTTTTCATTGGTGTTACCTTGTCATGCAGGTCTAAAACCTCTTTTTCTTGAATTATATTTTGTGTTTCCTCTCTTCTGATTATATTTTCTTCAACCTCTACCTCTTTATGCAGCAAATGCCATGTTGTAGTTGTACTGAGTTACTTCTTCCTCCTCTTCTCTCATGCCAAAGCCTCTAAGTGCATTGACAAATTGATGCAACCTAGGATGGGGAGTCTCTCCCGCTGAAAGTTTTGTATGTAGGACCTAACCCTCTAGCAAAGTTAATTACATCACTATCTTCATCTATTGGTTTCTCTATGGCTGCAAGTCCATCGCATATCTCTTTAAATTCTTTCAGATATTCATGAAGTCTCTTGATTCCTAACTTAATATTCTACAAGCTGAAGTCGGAACTCTTTGTCCTTAGTTGCTTGAAGGTAGGGTTCCTCCAAGTACTCCCATATCTCCTTGGTGGTTGAGCAACCTACAATGAGGTACATGCTCTCTTCAGTCATGGTTCCTGAAATTTAAGTCCTTAATAGAATATCCTGCACCTCCCAGCGCGGATACACAAAACATTCACTATTGAAATTGACATGACACAATACCCGAAGAGTATGATGTGCCCGGCCTTACTTCTCTTGATCCCCACCCACTAATGGCGAAGTCAGAAATTTCATCTAGGGTGTTCAAATTTGAAACAAGTAAAAACGATCTCTGATAAACGGTGTTCAATATATATTATATCACCACTAAAATCTAATATTTTTACTGATATATACCATGTACGTTTTTGATAAAGACGGTCAGTTGACCACCCTTTAGTCTACGTAGCTTCGCCCCTGCTACCCACCTCCTGTAGAGGCGGGTCAATATCAATATATATGCCAGAGATTGCTTTTAGCTTTATCTTTCTAGAGACGGGAGAATTCCTTCTGTACAAAGTAGAGTGGGGATTCCTATCTTATACAGAAAATTCTGCTATCTAAAGTAACCTTGCAGGGGGCTGCGTGTAGCAATTTAAATCATCATCAGTTGATTTGCACAACCATCTGCAACGGCTGATACACTTTTTGTCTGGCTTGTCTTCATTAATCAACTTAGTGACTTTCATGACTTGCATTAATTGTAGTATCTGTGTTCTCCATATCAGATAATTATTAGGCTTAAGTTTAAAATCCTTAAATCTGTGTTTTGCTTTTTTACTTGCCCTGTGGACTTTGATATTATATTAGGTATGAATTAGTTGTAATTATGTCGGGTTATGTTTGATTCCCATGTCAAGATAATTACACTTGCTCTCTCTGATATGTTAATTATTGAGTGGCAGTTTCTTCTAGTGACCCTCCATGGGCAAGGTTATTTATTTTAGGAAGGCAAAACGGATGGTGACTAAGGGTAGTTTGTGGTATCTTTCATTTGTGATGGATACTAGTGATTAGACTCTGACACTTGATATGATCCTAGGCGTTAGTAAGTTCAAAAAGTATTTCCAAAGGACCTAGCATGTGTTTTATCTCATCGTATTATGGATTTCGGTATGAATACCTTATAAGGTTTACATTGTGCATTATGACTCGCGTATATGGTTTTTTTTTTTTTTTATTTTCGAGAGGTTTGGAGTTTATTTAAAAGAGTAATTCTCAATTGGAAGCTTTAGGTTGGAAGAGTTTACCAAAGTTTGGCTTTTATGTAAATGACCGGAGAATCGGGATTTGATAGTTTCAATAAGTTTGTATATATGGTGATTTTTGACTTGAGCCTATGTTCGGATTTGAATTTGGATGTTCCTAGAAGGTTTCGACTCTATTTGTCAAACATTGGCAATTTGAAGAATTGAAGAGTTCACGAGTTTGATCGGGAGCTGACTTTGAGACTATCGAGGTCGAATTGTTATCCTAGGAACTGGAATAGGTCCATTTTGTCATTTGGGACTTGTGTGCAAAGTTTGAGTTCATTCTGTATTGGTTAGATTTGAATCGGACGCTTGGTTTGAAATAGGAAGTTTATGAACTTAAGAGATTGATCTTCTTCGACGATTCTTAGATTTGATGTTAATTTTGGTGTTTTGAGCCTTTGAATAAGTTTGTATAATGTATTTGGACTTGTTAGAATGACTGAACGGGGTCCCGTGGGGCTCGGGTGACTTTCAGGTAGTTTTGGGTTATTTTTGAACCACTCTATGATTGTTGATGTTCTAGTTTTCTGTTGATCTTCGCGCTCGCGGTCAAAGGGTTGTGTTCGCATAGAGTAATTTTGGGAGGTTTCTGTACTTCGCGTTCGCGAGAGGATGGGCGCATTCACGATAAGAAGCTTCGCGTACGCGGAAGGCTAGTAAGTTTGTGATCGGGTTCCCAACGGACATTTGCGTTCGTGATGAAGTAATCCTGGGCGAAGGCTTTTTGTGCTTTGCCATCGCGATAGCTTAGCTAGGATCGCGATGAGTACTGCTGGGCAAAGTACTTAATTTTCCAATTTCGAGACTTTGCCTATTATTTCATATTATGATCTCTAGACTTCGAGTAGAGGAGATTTTGAAGAGCAATTTCACTACTACAATGGAGGTAAGCAATTTTCACTTTGATTTGGCTTTATATCTTGATTACCTGAGGATTTCTACACCTAAAACTTGAAATTTTAAAAGAAAATTTGGGGTTTTTGCCTGCACTTTTAGAGTGTGTATTTTGGAGATTTGAGTACCGATTGGGATACGTTTTGAAAATTAATCATATTTTTGGACTCGGCAGGTCATGGGTCATCGAATTTTTGTATTTGTTTCAGATATTGGGTACATAGATCTGGGTTGGCTTTCGTTGACTTTTGGAGATTTCTTCAAAGATTGAAGTTTAATAGAATAGGATCACTTCCTATGGCATTGTTGACGTCCTTGGATGATGTTTGCCTTGGATTTGTGAGATTGGAGAGGTAGATCGAGATTTTTTACGCGATTTGAGGTTAAACACTAGCCATATAAGGTAAGTAACTTGTCTAAACTTGAATTTGAGGTTAATTTTCCATTGGTTATTGTATTTTCTTCCATTGGTTATTGTATTTCTATGTTTTAGGGGGAGACGTATATATGAGATGACGAACGAATATGCGTGCACCGTAATTACTCATGATCCGAGTAGTTCATAGGCTATTATATGCCTTGTTCTACTATCATGTAGCTTTGTAATCATATTTTTTTCATTATATGATTATGTGAGTTATATTCATGCTAGAAATCATGTCTAAGCTGTCTACTTAATTGTTTGAGACATATGGTAGGGATATTTTTTCTATATTGTGTTATCTACCTTAGCCGTGTCATACTGCTCAGTCATGATAATTATATCCGCGTGTTATATCTTTGTCTATGTACAATTTTGATATGTTATCTCACATATTATTGGTTTCCTTGTATGTGACATAAGTTTAAGCTGAATTGTGGCACGTGGTTATATTCCGTGTTGTTTATCGAATTGTGTTTCTGTGAGATACTGACATATGGAAATCTGAGAGGGTTGATGACTGATTTTGGGCCATAGAGCGATTTTGGTATTGATATTGAGGTGACGCATACACCAGGCTCGAAATTAAGCTAAGTGGTATTAATATTAAGGTGATGCGTGCATCAGCCCCATGTCGGGCTAGATGATACTGATCGTTGACTTAGATCTAAATGATGCTTGGGCAAGGACATGTCCCTCTGGAGTCAGGTATTATCTGTGGATGCAAGCACAAGATCATACATATGTGCTTGAGAGGGACTTATGTCACGCACTCGTATAGTGCTGAGTATGTGTATGTCAAGGTCCATTGGCTTTGAGCCAGGCACTGTGAGCGTGCCTATAGTATGTTTCTTGGGCATTGTGGACGAATGTGCTGATATTTGTTTATACTTGATGATTTAACTATAAAAAAAATTATTGATCTGGCATGTATGACTGACATGCAGGCATGGAGTTGTATTATCCCTCACGCTAGTTGGTACTTGGTAACTGTACTTGAGGATTAGAGCTTGATATTACAATTTTATCCTGTTAAATACCCGTTTAAGTGAATTATATAATATTTGTGCCTTGATTATTATACCTGAAAAGCGTGCCCATTTTTTCTCTTATTGCATTGCTATGAGTCTGTTATCATTGAGCTATTCTCTTTCATAGGCTATTATTTTTTTGTTCCTCGGACTTTGCCTAGCTGGTCACTGCTTTTAGCTCGAGGTTAGGTGTGTTTTCTATTGAGTATATGGGGTTGATTGTACTTCTATTGTACTCTGCACTTCATGTGCAAATATAGGTGTTGTTGATCGTGGTAGTTACCCGTGAGCCGGATCCAGATTAGCTGGAAGATTGTGCGGTTGCACTGTTGATCCCTTTGCAGGCTTTGACGTCCATTCCTTATTTCACATTAACATTGTTTAGTCTTCCAGACAATATTATATTTTATTCAGACCATGTATTTACTTATTCCTTGGAGCTCATGCACTCAAAAGAATAAGTCCTTTTATTTACATATTATTTCGACACCGTTTTCGGTGAAAATTTTGGATCGTGACAATCCCAACTTATAAGATGATTCCTGCCAGAAGGAGGTAAGCAAGGGGTTCATTAGACCAAGTGTCTTCTTTTAGGATGCTCTAATCTTGTTTGTGAAGAACAAGGACAAGTCAACGTATATTTATATTTGTTATATATAGTTGAACAAGGTCACCATAAAGAACAAGCATCCTTTATCACGTATTGATTACTTGTTTGATCAATTATATAGTGTTTTCTTTTATAAGATTAACTTGATTTCTGGATACCATTAATTAAAGAAAAGAGCATCAGATATTCCTAAGACAACTTTAAGAACTCGTTATAGGCCCTACGAGTTCATCCACAATAGTGCAACCATCAGAAGTGAATTCATCCCTATTGCCTCTATCACATAGATATGCGATACTCAACTGATTATGCCTTAAACCATTAACAAACAAATATTATCTATAGCATGGGAGAGTGGCTTTCCTATTTTACCTACATCAATCATTTCACCTTTCTGACCGTTGCCAAAAGCCACTTTCCCTCCTTGGAAAGCTTTAAAGGTGAAGAAATTTGATTTGTCTCATGTCATATGCCTTGAGCAACCGTTATCAAATAGTTTTTCTCCCTCTCAACTTAGCTTGCAAGACAGATTATTGGTTACTTTTAGACATCCAAATATTTTTGGGTTCTTTTCTTCGAGATGTACACTAACTCCTATCTTCTCTAACCCTTTTTAACTTCATATGTTTAGCATTTTTCTCAAAGGCTTTAAACTTGGATAAGCAATCATAACTATGATGACCAGTGTGATCACTAGTTCATTTTTGCTTTTCTTGTGGGCAAAATATATAAGTTACCCCTTAAACTATGGATCAAATCTCCGTTACACACTTTTTGCGGATGAAAATTATCTTACACACTCAACATTTTCAGAGTGTGCCTAAGACACGCCACTTTTTTGTTTGACCACTTCTACTCAGAGATTGCATCACACGCGCTAATTAAATTGCGACACGTGTTATAACTCAAGGGAAAAAAATATATTTATATCCTAATTGATAATATTCAAGTAAACAAAAAAAAATCATAAACAAATTCCCCCACCCCCACCCCCACCCCCACCACATGTCTCTTCTCTTTTCCACCCCATTGTCCCCTCCGCATATCCACCATACTTTTCTCTCCGATTAACCGGAAAATCCCCTCGTAAAACACTCTGTTTCTCCCATTCTTTAAGAAAATACCGATTTTCTTTTATTTTATTTTAGGTGATATCTGGAATAGGTTATCAATTTTGCACCAGTTAAGTTATAGCAAAAGTATGCAACGAATCCTCCTCTAAAACCTTAGCAGCCATGGCAGAGAACCCACAAGAAAAAATCCATAGACTCCCTTGTTCTGCCACTGTCAGATTCATATAAATGAAACACCCATTTCTGCCACTGTCAGATTCATATAAATGAAACACCCATTTTATTAATTTCTTTCCTATTCAGCTTGAAGAAGAATCTAAACTATTTCACCGGTTGGATTTTCGAGCAAAACTCCATCGCTGACCAGAAAAAGACGAAAAAGAAGAGGGTTTCGCTGATAAATCCATGGCGTTGGAGAAAAAACACAGATGGAGATGTTAAATCCAAAGATTGATACTCTTTTATTCCTACTTGGATCTACTAGGGTGTTTGAATGTGGGTTTATTGTGGGAACAAAACAATAAGCAGGGTTGGGGACGAAGGGGTTGTGACCCAATTACAAAAATTAAATAAAATTTTAACACGTGGCATTTTTAATAAATAATTTGATAGCAAAAAATCAAATTTCACGTGCTTCTTTTATGTGTAAATACGCGAGCCAAAAATGGTGTGTACTAGTACACTTTAGAAAGGTTGCGTATGTAATATTATTATCGTCCACAAAAAGAGCGTAAAAGAGATTTGAGCCAGAGGTATGGTGGGTACTTATGTATTTTGCTTTTATTGTGTTGTTCAGTTAATCAACTCTAAAAATTGCTATGAAGAAAATATGGAGGTACATATATCATCAATGCAAACTTGAACTATACAAGGTAACATATTTAGTAGCATAAGGAATCCATATTATACAAGTAAACAGGTAATAAAATCCTACCTCACAAGGAATAGATTCATCACCTTAAATCTCACATAGCCCAAAAGATCGAGAGTATACAAACAGAATATGATGACACCATCAATTATGATCTCCTCTTCATAATACAAGGATGTAAGTATATACTATTCCAAAATATAAAAACAACAGAAAATCTTATTAGACAGCTTGTGTCGAAAACTATAGTGGCATATTTCTATATGAAAGAAGACACAAAATATTAGAAATAGGTAAATACCAAAACAGCAAAGGAAGAAAGTACAACGGTGGGGTTGACAACGAAATTCAATTGCAAGATTCTTCTTTTAAGAAAAGGTTTGACGCCATGAGATCTGTTAAAGAAAGTATACTTCCAAGCTCATAAGGGCAGTTCTGTAAAATCACCATGTTAGTTAGTTAGTTAGTCGGTTATTACACTGTTAACAGATCAGTTAGTTTGTTAATTAGGATTGCTTAAGACTAAGCTAGCTAGATATTATAAATAGTGTTGTACATTATCAATTGCAGTTAAGTTGAATATTAAAAGATAGATCACTTCTCTCTACTCTTCTTTCTCTCTTTCTCGCTTCTTCTATCTTCATCTGCTGCGTCTTCTTCTTCACTCAAGTCACAGATTTGTGACTTTCATTCTTCTCTAAATGAGTTCATGGTATCAGAGCACTCAAAGCTAAGTCTACACTGCTTTGATTCGATTCAAGTTTCTGCATGTTCAGTTCAATTCTGTCACTTCTTGGTTGTATCGAAAAAATTCAAGAACTAAGAAATGAGTTCAAATAATGATCAGGTGGATGGGTCTCGGCTAAATCAAACCGATTCTCATCAAAATCAAACAGCTGGACCTCAACAAGCAGGTATTGATTATAATCATCCTTTGTTTCTCCACCCTTCAGATGTCAGTGGAATACAAATTATCTCATTCCAGCTGACTGGAATTGAGAATTACTCTGTTTGGTATCGTTCTATGTGAATAGCATTGCTAGGAAGGAACAAATTAGGAATGGTGGATGGCTCTTGTAGGAAAGAAAGTTTTCCTGCCACTATGTGGAACAATTGGGAGAGAGTAAATGCGCTATTGTACTTTCTTGGATCATGAATTCCGTTAATAGTAGCCTTCTTGGTGGTATAATGTATGCATTTAATGCTCAGACAGTCTGGGATGATCTATATAAATGATTCTATAAAGTAGATGATGCAAGAACTTTTAACTTACACAAAGAAATTGCCACTCTTACTCAAGGCACTTCATCTGTGTCTGTGTATTATTCAAAACTGAAGGATATGTGGGAGGAGTTTGAGGCATTAATTCCAATCCCTGGTTGTGATTGTCCAAGGTCTAGAGATTTTGTAGGTTATCTACAAAAACTAAAGGTATACCAATTTCTTATGGGTCTCAACGAGTCCTAGTCCCAAGCAAGAAGTCAAATTCTTATGAGAAGACCACTACCAACAGTAAATCAAGCATACTCAATGGTTATAAGTGATGAAAGTCAAAAAGCAGTGGCTGCTACTTCTGGAATTTTAGGTGCAAATCCAACAATTACTACTGAGAATTATGATATTGCAATGTATACAAAAAATATGGGAAATCAAAGATATAAAAGGAATTATATGTTTTGTGTGATTTCTACAAAATTAGAGGTCATAGTAAAGAAAATTGTTTCAAGATAGTTGGCTATCCTCCGGATTTCAAATCTAAAAGGAAAGGGCCAGGGTCCTATAACAATGGAACACGAGGTACAACAACAGCTTATAATGCTCTTGCAGAAATTCCACAATACCAGCCTAATGTGAATTATCGGCAGGCATCTCAGATGACAAATGGTCAAGTCACTGATAGTTCACTGCCTCAGATAGGAGCATTCACAAAAGACCAATATGAGTAGATATTACAAATTCTAAACAAAACTAACCTAGAAGGCAACAACAATAACTGTTCAGCAAATATAGTAGGTATGAGTACAGCCTTGTTAGTTTCAAATTATCCAAAAGAATAGATTATTGACACTGGTGCAACTAATTATATAGTATCTGATATTACCATGTTAAATCATGAGTCTACAGTTGAAAATAATAATCCTAAGAGAGTATGTCTTCCTAATGGTGAAATTTCAAATGTTACCCATACTGGAACTAGTTCAATATCTGCTAGAAGTACACTTAGCAATGTTTTTCATTTACCTCAGTTCAAATTTAATTTAATGTCTGTGTCAAAAATGACTAAGGAACTAGCTTGTGCTGCAACCTTCTACCCTCTTTTTTGCATTTTCAGGATCTCTTCAATGGGAGGGTGAAGGAGATTGGTAAAGAAAGAGATGGCGTATACATTCTACTGAGTCAACATGCTAATAAAGATATGAATTTCAGCTTCCTTGTAAAGGAAGTGCTTAGTACAGAAGATATAAACCTATGACATAAAAGATTTGGTCATGTGTCATTATCTGTTCTTAGGAAAATAGTTCAGAATAAAACTGAGTCCATAGCAGAAGTATTAAATAAGTGGAATGTGTGTCCTTGTGCAAAACAAACCAGATTACCTTTCCCAGCAAGTTGTATTAAAAGTACTGAGTGCTTTGAACTAGTTCATATGGATATTTGGGGGCCTTATAAGGTTCCTACATTTGATGAAAATAGATTTTTCTTGACTATAGTTGATGACTACTCTAGAATGACATGGATTTATTTGTTAAAATTGAAGTCTGATGTGTGTGTTATTATTCAGTATTTTCTAAATTTTGTTCAAACACAATTCAACAAGACAGTTAAAATAATAAGAACAGACAATGGAACAGAATTTGGTAATACTATCTGCAATAATCTCTTTAAGAAATTAGGCATTATTCATCATAGAACATGTGCTTATACTCCTTAGCAAAATGGAGTAGCTGAGAGAAAACATAGACACATATTAGAAGTAACTAGAGCTATCAGATTTCAAGCCAATATACCTATTAAATTTTGGGGTCATTGTGTTCTAGCTACTGTATATATAATTAACAGACTTCCTTCATCAGTTATAGGAGTTTCACCCTTTGAAAAATTATACAAAAGGAAACCTTCTCTGATTCATTTAAGAGCTATAGGGTGTCTTTGTTATGACAAAATTATACAAGAATTAGACAAACTGAAACCAAAAGCTAAATCTACAATACTAATGAGATATTCAGAGGTACAAAAAGGTTATGTCTTATATGATTTAACTACTAATTCTTTCTTTGTAAGCAGAGATGTTATTTTCAGGGAAGATGTATTTCCACCAGGAATACTACTACATCTTCATCTCCTAAAGTTGTTTCTCAACATAATTTAGACAATAGACAACTTAAGGATACAATCAACAACTTGTTGATCATTCTCAACCTACAAACACTCAAGACTATGAAGCAGACTACATAGATACAAGTGCAGAAGAGATTCCTAACTCAAACTCACAAGCTATCACAGAAACTGCCACTGTTAAATCAACAACAGGATCATTCAACAATTATTCTTCCTACTGCTTCAAGAAATAGTCAGCAGAATCAACAAAACAACACTACTAGAAGATCTGGCAAGGAAAAACATCCTCCAATATGGATGAAGAACTTTCTTTCCTTAAATGTGCATCATGATGTCAGTTATCCAATATCAAACTATCTTTCTTATGAAAACATCTCACCAAAGTATTAAGCCTACCTATCTACATTTTCTACAACAACTGAACCAAACTCCTATGCAGAAGCAGCTAGAGATCCTAGATGTGTAGATGCAATGAAATCAGAGTTTGAAGCTCTTGAAAACAACAACACATGGGAAGTTGTATCTTTGCCAGAAGGAAAAATTGTTATAGGATGCAAGTGGATATACAAAATCAAATATAAGGCTACAGGAACGATAGAGAGATTCAAAGCTAGACTTGTAGCTAAAGGCTATAGTCAAAGAGAAGGTATAGATTATCAAAAAATCTTCTCTCCAGTAGTTAAAATGGTAACAGTTAGAATTGTTTTAGCAATTGCAGCCTCTAGAAAATGGCATGTGCATCAGATGGATGTCTATAATGCATTCTTGCAAGGTGATCTCCATGATGAGATATATATGGATCTTCCACAAGGATTTAAGAGTTAGGGAGAGTGTAAACCTATGTGCAGACTCAAAAAATTCTTGTATGGACTTAAACAAGCACCAAGGCAGTGGAACTCAAAGTTGACAGAAGCCTAATTGAAGTTTCAGTTCAAACAAAGCCCTTATGATCACTCATTATTTGTTAAGAAAATTGAAAATGGAACTATAGTTGTATTAGTATATGTAGATGATATGCTTCTAGCCGAAGACAATCCAAAATTGATACAAGATATAAAAGAAGCTCTTCAACAGACTTTCAAAATGAAGGATCTAGGAGAACTAAAGTATTTTCTTGGAATAGATTTTGCAAGGTCAAAGCAAGGAATCCTAATGCATCAAAGAAAGTACTCTTTGGATCTAATATCTGAGCTTGGATTAGCAGCATCTAAACCTATCAGCACACCTATGGACACAAACATAAAACTCACTGCAAGAGAGTTTGATGAACATTTCTGTCAAGACAAACTAACAGAAGATGATGTACTAGCAGACCAAGACAGCTACCAAAGACTCATAGGTAAACTGTTATACTTAACTATTACTAGACCTGACATCTCATATATTGTTCAAACTCTAAGTCAGTATCTACAACAACCAAGAAAATCTCATATGGAAGCTGCATTACGAGTTGTGAAATACATCAAGAATCAATCAGGACAAGGTATCCTTCTGTCTAGCAATAACAATGAAACAATCACATCATATTGTGATGCTGATTGGGCAGCCTGCTAACACTCCAGAAAATCAGTTACAGGCTACTTAATCAAGCTAGGAGAATCCCTGATTTCATGGAAATTGAAGAAATAGACTACAATCTCAAGAAGTTCTGCTGAAGCAGAATACATGAGTCTAGCATCTACTGTTGCTGAATTAACATGGCTACTGGGGTTATTAAAAGAAATTGATGTGATAAAGTGTAGGTCATTCTTTCTAGCACAAGCTGCTCCAGCCGCCTTAGTCAAGTCCAATTCACTTGGATTGATTCCGGTTGGGAGTTTCCAGTCAAAGTGATACAACAATTGAGCCAGTGAAAAATAAACATTTGCTAAACCAAATGACATTCCAGGGCAAATTCTCCTTCCGCTACCAAAGGGAAAATATTCATAATTATTACCAATATAATCCATAGAGTTGTGTTCAAATCTCTTAAGTTTAAAGCTTTCTACATCATCCCAATATTTTGGATCTATTCCCATTGCCCAAACATTAACAATGACTTTTGTTTTCAATTGAATAGTGTAGCCGTTTAAGTCTGTTTCTTCTCTACATTTTCTTGGAATCAAAAGAGGTAGTAGAGGATGGAGTCTGAAAGTTTCTTTAATGACCATCTTTAGGTATTTGAACTCCTCGACATCAATTTCACCAAAAGTTTCTTTCCCTCTCAAGATTTTTCTTACCTCTGTTTGAGCTTTGGAAAATACACTTGGATTCCCAATTAATTGTTGTTGATGAAGTTTCTGTTCCCGTAGCAAATATGTCCTTCATTTTGAGCAAGTTAAAATATTCATTTATCTTACACATGCTAGTTGTTTTGTACAAAATTCTTGACTAATTTCTATTAAAATATTCAAATAATATCTTTGTGCTACGCTTGTGCTACTACCTTTATTCTACATTTTTGTTGTGGGTGTTGAAATTATATTTCTGTTGTACTTTTCAACAGTGTAAATTCGGCGATGAAAGAAAGATTAGTAGTCCTATTTGAAAACTAACTAAAGAGACTCTTTAAGTACCAAAAATAATTATGCAATTTGAGAACGCAAGTGTAATGTAAAGACAAATCATAACACGTCATCCCATTTCTCTCTATATGGCGGGGGTTTGTAAAGACAAATCATAACACGTCATCCCATTTCTCTCTATATCGCGGGGGTTTGATTGGATAAAAAGTTTAAAAAAGAAAAGAATATTTTCGAAACTTGTAGTTGTCGGGCTCATGTCCATATTGTCCAGTCAAAAGCTCAATGGCCTAATCATATTCTCTTTTGGTTTCCATTTCTATTTGGAATTGGATTCGGTTTATTCCTATTTTGAGTAGATTTTGTCTTTAAGAGAAAGCACCGCTCATGAACTATAAATAGGACAACCTTGGAGAATTATTCTATGCTCATTGATACAAATCTTTGAAAGACTTACGCACATAAGAGTGGTTTTTGAGAGAGCTTTCGTCAAGAGAGAAGAGAGAAGAAAAATATTTGTTTTCCTGCAGATTTGTATTCCGACCAGCCAACATTCAAATCACCTTTTCTGATTCGTTAATCGTTGGATCGAGCTAATATTTTGACTGAATGTTCGTAACATCTGGTCTTGAATTTGAATGGTGGAGATCGGATTTGGTGGCTCGTAGCATCTGATTTCGAGCCTCGAACAACAACTTCATTTTTGTGGATTCTCATCTTTCTTCAATTGATTAGTTGTTGCTCTTGTTACAGTTGTTGCTCCGTATTTGATACTTGTTGTGTATCAAATTTGGAGAACTTTTGTAACCCTCTTATTATTATAGTGGAGTTTTTTGGATCTTTGTGATCTCGTGATTTTCACCTTCGATTTGAAGGGTTTTCCACGTTAAAATTTGGTGTTCTTTATCTTCTTTATTTTCGGGTTTGAATCTTCCTTGTCATAACAGTGGTATCAGAGCCTTGATTATTTATCCGGGTTTTTACGGAATGGAGGCGAATATGAGCAAGATGGTATGTTTAAAAGGGAGAAGTTATAATGTTTGGAGAAGCAAGATGAAAGACTTGTTGTTCGTGAAGATGACACATCTACCCATTTTTTTAGCTCATAAACCTGAGAGTGTATCCGATGAAGATTGGGATTTCGAGCACAAACAAGTATGTGGATATATACGACAATGGGTTGAAGATAATGTTCGCAGCCATATTATGAACGAGATACATGCGAGATTATTGTGGGAAAAGCTAGAGACTCTTTATGCTTCAAAAATCGGGAACAACAAATTGTTTCTGCTAAAGCAATTGATGACATTTAAATTCAAGTGTGATGACCCAAAAAGTTATCACTTGTTTTAAAATGAAACCTCCGTATTCTGAGTCCTTAAAAACCTCATTTAGAATTACCTCGAGTTGCATGCGCAGTCCGGGCGCGTAGCAGGAAAGCTTAAATATGATAATCTGTGAAAAATGATAAGTTTTGATTATAGAATGAGCTAATTTGACTTGGGTCAATATTTTGGGTAAACGGATCCGGACCCGTGATTTGACGGTCCCGGAGGGTCCATAGGAAAATATGGGACTTGGGCGTATGTCCGGAATCGAATTCCGAGATCCCGAGCCCAAGAAATGAATTTTCAAAGAAAATTATTTTCTGAAATTGTTTAAGGAACTTTGAAATGAAATTTGATTAGAACATGATGGTATCGGGCGCGTATTTTGGTTCCGCCGCCCGATACAGGTCTTATATATGATTTAAGTCATTTCTGTAAAGTTTGGTTGAAAACGGACGTCGTTTGACGTGATCCGGATCTAAATTGCTGAATTTGATAATTGATGAAGTTTGAGAAAAAGTTCTTGATTTTGAGGTTTGATTCATTGTTATTGAGGTTATTTTGGCAATTTGATCGCACGGATGAATTTGTATGATGTTGTTGAGTTAGTACGTGTGTTCGGTTAGGAGCCCCGAGGGATCTGGTGTGTTTCGGATGTGTTTCGAGAAGTTTTGAACTTAGGAAAAAGTTACAGATCTCTGAAGCCAGGTCTCATGGTCCACGGTGGAAACTTCGTGGCCGCGGTGGGCACTCCGCGACCGCGGTGGGATTTGTGCGGTCCGCGGTGAGCAAGGACAAGCCTTCGCGGCCGCTATCGATTTCTTGCGGTCCGTGGTGGAGACCTGTGCAACCGCGATTCATTTCATGCGGTCCGCACATGGCACTGGACCGCAGTACCTCAGGAAGGCCTGTGTGACCGCAGTCCATTTTGTGCGGTCCACACTGGGGGGTTGAGAGGGGTATAAATAGACGGGATTTTTAGTTATTTTCATTTTTCAAAACCCCAAAAAGCTAAGAGGCGATTTTTTAAACAACCTTTCTTCTCCAAATCAAATGTAAGTCGTTTTTAACTAGTTTTGTTCAATCATTAACATATTTTAACATGATTTCAACTTCAAATCAATGGTTTTCATGGGAAAAATTGGGTGTTTTGGGTAATACATAGGTTTTTAAAAAATTGGGGAATTGGACCTCTATTTGAGGTCCGATTTCAAAACAAATTACATATTTGGGTTCATTGGGGAATGGGAAATAGGGTTTAAGTTTGAACCTCGAGTTTTGACCATGTGGGCTCGGGGCAATTTTTGACTTTTTGGGTAAAACTTTGGAAACTCATTTTCATGCATTCAAAATGATTCATTTAGCATTTATTGATGTAAGTAAGTAACTTGTGGCTAGATACGAGCGAATTGGTGGTGGAATCAAGGGGTAAAGCTATAATTGAAGATTAAGTTGTGTTCAAGGCATCGATGTAAGTGTTTGGTCTAACCTTAGCTTGAGAGATTAGGAGTTGTGTCCTATTTGCTATTTGCTTCTTGTTGTGTACAACGTATAGGCATGGTGACGAGTATCTATACGTTGGTGTCAAGCATGACAATGGGTCTTATATTGTGATTTTCATGACTTCGTTGTATTATCCATGCCTTTGTGAGGATTTATACTTGTTGTGTAAAGTTGTGAAAAAGAATTGTGACCTGTGAACATTGAGGAGCGTTGGCTCCAGTGGTATAACGAATTGTGAAAGTATAAGCGATGATTGAAACTCTAGGGTATTGGTTCGAGTTGTGAAGTGAATTGTGAAGTAAAAGTAAGAAAGAGAAGAGATCATTATGTTGCCCCCTTGTCGGGCTATTATGAGTCGTGGTTCTCCATGCATTGTGTTCTTAATTGATATTACAGATGTTTAGGTTGATGCTTCTTAGTGTTAGGTGTTGTGACAAGTTTGGTTATAGTTGAGGTAGTTAGATGTTGTAAAAAGTTTGGTTATAGCTGAGCTGATTAGATGTTGTAGTAAGATTGGATCGGGTTGCATGCCGCAACAAATATTAAATTGGATCGGGTTGCACACCGCAACAATGTTATGTGATAAGGGATCGGGTCGTGCGCCGCAAAAGTATTGTTATTGTATTGTTGTAGATATTGAGCTATCCTTTCATATTTTATTAAGTTTCTGTTGGACTTGATATGTTTTCCCGAAGCATGTACAACCCCCTCCCATTTTAAACTGCTTATTCCTGTTTATTTTCCGCCATATATTATATAACTGCATAGGTTTATCTGGAGTCTGGTCCTAGCCTCGTTACTACCTCGCCGAGGTTAGGCCCGGCACTAACCAACACATGGGGTGGGCTGTGTTGATACTACACTCTGTACTGTGTGCAGATCCATGAGCAGCTTTTGGACAATAGTTGGAGGGCTTCCTTCAATCCATTCGGAGACCCAAGGTAGACTTGCAGGCGTTCGTAGGACCTGGCGTCTCCCTCTATCTCTATTTCCTGTTTCATTTTCTTTGTTCAGAAACAATGTATTGTATTTTTTTCAGACCTTGTATGTAGTAACTCTTAGACAGTCTGTGACACTATGACACCAGGTTTTGGGTATATGAGGTTTTAAAAGTAGTAATAGACGTAGCCTTAAGATATATAATTGTCGACTTTCGCTTAATTATTTAAAATTTCGCTTTTATCATATTATCGACTTGTGTTTGTTAAAAGAAACAAAAATGAAAGTGTAGCAAGTAGTTAAGGTTTGGCTTACCTAACTCCCATTAGTAGGCTCCATCACGACTCCTGAGGGTAGAAAATCTAGGTCGTGACAAGTTGGTATCAGAGCCCTAGGTTACATGGATCTCACAGTTCACAGACAAGCTTAGCAGAGTCTGAGGGATCGGTACGGAGACATCTGTATTTATCCCGCAGAGGCTACAGAGTTAGGAAAACTTCACATTGTTCTTTCTTATCGTGCGGATTGGTTCCTTAATGCTAATCGAACTTCTACTCTATTCTTTCGCATAAGGCGAGAACACGCGCTTCCTCATCTACCACTCAGTAGCCCGAGCCCCCAACAACAGCTCATATGAGGGGCAGAGGGCGAGGCTAAGGTCGTGCCAGAGTCCGAGGTAGAGGTAGAGCTCAGCCCCGAGCAGTAGCCTAGTAGCGGAGCCTGAGGTTGACTTTGATGACAAGGTTATGGCTCCAGTAGCTCCGGTGGGCCCAACTCTGGTCCTAGAGGGGTTTATTGCTACCCCAGTTCTTCAGGATGCTCTGGTCTGATTAGTGGGCCTCATGAAGAGTGTCACCCGAGCAGGCTTGCTTCTTGTAGCACCAACCATCTCTCAGGCTAGAGAAGGAGCTCAGACTCCTGCTACTCGCACTCTGGAATAGGTAGCTCCCCAGATTCAGACTCCAACAGTTCATCCAGTTGGAGCAGTTCAGCCGGGTGTGGTAGCTCAGACCGGCAATGGAGCGGCTATTTCCACTGATGCTTTTTGGAGGCCGGATAGGTTCACCAAGCTCTTCACTTCTACTTTCTGTGGTGTATCTACTAAGGTTCCCTAGGATTATTTAGATAGCTGCCACGAGGTCCTCATTAACATGGGCATTGATGAGACCAATGGGGTAGATTTGCTACATTTCTCTTGTCTGGATCCACCAATACTTGGTAGAGGGATTATTGTTTAGCGAGACCAGCCGGATCACAGCCTTGACTTGGGAGAAGTTCATAGTGTTGTTTTTGGAGAAGTTTCTCCCCATTACTTAGAGAGAGGCCTATCGGAGGTAGTTTGAGTGCCTCCAGTAGGGTTCCATGACTGTTACCCAGTATGAGACTAGGTTCATCGACTTAGCTCGCCATGCTCTTGTCATACTTCCTACTGAGAGAGAGGGTGAGAAGGTTTATTAATGGTTTTATTCAACCGATTCATCTTTAGATGGCTAGGGAGAGTGAGAGTGAGATATATTTTCAAGAGGCGACCAATGTGGCCAGGAGAGTAGAGGTGGTTCTATCACAAGGAAGTGGTCATGGGTCAGATAAGAGGCCCCATCATTCGGGTAGATTCAGTGATGCCTCGTCTGGAGGCCGAGATTCATATGGTAGAGGCCATTATCCTAGGCCCTTTCAGTCAGCTCTTCAGGTTTCTCACAGTGCTTCAGGTAGCCATGGTCTATAGATGTAGTATTCGGATCAGCAGTCCTACAGTGCACCACCAGCTCTTATCAGTGCACCGCCGCTCTAGAGTTTATTGGGGCGGTCATTCAGATTGCTAGGGTTAGTCTCAGTTTCCTCAGTCACAACACTCAGGTGGATGTTTTGAGTGTGGTAAGTATGGTCATATCAGAGGACTTGTCCGAGGTTAGTGGGTACTCAATCGCAGTAGCAGGGTTGTTGAACTATAGTTCATGAACCAGGTGTTCCATAGACCACACAGCCAGCTATAGGTGGGGGTAGAGGTGCTAAAAGTGGAGGTAGAGGATTTAGAGGTGGAGCTCAGATCGCTAGAGGTGGAGGCCAGCCAGCTGCAGGCCGTCCCAGAGATGTAGTCTAGGGTGGTGGGGCCCTGCCTCGATGTTATGCTCTTCTAGCTAGGCCCGAGGGCTGAGGCTTCAGATGCAGTTATTACAGGTACGGTTCTGGTTTGTGATAGAGATGCTTCAGTGTTATTTGATCCAGGGTCTACGTACTCGTATGTGACCTCTTATTTTGCGCTATATCTGGTTATGCCTAGTAACTTTTTGAGTGATCCTATATATGTGTCTACACCGATGTGTGATTCTATTGTGGTAGATCGAGTCCACCGCTCTTTTATAGTTGTGATTAGAGGTCTTGAGACTAGTGTGGATTTTTTGCTTCTAGACATGGTAGATTTCGATGTTATATTGGGAATGGATTGGCTATCACCTTACCATGCTATCGTAGACTGTCATGCCAAGATTGTGACCTTAGTCTTACCAGGTATACCTCGTTTAGAGTGGAGAGGGACTCCTAGTCATTCTACCCGTAGTGTTATCTCTTATGTGAAGGCTCGGTGCATGGTCGAGAAGGGGTGTTTGGCCTATTTGGCATATGTTTGTGATTTTAGTGTCGAGTTTCCCTCTATTGATTTTGTACCTGTTGTTCCTGAGTTTCCTGAGGTTTTCCCTTCAGACCTACCGGGTATGCCACCTGATAGGGATATTGACTTTTGCATTGATTTGGCTTTAGGCACTCAACCCATTTTTATTCTGTCGTATTGTATGGCACTGCCTGAGTTGAAAGAGTTGAAAGAGCAGTTTCAAGACTTGCTTGAGAAAGGTTTCATTAGACCTAGTGTTTCGCCTTGGGGTGCATCGGTGTTGTTTGTTAAGAAGAAGGACGGATCGATGAGAATGTGTATTGATTACCGGAAGTTGAACAAGGTTACAATCAAGAATAAGTATCCATTGTCGAGGATCGATGATTTGTTTGATCAGCTTCAGGGTGCCAAGGTGTTCTCAAAGATTGATTTCAGATCTGGCTATCATCAGTTGAGGATTAGGGCATCCGATGTCCCTAAGACAACTTTCTGCACTCGGTACGGACATTATGAGTTCCTGGTCATGTCATTTGGGTTGACCAATGCCCCAGTAGCTTTTATGGATTTGATGAACCGAGAGTTCAGGCCTTGTTTGGACTCATTCATGATAGTCTTAATTGATGATATTTTGATATATTCCCACAGCCAGGGGGAGCACGAGCAACATCTTAGAGTGGTTCTTGAGACCTTGAAGGATAGCCAGTTATATGCTAAGTTCTCGAAGTGTGAGTTCTGGTTGAGTTCAATTGCATTTCTTGGTCATGTTATATCAGTAGAGGGTATTCAGGTTGTTCTGAAGAAGATTGAGGATGTCAAGAACTGGCCTAGATCAGCATCAGCTACAGAAATTCAGAGTTTCTTGGGATTGGCAGGCTACTACCGTCGGTTCATGGAGGGGTTTTCATCTATCGCAACCCCTATGACCAACTTGACCTAGAAGGGAGCCCAGTTAAGATGGTCGGATGAGTGTGAGGCGAGCTTTCAAAAGCTCAAGACAACTCTGACTACGGCATTGGTGTTGGTTTTGCCCACAGGTTCAAGGCCTTATACAGTTTATTGTGATGCATCTCGTATTGGGCTTGGTGCAGTGTTGATGCAGGATGGCAAGGTCATTGCCTATGCTTCGCGGTAGTTGAAGATTCATAAGAAGAACTATTCAGTTCATGATTTAGAGTTGGCAGCCATAGTTCACACATTGAAGATTTGGAGGCATTATCTGTAAGGCGTGGCATGTGAGGTGTTCACGGATCACAAGAGTCTTCAGTATTTGTTCAAGCAAAAGGAGTTGAATTTGAGACAGAGGAGGTGGTTGGAGTTGTTAAAGGATTATGATATCACCATCTTATATCATCCGAGAAAGGCCATTATGGTGGCTGATGCTTTGAGTAGGAAGTCAACCAGTATGAGCAGTCTTGCTTATATTCCGGTCGGTGAGAGACCGCTTTCTTTGGATGTTTAGGCCTTGGCCAATCAGTTCATGAGGTTGGATGTTTCTGAGCCTAGTTGGGTATTAGCTTGCACGGTCGCTCGTTCTTCTTTATTGGAGCGTATCCGTGATCGGCAGTATGATGATCCTTAATTGTGTGTCCTTAGAGACACGGTGCAGCGTGATTTTAGGGTCGAGTTTGTGTGCCTAATATGGATGGACTCCGAGAGTTGATCTTAGAGGAGGCCCATAGTTTCCGATACTCTATTCATCCGGGCGCCGCGAAGATGTTTCAGGATTTGCGGTAGCATTATTGGTGGCGTAGAATGAATATGGATATCGTTTCATATGTAGCTCGATGTTTGAATTGTTAGTAGGTTAAATACGAGCATTAGAGGCCTTGTAGGTTATTTCAGAGGATCGAGCTTCCTGAGTGGAAGTGGGAGCGGATCACTATGGATTTCGTTGTTGGACTCCCGCAGACTCGGAGGAAGTTCGACGTAGTATGGGTCATTGTTGATAGGCTGACCAAGTCAGCGCATTTCATTCTTGTGGTAGTCTTTTATTCATCCGAGAGGTTAGCTGAGATCTATATCTGGGAGATTGTTTGTCTTCATGGTGTGCCTGTATATATCATTTCGGACCGAGGTACGCAGTTTACCTCGCGTTTCTGGAGAGCAGTTCAGCGAGATTTGGGCACTCAGGTTGAGTTGAGTCCAACATTTCATCCTCAAACAGACGGGAAATCCGAGCAGACTATTTAGATTTTGGAGGATATGCTCCGGGCTTGTGTCATTGACTTTGGTGTCGATCTCCGATTAGTTGGTTTGAGCTGGGAGAGGCTCGATTGTTGGGTATGGATCTGGTTCAGGATGCCTTGGACAAGGTCAGGATTATTCAGGATAGGCTTCGTACATCTCAGTCCAGGCAAAAGAGTTATGCCAACCGCAAGGTACGAGATTTGCCATTTATGGTAGGTGAGTGGATATTGCTTCGAGTGTCACCTATGAAGGGTGTGATGAGATTTGGGAAGAAGGGCAAGCTTAGCCCTAGGTTCATTGGCCCGTTTGAGATTCTTGATCGAGTGGGAGAGGTGACTTATAGACACGCATTGCCGCTGAGCTTATCAGCCGTGCATCCAGTGTTTCATGTGTTTATGCTTCGTAAATATCACGGCGATCCATCCCACGTGTTAGATTTCAGCACTGTCCGCTGAGGATCCGGTCACTATTCTAGACGTACGGTTATTACATCTCTTTCTTATGAGGATTTCGTCAGTTGAGGTCGAAGAGTATTCCTTCTATTCGTGTTCAGTGGAAAGGTCAGCCTCCTGAGGCATCGACCTTGGAGTCTAAGTCCTTTATACAGAGCCGTTATCCCCATCTTTTCCCCGACTTAGGCACTTCTTTCTTCTATCCGTTCGAGGACGTACGGTTGTTTTAGAGGTGAAGAATGTGATGACCCAAAACGTCATTCCTTGTTTTAAAATGAAACATCCGTGTTCTGAGGCCTTAAAACCCTTATTTATAGTCACCTCGAGTTGCATGCGTAGTCCGGGCGCGTAGCCGGAAAGCTTAAATATGATAATCTGTGAAAAACGATAAGTTTTGATTATATAATGAGCTAATTTTATTCTGGTCAACGTTTTGGGTAAACGGACCTGGACCCGTGATTTGACGGTCTTAGAGGGTCCGTACGAAAATATTGGACTTGGGCGTATGCTCGGAATCGAATTCCGAGGTCCCGAGCCCGAGAAATGAATTTTCAAAGAAACTTATTTTCTGAAATTGTTTAAGGAAATTTGAAATGAAATTTGATTAGAACATGATGGTATCGGGCGCGTATTTTGGTTCCGCTGCCCGCTACAAGTCTTATATATGATTTAAGTCATTTCTGTAAAGTTTGGTTGAAAACGGACGTCGTTTGACGTGATCCGGATCTAAATTGCTGAATTTGATAATTGATGAAGTTTGAGAAAAAGTTCTTGATTTTGAGGTTTGATTCATTGTTATTGATGTTATTTTGATGATTTGATCGCACTGATGAGTACGTATGATGTTATTGAGTTAGTACGTGTGTTCGGTTAGGAGCCTCGAGGGCTCTGGTGTGTTTCGAATGTGTTTCGGCAAGTTTTGAACTTAGGAAAAAGTTGCAGGTCTCTGAAGCCAGGTCACGCAGTCTGCGATGGAAACTTCGCGGCCGTGGTGGGGACTCCGCAACCGCGGTGGGATTTGTGCGGTCCGCGATGAGCAAGGCCAAGCCTTCACGGCCGCGCTCGATTTCTTGCGGTCCGCAGTGGAGACCTGTGCGGCCGCAGTCCATTTTGTGTGGTCCGCACAGGGCACTGGACCGCAGTACCTCAGGAAGGTCTGTGCGGCCGCAGTCCATTTTGTGCGGTCCGCACAGGGGGCTTGAGAAGGTATAAATAGACGGGATTTTCAGTTATTTTCATTTCTCAAAACCCCAAAAAACTAAGAGACGATTTTTCTAAAAACATTTCTTCTCCACATAAAATGTAAGTTGTTTTTAACTAGTTTTCTTCAATCATTAACATCTTTTAACATGATTTCAACTTCAAATCAATGATTTTCATGGGGGAAATTAGGTGTTTTGGGTAAAACCTAGGATTTTCAAAAATTGGGGAATTGGACCTCGATTTGAGGTCCGATTTCAAAACAAATTACATATTTGGGGTCATGGGGTAATGGGTAATCGGGTTTTGGTTTAAACCTCGGGTTTTGACCATGTGGGCCCGGGGTGATTTTCGATTTTTTGGGTAAAACTTTGGAAAACTCATTTTCATGCATTAAAATTGATTCATTTAGCGTTTATTGATGTAATTAAGTAATTTGTGGCTAGATACGAGTGAATTGGTGGTGGAATTAAGGGGTAAAGCTATAATTGAAGATTGAGTTGTTTTCGAGGCACCGAGGTAAGTGTTTGGTCTAATCTTAGCTTGAGGGATTAAGAGTTGTGTCCTATTTGCTATTTGCTTCTTGTTGAGTATGACGTATAGGCATGGTGACGAGTATCTATACGTTGGTTTCAAGGATGACCCTGGGTCTTATATTGTGATTTTCATGACTTCATTGTATTATCCATGCCTTGGTGCAGATTTATACTTGTTGTGTAAAGTTTTGGAAAAGAATTGTGACCTGTGAACATTGAGGAGCATTGGCTCCAATGGTATAACAAATTGTGAAAGTATAAGTGATGATTGAAACTCTAGGGTGTTGGTTCAAGTTGTGAAGTGAATTGTGAAGTAAAAGTAAGAAAGAGATGAGATCATTATGTTGGACCCTTGTCGGGATATTATGAGTTGTGGTTCCCCTGCATTGTGTTCTTAATTGATATTACAGATGTTTAGGTTGATGATTCTTAGTGTTAGGTGTTCTGACAAGATTGGTTATAGCTGATGTAGTTAGATGTTGTAACAAGTTTGGTTATAGCTGAGGTAGTTAGATGTTGTAGCAAGATTGGATCAGGTTGCATGCCGCAACAGATATTATATTGGATCGGGTTGCACGCCTCAACATATATTATATTGGATCAAGTTGCATGGCGCAACAGATATTATATTGGATCGGGTTGCACGCTGCAACAGATACTATATTAGATCGGGCTGCATGCCACAACAGATATTATATTGGATCGGGTTGCACGCCGCAACAGATATTATATTGGATTGGGTTGCACGCCGCAACAATGTTAAGTGATAAGGGATCGGGTTGTGCGCCGCAATAGTATTGTTACTGTATTGTTGTAGATATTGAGTTATCCTTTCATATTTTACTAAGTTTCTGTTGGACTTGATATGTTTCCCCGAAGTATGTACTCCCCTCCCATTTTAAACTGCTTATTCCTGTTTATTTTACGCCATATATTATATAACTGCATAGGTTTATCTGGAGTCTAGTGCTAGCCTCGTCACTACCTCATCGGGGTTAGGCCAGACACTTACCAACACAAAGGGTCGGTTGTGCTGATACTATACTATGCACTATGTGCAAATCCAGAAGCAGCTTTCGGACAGTAGTTGGAGGGCTTCCTTCAGTCCATTCGGAGACCTAGGGTAGACTTGCAGGCATTCGCAGGCCCTGGCGTCTCCCTCTATCTCTATTTCCTGTTTCATTTCCTTTGTGCAGAAACAGTGTATTGTATTTCTTCAAACCTTGTATGTAGTAACTCTTAGATAGTCTATGACACTGTGACACCCGGTTTTAGGTATATAAGGTTTTAAAAGTTGTAATAGACGTAGCCTTAAGATATATAATTGTCGACATCTGCTTAATTATTTAAAATTCTACTTTTATCATATTATCGGCTTGTGTTTGTTAAAAGAAGCAAAAATGAATGTGTAGCAAGTAGTTAAGGTTTGGCTTCTCTAGCTCCCATTAGTAGGCGCCATCACGACTCCCGAGGGTGGGAAATCCGGGTCATGACAACAAGGAAGGCAACCTTATCCTTGATCACATAAATGATTTTGAGGGCGTCTTTGATCAGCTTTCTAGAATGGGAGTTAATTTTGATGATGAAATACAAGGACTATGGCTTCTTAATACTCTGCTAGACTCTTGGGAAACGCTTCGTGTTTCTTTGACAAATTCAGCTCCTGGAGGTAAGGGGGCCATGGAATATGCCAAGAGTGGTGTGTTGAACGAGGAAGTAAGGAGAAAATCTCAAGGTTCGTCCTCACAAGCAGATATCTTGGTTACTGAAGATCGGGGGAGAGATAAAACAAGAGGCTCAAGGAATTGAGGTAAAAGTAGAAGTAAGTCAAGGTCCAAATACTATAATATTACATGCAACAACTGTGGCAAGAAAGGACACATCAAAAGGTTTTGGCGCAAGTTGAATCAAAACACTAGAGAAGGAAAGAAAGCTGAAAATAACGAGAACAATGTTGCTGCTATTGTTCGAGATGACCTTCTTTTTGCTTATAATGAAAATGTCATCAATTTGGTATCTCATGAGACGAGATGGATAGTAGATTCTAGAGCTACCTCACATGTCACACCAAGAAAAGACTTTTTCTCATCTGATACTCCTGTTGATTCTGGAGTGTTAAAAATGGGCAATGCCAGTGAAGTTAAGATATTTGGTGTTGGCACAGTTTGTTTGAAAACTAATAATGGTTCAACGTTAGTTCTTCAAGATGTCAAGCATGCTCTAGACTTTCCTTTCAATTTGATCTCTACAAGAAGATTAGACGATGAAGGTTACCATAATGCCCTCTCTAATGGCCAATGGAAGCTCACCAAGGGCTCGTTAGTAGTGGCTCGAGGAGTCAAGTATGGTTATTTATATGTGACATAGGTCTCTATTCTTAATGATTCAATAAATCTGGTGGAAAGTGATACTTTGTCAGAATTGTGCCATCAAAGATTGAATCATATAAGTGAGAGGGAGATTACGTGTTTGGCCAAGAAAAGTTTGCTTTCTGGAGTGAAACAAGCAAAGCTGTAAATGTGCATACATTGTTTAGCTGGAAAACAGAAAAAGTTTTCCTTTCGTAGCCATCCTCCCTCAAGAAAGCCCGATTTATTGGAGCTAGTACACTCTGATTTGTGTGGTTCTTTTAAAGTAAAGTGAAAAGGTGGTGCACTTTACTTTGTGACCTTCATTGATGAACATTCTCGTAAACTTTGGGTGAATCCTTTGAAATCTAAAGATCAAGTACTTAGCGTGTTTAAGGAATTTCAGGCCTTAGCTGAGAGACAAATGGGGATAAAATTAAAATGTATTCGCACTGACAATGGTGGTGAATATTGTAGTCCTTTTGATAACTATTGCAAGGAAAAAGGAATTCGTCATTAGAAAACTCCGCCCAAGACACCTCAATTAAATGGTTTGGCAGAGACGATGAATAGAACTCTAGTTGAGAGAGTTAGATGCTTATTTTCAGAGGCTAAACTTCCAAATACATTTTGGGCAGAAGCACTTAACACTATTGCCTATGTTATCAATTTGTCTCCTGTAGTTGCTTTGGATGGTGATGTCCTAGATAGAGTTTGGTTTGCCAAAGATGTTTCTTATGATCACCTGAGAGTATTTGGATGTAAAGCTTGTGCGCATGTTCCTAAAGATGAGAGATCAAAATTGTATGTCAAAACTAAGTAGTGCATCTTTATCGGTTATGGTCAAGATGAGTTTGGGTATCATTTTTATGATCCAGCTGACAATAAAATTATTTGAAGTCGTGATGCAATATTCTTTGAAAACCAAACTTTTGAATATATTGACAAAGCTGAGAAGATAGATTCTCAGAGTAATGAGAGCTTAGTTGATATTGATCTAGTTTCAATTGCTAAGGCACCTATTACACATGAAGGAACCCAAGAGAATGATGGAGATAGTTATCAAGATCAAAATGATCATCATGGTGTAGATGTTATGGATGCTCCAGTTGATGAAGTTGTGGTTGATCAACAACCAATTCCTGCACAGGTAACTACTTCGAATGCTCCTGAAACCTCTCTTAGAAGATCAACAAGGGAGAAACAAAAATCCATGTGCTATCCTCCTGATGAGTATGTACTTTTGATTGACATGGGAGAACCTGAGAATTATGATGAAGCCATGCAAGATACTCATAAAGATCACTGGATCGAAGCGATGGAAGATGAGATGAAGTCACTCCATGAGAATGGCACATATGAGTTAGTAAAATTGCCGAAAGGTAAGAGAGCTTTATCTAACAAATGGATATTCAGAATAAAGCAAGATAATCATACCTCTGCACCTAGATACAAAGCGAGGTTAGTTGTTAAAGGTTTTGTTCAGAAGAAGGGAGTTGACTTTGATAGAATTTTCTCCCCTATTCTGAAGATGTCTTCTATTCGTGTGGTTCTAGGCTTAGCTGCAAGTCTAGATTTAGAGGTTGAGCATATGGATGTCAAGACTGATTTTCTTCATGGTGATTTAGATGAGAAGATTTATATGGAGCAACCTGAGGGTTTTGTAACTAAGGGAAAAGAAAATTATGTCTGCAAATTGAAAAAGAGCCCGTATGGATTGAAACAAGTTCCAAGGCAATTGTATTTGAAGTTTGAATCTGCCATAGGAGAACAAGGGTGCAAGAAAACTTCTTTAGACCACCGTGTATTCTTCCATAAGTTCTCTGATGATGATTTTATTATTTTATTGCTTTATGTGAATGACATGTTTATTGTTGGCAAGAATAAGTCTAGAATTGCAGTCCTTAAAAAGCAGTTGAGCAAATCGTTTGCGATGAAGGACTTGGGGCCAACAAAGAAAACCTTGGGCATTCCAATCCACCGGCAAAGAGATAGAAAAGAGTTATTTCTGTTCCAAAAGCAATACATTGAGAACGTACTCAAGATGTTCAATATGACAGATGCAAAAGTGGTTAGTACTCCTCTTGCTAAACACTTCAAATTGAGTATTAGTTATAGTCCATCTACTTATGAAGAGAAAAAAAAAGATGTCTCTTATTCCTTACTCTTCTGTCGTTGGTAGCTTGATGTATGCTATGGTTTGCACTAGACCAGATATTGCACATGTCGTTGGTACTGTTAGTAGATTCCTTTATAATCCTAGAAAAAAATATTGGGATGCAGTAAAATGGATATTAAGGTATTTGAAAGGTACTGCAGATTTGAAGTTGTGCTTTGGCAATGGAAAGCCTAAACTTGTTTGTTACACAGACTCTGATTTAGGAGGCAATCTTGATAATTCAAGATCCACTTCCGATTATTTGATCACTTTTGCAGGGGGGCTGTTTCTTGGCAATCTAGACTACAGAAGTGCATAGCTCTATCCACCACAGAAGCCGAATATATTGCTGTCACAAAATATGCCAAAGAACTATTATGGATGAAGGGGTTTATTAATGATCTTGGCTTTGAGAAGCCAAGGTACATCTTATTTTGTGTTAATCAGAGTGCTATCTGTCTCACCAAGCACTCCACTTTTCATTCTAAGACCAAACATATAAATAGAAAGTATCATTGGATAAGAATAGTCGTGGAAGAGAAATTATTTGAGGTTGAGAAGATACACACTGATGAAATTCCTTTGGATATGCTGACAAAGGCGGTGGTTGCAGATAAACATGAATTTTGTAGAAAATTGGCAGGCATGAAGCCTGTCAATAGTTCCTCTACTTAACGACACATTTAGCCTCTTGGCTAGAGGGGGAGTTTGTTGGGCTCATGCCCATATTGTCCAGACAAAGGCCCAATGGCCTAATCCTATTTTGAGCGGGTTTTGGCTTTAAGAGAAAGCACCACTCATGATCTATAACTAGGACAACCTTGGAGAATTATTCTATGTTCATTGATACAAGTCTTTGAAAGACTTAAGCACATAAGAATGGTTTTTGAGAGAGCTTTCTTCAAGAGAGAAGAAAAATATTTATTTTGCTGTAGATTTTTATTCTAATCAGCCAACATTTAAATCACGTTTTCCGATTCTTTAACCGTTGGGTCAGGCTGAAATTTTGACTGAATGTTCGTAACATTTTGTTGGATTTGCACTGTGGAGATCTGATTTGGTGGCTCGTAGCATCTGATTTCGAGCCTCGAACAGCAGCTTCGTTTTTTTTTATTTTCCTCTTTCTTCAATTGATTAGTTGTTGCTCTTGTTACAGTTGTTTCTCAGGCTGGTGATTGCCCCTTCATACTTTCTTTTCATTTGCCGCACAAACTGTGCCCGCCCTTTTGCATTTTCCGCCAATTGAGCCCAGACTTTCGCCAGACTGGCCTCGTACGTTTCTAGGTCATCTTGATACTCAAGGGCACTTGTTGTGTATCCAATTTGGAGAACTTTTGTAACCCTCTTATTGTTATTGTGGAGCTTTTTGGATCTTTGTGATCCCGTGGTTTTTACCTTCGATTTGAAGGGTTTTCCACGTTAAAATTTGGTGTTCTTTATCTTCTTCATTTTCGGGTTTGCCCCTTCCTCGACATAACACTAGTATTAAATATGGCATGATAAACCAGTGGCTATAAAAGTGTATCATTAAAATAAAAAATTTAATGTTTAATTATTTTTAGCATAAAAATACGTTATTCATTATAGAATATATTAAAAACAAGTTCCACAATAAATGGAATAGGAGTACTAATAATGAAGATAGAAATATGCAGTATATAGTACTTACAAGAATAATAGCTTTGATGTTGTCGTTAGTGATTGGAAATTGAAGGCCTCCCTCTTTCATAAGTCTTAGCAGTACATCAATTATACCTTCACCTCCTAATTCACCATCGCTCTTCGAAGTCTTAGAAGTTTATGTTATTTTGGAAAAATATAACTTTTATAGTTAAAATTAAATTTGTATAACTTGATATTGTTTGAGCAACTCTTATTTTTGTCATTGATAAAAGGTTATTCACTTATCAAATTTGGTACATATAACATATTATGGTTAAAATATTATTATTGCGATGACAATCATAGCTGTACGACTAAAGTATAGTAAACTCGTAAATTTATCGTCATTTTAAATTTGTATCTATTAATTGTTTCATGACAAATAGTAATAACTGTTATCTAACTATTTTTATTTTCTTAAAATAAGAAGATAAATATTTATTTGACTACAAAATTTTGTTTGAAATTTTTAATGTGGCTAGAAGATTGCTACTATGACGGAAAATTTACCTTGTGGCAAAAACTAATGATTAGTTACAAAATTTATCATAGCAATAATTCGTGGTTATATCATTTTATCGTGATGACTATTGCCATGACTTTTTAAAACTTGAAGCAAAGTGTTTATTTAGTAATATTTGATTTAAATGGTTCATTGTGGCTAAAAGGTTATTGTTGTTATATTAAGTTTCAACTCGTGGCAAATATTAATGATTAGCTACGAAATTCTATTAAAGCAAGAAACATGTGGCTAATTTAACCTATATTGCCACAACTTTGAATAACTTGAAGCAAGAGTGGAATGGTATAATATTGCCACAACACCTTTTCTATGAATGCCAGTTCTCCAGTAGATGTATTGGCATAATATTGGAATGGCTAAAAATCAGAGCCACAAACTTGGAGGGACAACTATTATGGAGAAGAGTGGGAAGGAAGATGGTTGAAAAACTGAGCAGAGAGTTTGCATATGCAGTTTTAGCAGCAACCAACTACTATGTATGGAAAGGTAGGAATGAAGTTGTATGGAAGAGTTAAGTGCCTAGACCACATAAGGTGTGTGAGCAAATCAAGGAAGAATGCAAGGTTCGAATGGTAGAAGTATTAAACAGGAGAATAAAAGGGAAAGATGGAAGATGGATAGAAGAAATATATAGATAGATAGGAAGGAATTGTACAATTTCATTATATAGGTAGAAGTATAGATAGCTGCTCTATAGATCTCTCTTTGTATTCTTATTGATGTACTGGTTTGGAGATGAATAAAAAGTTTCATTCCACCAAAAAAATAATAACTTTAAGCAAAAATATTCATTTAGCTACAATATTTTCTTTCAAATATTTTATTGTGGCTAAAAAGTTACTATAGCTATAGTAATTTTCAACTCGTGGAAAAAAACTATGGATTAGCTACATAATTCAATTATACCAATAAATCTATGACTGTATCATTTAACTATTGCCACAACTTTTTAGAACATAAAGAAAAATATATTTATTTTAAACCCTTTAAGATGGCGATGGCGCCTCTCGTGAAGACAAGGCCAGCCGATACAACACTCGCATTAACCCTTTAATCATTAAGAGTCATCTTTTAAACCTTTAATTAGAACAATGTTTCATAATATACGTCTGAAAGAACGGTGCAGAATTAATATACAAGCCCGACATACGGTGTCACTAGTCATGAGAATCTACCAAGGTCTGAATACAACAAAAATAGTCGAAAGTGTACTAAGTACAATAATGAAAATGAGAGGAAGAAAGTAGTGCTACAAACGTCGTGCAGCCACCTTGCTAACTTTGATGACTCCGCGTCTGAGCAATCAACACCCGCTACCGGGTTCCGAAATACCAGAATCTACACACGAGATGAAGGGAGTAATGTGAGTACTCCAACTCAGTGAATAATAAAGGTAAATAATAACTGAGTGGTAAGAAATCATGTAAAACAAACCATCATGCTGTATAGGGAAGTCTAAAACCTTATAGGGCAGTCTAAAACCTTTTGAGTAAAAGCAGTGAAATTGTGAAATCCTTGAAAAAACATCTTAGCTCAGTTTAAACCTCTTTCACAAAATGACTTTTTCAACGGTTCCGCAAATGAGTGCAAAACAAATAGTGCAGATAAGCACGAAAATCTGCCCCTCGGGCACAACACTCAGTTAATAGATAATTCTATGCAATCAGATAGATATAACATGAAGTGGTACAAACAACAGATAATGGCAGACATATGAAATAAAGTAGACACATAGAACAGTACCAGCACCGCTACGGCGCACAGCCCGATCCATATATCGCTGCGGCGTGCAACCCGATCCATATATCCCATCGACGGCGCTCACTGGGGGTGTGCAAACTCCGGGAGGGGCACCTTACGGCCCAAGCGTAATATCAAGCCATATCGTGGCATCAAAATCTAGGCCCTCGGCCTCATATCCGTATTAGTATAACTCTGCTACGGCGCGCAACCCGATCCCTTAGTATCCTTACATCTGGCCGTCGGCCATACTCAGTCCATAACTCACATAAGCCCCTCAGGCATTGGTAAAAACAGTAGTTCTCAGCCCAAAACATTATTTACTATATCATTTTAGTTTCAAATCCGAGTATAAGTGGCTGAGTTGTAAAACAGTGGAAAATAGTACGACTGAGTTCAAGTAGTACGTCAAAACAGTGAGGAAATTATGATAGAAATCCCCGGAGGGTTCAAATAGTTGGCTCGAAGTCCAAATATGGCAATCAGTCCAATTAATGATGATAACAAATAAGTTTCAATCAAATACACAATAAAAACGTCAATCGGGACGGACCAAGTCACAATCACCAATAGTAAACGACCCCACGCTCATCATCAAACACGTGTCTTACCTCAATATAGCACTACCATGTGCGAATCCGGGGTTTAAAACTCTCAGGATATCATTTACAATCATTACTCACCCCAAACCGGCAAAATCTCTAACTCGCGACGCCTTTGCCCCTCATATCGGCCTCCACGCGCATCGAATCTATCCAAAATCAGAACGAATACATCACAATATGCTAAGGGAATAAAGCCCAAGCGAAAACAATCAATAACCGACACAAATCCCGAAATTACCAAAACCCTAGCCCCGGTCCCACTTCTCGAAACTCGGAAACTTTTACATCAACGGGTTCCTTATCCTTCCACGAGTTCATACATATAAAAAGTTCTCCAATCCGACCTCAAATGGTCCTTCAATTCCCAATTTAAATGTTTCAAAATACCAAGCCCTAGTTCTTCCATTTTTAGCCTAATTCCATGAATTTCTAGGTAAATTTCACAATAGAATCACGTTTTAGGTTCAAAAATCTTACCTCCAATCAATTCTCCATGAATCCCTTTTCAATTTCCCTCAAAGAGCTCTCGAAATACTCAACTATGGAGGAATAATGGCTCAAAATCGCGGATGAATTTTTTTATAAACTTTCCGCCCAGCTCTTAACTTCCTTCATCGAGATCGCGGCACAAGCCTTGCGATCGCGAAGAGAAATTATTCAAGACCTCACAAATACAATACGTGAACGCGACCAGAACTCTACGAATGCGGTGATCAAATGAAATAACCTTACGCGAACGTGAGCAACAACACGCGAACGTGATGCACAAATCACCTTGGACCCTATCTGACTCACTTCCTCTACGCGATTGCGTACCCTCATTCGCGAACGTTGTACTCTGATCCACAGTCCTCCGCAAATGCGAAGCCCATCTTGCGATCGCGAAGGCTAAAACCTGGTCTTTCTCCCTTCTTTCTTCGCGAACGCGAGCCTACTAACACGAACGCAAAGAGATAAACTCTGCAACACCTGAACTCCAAAATCTGCAACTTCAAAATACCATAAATGGTCCGATTGATTATCCAAAACTCACCCGAGGCCTTTGGGACCCTAACCAAAAGTACCAACATATACTAAACATTCAAACTTGTTTCAATCATCAAAACACCTCAAACAACACCAAATCTATCAATTCACATCGAATTTAACCCTAAGTTTTCTAAAGACTTCCGAAATACGCTTTCGATTAAAACCCCAACCAAACCACGTCCAAATGGCCTAAAATTTTGCACACACATCACAAATGACAAAATGAAGCTACTTCAACTCTCGAAATTCCATTCCGACTCCTAGATCAAAATATCACCTACCAACCGGAAATCGCCAAAAGTTCAACTTCGTTAATTCACGCCTAATTCTACTCCGGACCTCTAAAACCAATTCCGATCACACTCCTAAGTCATAAATAATCCAATGAAGCTAACCAAATCATAAGAATTCCGTTCCAAGCTCATATACAAATAAGTCAACTCTTGGTCAACCTTTCAAATTCAAAGATTTCATCTGAGACTGTTCTTTAAATTCATACCTATTTCCGTGAAAACAAAAAATAACGATTTACATCAGTCATAATACATAATACAAGGCAATTCATGCCCGAGAACTAGTGATCAAAGTGATAAAGCTCAAAACGACCGGTCGGGTCGTAACATCCTCCCCCACTTAAACACACGTTCGTCCTCGAACGTGCCTAGAGTTGTTCCAAAAGCCAACCAATCGCTGAATAACCTTACCATTCACATACTTGGGGGTGATCCCACGTCACCCTATTTCACATAGGTCCGATAACACCTTGTAACTGAAATTACACAATCCCAATCTAGCCCATAAACCATAGAACCACATTTTCACTTCTGAAACCATCAATACGATCACCACCCTACATCTACACTATGAATAGGCCTAAACCAGCTGTAATAACCCGTGATTGCAACTTCGGGTGCAATTATATGATATACCACATAACTCAAGCACATGTAGCGATAACTTCCATTCACAACAGTTGCACACAATCACCGAATACCGGTAGAAAACCTCTTATCCACTAAAGTCTCATTCCAACAGTTTCATATACTGCCAATGAAAGGCCATAACCGTTTCTCAGATCAACCATTCACGAAGCCCCTTCTCCTTTGGCCAAGACCATAGCAAATTTGAGAGCCGAACCTCAATATTATCCTTCTAACATGCTGAAATTGAATCCGTTCGCATTCATTAATGATCCCAATGATCTCCTTCAATCCAACACACTACTCTGGTGACATGACACATCAATACAGGCCAAAGCCACAACTTGCATAATTCACGCACCAATAAGCAACAATCTGAACATACTCAAATTATGAAAATGACTTAAATGGAAGAGCTGTCCCTCAAGCTTACCAGTACCACCACAGCGCAAGGCTGAGAACCCATATTTCATCATAGAAATAGAACACACGAATCTAACTTGCAAGGTCATAACTCCGCATAGCTTCGCTGCAACGCGAGACCCTATCCAAACACTGCTCCACGTGAAACTCCTCGAGTCACTATGCTCGAAATCGACAACCACGCACAATTTGATGTCTGGGACAAAGCAAATCATTACACCCATAGTGAAATAATTAACACATACCACTCAAACCCGAAAGGACATAACTGATATGCCATTCACCGAACAACACCCAATCACTCTTCCCGCTCGACTTCCACTATGAAGCTCCGATAGAACCACATCATAGGTGCCTATAATCAACATATCATAACGTCTCGCAACACAAAAAGGTAACTCGTAGATCTCCCCAAATTACCAATGAGCTTAATAACAACTAAATTAACACATCCCTCGCCTACAGAAACTCGAAGTCAACAAGGCCGTCTCGATGTCGGACACATATCCATATAGGTCTACCAATGGACCACACATCAATTCTAGTTACCCACAACAGATAAATAATCCTTCGAAGGTTCACAATGACTGAATCATAGCACATACTAACATCTGACTATCTTTCCCACATTTTGTCATCCACAACCACGAGCTAACCTGCGTATGAGAACTTCTAGTCTCCAAATCCTAAAAAAAGACGAAGTACCATATTTGATCCCAATTCCGCCACTCGCATATATAACTCACCTCTAGTACTCAATCATCCCACGAGAGATACTCTAAGATTCTTCTGTGCTGCCAAGCAAACTCGAATATCAGCAGCTGATCTGACAAGAAGTGCTGCAATACTATCGGAGTGCCATCAACTTAATCACATTGCCTCTCTCTGAATCAGATACCCTCACCCAATCACCTCAATTAGCATTACCATTTCCTTAATCATCTAAAGATCATTTCTCAAATCATCTGAAGATCACTTCTTCAATTTATCTGAACTGCCCGTGCTGCCTAAAAATTTATGACCTTCCTTTCAAATCTGAACCGTGACCTTACACATGCCAATCTCACTCCTACACAACATACCGCATAAACTATACCATTTTAGGATAACCACAAGAACCTTGTATCTCTTCCGAACTACAAGCAACTATCTACTCAACCAACCAAGAACGTTCCATTGTTCCCATCTAGAAGAAAATCACTTTACATACCATGCTCCTCATGGCCATAGAAAATATACATTTTCAACCGAGGTTGAAATCATCAAGAACTCTCCGAGTTCCCCTTGCACAAGCAGACCTGCCAGGACTGAATTCGTCTAACTCAACCGAGCTACACAGATCACTAAAACCCAAGAGAATTGCCGAGAAACACATGTACAAACTCATTACCTCGCAAGCATCCAAAGAACTAATCGTATCCTTACCATACAAACTCGGCCTACTACCAAGCTAACCCATCTATCCGAATTTCCTTCTGATTTACCTTCAACTTGATACTTATTCTTGCTATAACATCACAATTCCTCAACCCAAACTTACCACACAGGACCCAAGCATAACACCACACTGTTCAAGGCTCATAAGCCGCTGAATACTTTCTTAGATGTTCCCACGAGCACCACGATCAAAGTACTTTGCTCTGAAGAGACATCCTGCGAATTTAAATCTGTTACCTTTACCTTCCTAGTACTGATACATAGAATTTCATAATTTATAAAGATAATACCACAAGTCTCGACATCTTCCAATGAAAACTCAGTTTTTAACCAGGGATACAACTTTAAAATACCCAATTGTTATATGTAAAATCTTGAACACATTAGAACCATTCTCGAGAGTCATTAACTATATTCAAACTGCAATTATCCTAATCAAATGAACAGAACCACCCGTGCCTCAATAGCACTCCGACACCGCAAGGTGTAACCTCATCCTAGAACAACAAAGCCACTTCCTGCTCTATGCATCGAGTATCTATTACCACAATAGCTCAAGACACTCTGAGATTACCATACACCTATGAAGCATGACATAACCTCTATCAAAAAATTTCTTTTACTCGAGACGTCCTCGGTCTCAGTCTCCATAAACCATAACTGATTCACCAGTGCACCTCATATTGGAACCAACACAGCGCGTAACCGTGCAATCAACAATAGAATCCCCCACTTGGCTCAAAACCATAGATCAAAACACACTCAATAACTCATATCACTTATACTCTATTGATGCCACAATACCATAGTGAGATTAAACTCAAATCTTTTATAAACTGGTGAAAACACAGATCATCTAGAATTTTAACTCTTCTACAAATCTCACAAATCACTCGCAGAACAGTCAAGCCTGCTCTCTGAAGCGACGCACATTCAAATTTCAACACTTATATTTCATTGGTAAATGAGGTCTTCTAACAAACGCATAAGGGTCACACAACCCCAAAATTCTTCATAGGAGATAATCCACCTTCTTTGCCTTCAATTAACATTTATGTATACCTTCCACCGTCACAAAACGTACGCAGTTACTTAGTTTTCTTGAGTCTGAACTCATACCGCAACATGAAATTTACTTCACTCTCAACTGGGAAACATTGAAAGATTCTTCATACGCCCATAACTCGGGGCTACACCTCGAAACAAGATGGAATTCAAACCTCTAATAGTTCTTCTACACCCCCCCCCCCCCACAGACCTTTCTCGTCACTTCCAAGTGATATAGATACATTTCGCAGTACTAACATACTCATCACATAGTTATCCAACCGTCACTCCCACTAATAGGGATGATATTGAACATATAAGTCCAAAGCACTGGCTCACACAATCAGCACCTCGGTGCTCAAGCCATAGGCGAAGATCCGGCCTCAAGTCCTCCAGACTAGCCTCACGTCAAACTCACAGAGATCACATCTCGCCCCTCGATTAGGGGATCACAAGCCATCAAGGCACATCTCTTACTGAGCACTCATGTGTGCATACGAATGCGTGGAAGGAATTTCAAGAGTTATATTGCAAGCTGAATCAAGGACGCACGATAAGAATTCAAGAATGTGAAGTTTTTCCTAAAGGTTCTGCAGCCTCTTGAGGATAAATACAGACGTCTCTGTACCGATCAGCGAGACTCTACTAAACCTGCTCATGACTAGTGAGGCATATGTAACCTAGACTCTGATACAAGTTTGTCATGACCCCAAACCATCCTGGTCGCCTCTCGTGAAGACAAGGCCAGCCGACACAACACTCACATTAACCCTTTAATCAGTAAGAGTTATCTTTTAAACCTTTAATTAGAACAATGTTTCATAATATACGTCTGAAAGAACGGTGCAGAATTAATATACAAGCCCGACATCAGGGCGTCACTAGTCATGAGCATCTACCAAGGTCTGAATACAACAAAAATAGTCAAAAGTGTACTAAGTAGAGTAATGAAAATAAGAGAAAGAAAGCACCTTACTAACTCCGATGACTCCGCGTCTGAGCAATCAACACCTGCTACCGGGGTTTTAAAATACCTGAAGCTGCACACGAGGTGTAGGAGTAGTGTGAGTTCTCCAACTCAGTGAGTAATAAAGGTAAATAATAACTGAGCGGTAAAAAATCACGTAAAACAAACCATCATGCTATATAGGGCAGTCTAAAACCTTTTGAGTAAAAGCAATGAAACTGTGAAATCCTAGGAAAAATATCTTAGCTCAGTTTAAACCTCTTTTAAAAAAATGACCTTTCCAACGGTTATGCAAATGAGTGCAAAACAAATAGTGCAGATAAGTAGAAAAATCCGCCCCTCGAGCACAACACTTAAATAATAGATAATGCCAGGCAACCAGATAGATATCACATGAAGTAGTACAAACAACAAATAATGGCAGAAAAATGAAATAAAGTAAACACAAAGAACTGTACCAACAACAAATGCGGCGTTCAGCCCGATCCATATATCGCTGCAGCGTGCAGCCTGATCTATAAATTGTCGCGGCGTGTAGCCCGATCCATATATCTCGTTGATGGTGCTCACTGAGTGTGTGCAGACTCCGAGAGGGGCCCCTTATGGCCCAAACGCAATATCAAGCCATATCGTGGCATCAAAATCTAGGCCCTCGACTTTATATCCGTATTAATATAGCTCTGTTACGGCGCGCAGCCCGATCCCTTAGTATCCTCACATCTATCCCCCGGCCATACTCAGTCCAGAACTCATATAAGCCTCTCAGGAACTAGTAAAAATAGTAGTTCTCAGCCCAAAACATCATTTACTATGTCATTTTAGTTTCAAAATCGAGTAAAAGTGGCTCAGTTGTAAAATAGTGGAAAACAATACGACTGAGTTCAAGTAGTATGTCAAAACAGTGAGGAAATAGTGATAAAAATCCTGGGAGGGTTCCAATAGTTGGCTCGAAGCCCAAATATGGCAATCAGTCCAATTAATGATGATAACAAATAAGTTTCAATCTAATATGCGGTAAAAGCATCAATCGGGACGGACCAAGTCACATTCCCCAATAGTGAATGACCCCACGCTCATCATCAAGCGCGTGTCTCACCGCAATATAGCACTACGACATGCGAATCCAGGGTTTCAAACCCTCAGGATATCATTACAATCATTACTCACCTCGAACTGACTAAATCTCTAGCTCGCGATGCCTTTGCCCCTCAAATCGGCCTCCACGCGCGTCAAATCTATCCAAAATCAGAACAAATATGTCACGATATGCTAAGGGAACAAATCCCAAGTGAAAACAATCGAAAAATACCACAAATCCCAAAATTACCAAAACCAGAGCCCTGGGCCCACTTCTCGAAAATCAAAAATGTTTACATCAACGGGTTCCTTATCCTTCCACGAGTTCATACATATCAAAAGTTCTCCAATCCGACCTCAAATGGTCCTTCAATTCCCAATTTAAATGTTTCAAAATCCCAAGCCCTAGTTCTTCTATTTTTAGCCTAATTCCATGAGTGTTTAGGTAAATTTCACAATAGAATCACGTTTTAGGTTCAAAAACCTTACCTCCAATCTATTCTCCATGAATCCCTCTTCAATTTCCCTCAAAGAGCTCTCAAAATACTCAGCTATGGAGGAATAATGGCTCAAAATCGCGGATGAAATATTTTATAAACTTTCTGCCCAGCTCTGAACTTCCTTCATTGCGATCGCAGCGCAAGCCTCACGATTGCGAAAAGCAATTATTCAAGACCTCACAAATACTCTACGCGAATGCAACCAGCATCCTGCGAGTGCGATGATCAAATGAAATAACCTTACGCGAGAAACCACATGCTAACGCGATGCACAAATCACCTTGGAACCTATCTGACTCACTTCCTCTACGCGATCACGTACCCTCATTTGCGAAAGCGATACTCTGATCCACAGCCCTCCGCAAACGCGAAGCCCATATCGCGATCGCGACGGCTAAAACCTGGCCTTCTTCTCTTCCTTTATCGCGAACGTGAGCCTACTCACGCGAATGCGAAGAGATAAACTCCCCAACACCTAAACTCCAAAATCTGCAACTTCAAAATACCAAAAATGGTCCGATTGACCATCTAAAACTCACCTGAGGCCCCCGAGACCCCAACCAAAAGTACCAACACATCCTAAAACCTCATTCAAACTTGTTCCAATCATCGAAACACCTCAAACAACACCAAATCCATCAATTCACATCGAATTCAAGCCTAAGGTTTCTAAAGACTTCCGAAATACGCTTTCGATCAAAAGCCCAACCAAACCACGTCCGAATGGCCTGATATTTTGCACACACATCACAAATGACATAATGAAGGTATTGTAATGCTAGGAATTCCATTCCAACTACTGGATAAAAATCTCACCTACCAACCGGAAATCGCCAAAATCTCAACTTCGCTAATTCACACCTAATTCTACTCCGGACCTCCAAAACCAATTCCAATCACACTTATAAGTCATAAATCACCCAACGAAGCTAACTAAATCATACAAATTCCGTTTCAAGCTCATATACAAATAAGTCAACTCTTGGTCAACCTTTCAAATTCAAAGTATTCATTTGAGACTGTTCTTTTAAATTCATACCGATTTCCGTGAAAACCAAAATCAACGATTTACATCAGTCATAATACATCATAAGGGGCAAGTCATGCCTGAGACTAGGCGATCAACATGCTAAAGCTCAAAACGACCGGTCGGGTCGTTACAGCCAAAGACTTTTCTCTATGCACTTATCTCTAGCTACATTTATTCCTAGTTTGTAAACGACTAGATATACACAGTGAATTACCCAAAAAAAAGATTAGGAGAATACACAGTAAATGTGCTTATTCTCCCTTTTTATTGGTCTTTGGTTATATTTATGTTAACCAAAAGGTTATATCGTATTTGAGTGATTACCCAAAAGGTCATCTTATAGTTTAGAACTCGATTCTGTGTTCCAGAGTCTTTTAAATGTCATTTTATTTTCCGTGATTTGCGTGTGCGTTCCGAGCGAGTTTCTGAAAAGCTTTTATGTTGAAAGTTGATGAAAATAATAAATTTTGCCTTTAAAAGTTGATTTAGTTGACTTCGGTCAACGTTTAGAGTAAATGTACCCGGACTCGTATTTTGATAGTCCTGTGGATCTGTATCAAAATATGAGACTTGGGCGTATACCCGGAATCAAATTCCGAGGTCCCTAGTTCGAGATATGAATTTTTGATGAAAATTGAAGATCTGAAAATTAAATTGTTTTAAGAACTTGTTTAATATTTGATCTCATGGTATTGGGCCCGCATTTTAGTTTCGTAGCCCGGTACAGATTCATTATGATATTTAAGACTTGTCTGTGAAATTTGATGAGAAACAGAGTTGGTTTGACGTGATTCGGACGTCCGGTTGTGAAAATAGGAATTTCAAAGTGTTCTTGAGAATTTCATTTGATTTGGTGCTAAATTCGTAGTTCTAGGTGCTATTTTTGCTATTTAATTGCGCGAACAAGTCTATATGACGTTTTTAGACTTGTGTGTATATTTGGTTTGGAGTCCCGATGGCTTGGGTGAGTTTCGAATAGGCTACGAGATATTTTAGACTTAGAAATCTAGTGTGTTTTGCTGCAGCTGTTGTCCTGTTATTTTGTGCTTCGCGATCGCGAAGCCATTCTTGCAATCGCGAAGGGGAATCTGGGCTGGGGAGGATTTTACTCTACACGAACGTGAGACCCTGGTCGCGAACGCGGAGCATTGGGGCTAATTGCTCTACGCGAACGTGACCCTTCAAACGCGAACATATAGCTCTATCTAGGTTGGGCAGGGGACCCTGGAAACTCTACGCGAACATGAGCCTTGTCTCGCGAAGGTGAGGCGGGCTAAACCTTCGCGAACGCGTAGTGCCTCCCGTGATCGCGTAAGTCCTTAGGTGGCTGCCCTTCGTGAATGCGACAATGTCCCTGCGAATGCGATGAATACTGTCACCAAGCTGTTAAAATCCCATTGTGAGACTTAGGCCATTCTTTCAAATTTTCAAAATCCAAACGACCTAGGGATGATTCTCTCATGCTAATTGCTTCTCCAAAGTGTTGGTGAGTGATTCCAAACCATTTTTTTCAATTACCATTGCATTTCATGAATTTACAACCTAAAATCTAGGATTTTCATAGCACGAATTGGGGGTTTGGGTAGAATTAGGGATTTTTGGGAAATTGGGATTTTGACCTCAATTTGGGGTCGAATTTCAAAACTAATTCCATATTTGGGCTCGGAGGTGAATGGGTAAATAGAATTTAGTCCGAACCTTGAATTTTGACAAAGCAGGCCCGGGGTCGATGTTTGAGTTTGTGGGGGAAGGTTTGGGAAATCTAAATTCATGCATTCTAGTTGATTCCTTTAGCAATTATTAATGTTATAGAGTTAATTGTGTCTAGATACGAGTGGTTTAGAGGTGGATACTAGAGGAAAAGCGATAATTGAGCATTGAGTGGCACACGGAGCGAGGTAAGTGTCGTGGTTAACGTTGACTTGAGGGATTAGGTCTTATTTGCCTATTTTCTATGTGTTTGAATGTTGAGTACAATGCATAGGTGAAGTGAGGAGTACCTACGCGTTGTTGTTGAGTCATAACATGCTAGTGAGTCTTATTCATAAATTTGTCGCTTTTCGTGATTATATTATCCATTTATAGACTAGTTTATTGTTATGTTGATCGTTCTTATTATATGTACGGATTTTGGTATTGATTAGGTATTGACTCAAAGTTGAGGTTGATATTGTGGAAACAAATTTTAAAGTAAGACTTGTTGTTGTCACTTCTATCTCGCTATTATTATTGTTCCTTGTTTTGGTGACGGAGAGTGTTAATGCACAAAGGGTGATGTCGTGCTTTTCTTATTTGATTTATTTGGTGATGTTGAGAGTAAAACACAAAGGATGATGTCGTGCCATTCTTATTTGATTTATTTGGTGAAGTTGAGAGTAAAAGCACAAAGGGTAATGTCGTGCCATTCTTATTTGATTAATATGTTGAGGTTGAGAGTAAAAGCACAACGGGTGATGCCGTGTCGTTTCTATTGATTATCTGGTAAGGTTGAGAGTAAAAGCACGAAGGGTGATGTCGTGCATTTTCCATTGTTGTGTTTACTTGTTATTACTGGTTCAAGGTATACGAGCTGCTTAAATTTCTTTACTTCTGTGATTCTTTATCTTGTAACCCCCTTAGCATGTCCCCCCCTCCCGTTGTTATCTGTTTAGATTCTATTAGTTGTTATTGTGCTCGTGTATTGCTTAACTGCACAGATTTATATATGTGTCTTGTCCTAGCCTCGTCACTACTTCGCCGAGGTTAGGCTCGGCTCTTACTAGTACATGGGGTGGGTTGTACTGATACTGCACTTTTTGTGATGATTTTTGTACTGGCCTGAGTTGACCCCGAGTTTAGCAGCTGGACTTGATTGACGAGAGACCAAGGTAGATCTGCCGGCATCCGCAGATCCTAGAGTATCCTCCTAGACATGTTACTTTACTGTTTCTTTCTTCTAGAACATTGTAATATCTTTAAGACTTTGTATGTAGTAAATCGCAGTAGCTTGTGAGTTGTGACTCCAGATCCTAAATGTTTCAGTTACTTTGGGTTTTATAATATTCCACTAACTCTGTTTAGCTTTTGATTGACTTAACTAAATTCTATTATTAAAAATTTGTTGAAGTTGATTTGTGAACTCTCTAACTTTGGCTTTCCTAGCAAGTGAAATGTTAGGCGTCATCACGGTTCCGAAGGTAGGAATTCCAGGTCGTGACAAGTTGGTATTAGAGCACTAGGTTTCCTAGGTCTCATAATTAATGATCAAACTTTGTAGATTCTGGAGGATCGGTACAAAGACGTCTGTACTTATCTTCTAGAGGCTATGGAGTTAGGAATAGTTTCACTTCTATTCTTCTCTGTCGTGCGATTTTGTTCTTTCAATGCTAATTGAACTCTTCTATTATGTTCTCTCGCAGATGGCGAGAACACGCACCATATCTTCAGCTGAGCAGCTGCCTGAGCCCCTAGTGGCAGCTCCTATGAGGGGCAGAGGACGAAGACGAGGCCATGCTAGAGGCCGAGGCGGGGGCAAGGCTCAACCCAGAGCTCGAGCAGCACCACCAGTAGTAGAGCCTTAGGTGGAGTTTGATGATGAGGTTCCAGCCCAAACTGTTCCTGCCGGACTAGCTCAGGTTCTAGAGGGATTCATAGTCACCCTAGTGCTTCAGTATGAGTTTGTTCGTCTAGTGGGCCTTATGGAGAGTGTTGCTCAGGCCACCAACACCCTCAAATCACCTTGACTGGACAAAATAAAATTGTACATCAGATGCGAGCATCCTACTACCAAACAATGGCAATAATAACCCCGATTATCCTTTGGCATATTTGGCTAAACCGCAATCACAACCTCTTCAATAACGATTCCCACCACATTGATACTAGGAAAATAATTATGTATGCTATGGAATATATTTGTCTCACAAATCAGAACTTCAAACATCTTATGATAACAAAACACTGGTAAAATGGAACCCCCACCACACAACATCGATAAACTCAACATAGATGGTGCATACCAAAAAAACTCTAATAACGGAGGAGCAAGCAAAATCATCATAAACTACGAAGGTCAATGGATTGATAGTTTCTCTTACCACACAATGGCCTCATCCCCCATCCAAGCTGAAATAATCGTCCTTCTGAAAGTATTAGAACTTATGTTCACAGAAAATCAAATTTTGTTTATAGTGAAAACAGATAGCCAGGTATTACTACAATCATTGCATGAAAATTCTCAAATAAAGCTAGTGGGAATCTTTTACATGATTGTAGGTTCCTGTTAGAAGCTCTGAACCAACCAGAAGTTAGGCATGTCTACCGCGAAGGAAACCAAGTGGCGCACACACTAGCGAAGTTTGGGAGCAACTGCAACTCACATACTAATACCGAGTGTGCGACCACTTTTGGAGTCAACCATCTTTATTTTCTTTATCTAGTTTCCGCAAAGACAAACTAGGGACTGCTTCGATAAGATCAGTCCAACACTATATACCTATCTTTAATTTTAATGCTTAATAATAATCAGCGTCCTCTGGCACCTTTATAAAAAAAATGTACTACAACTGTTAAGTAGGAGCGTATGTAGCCATTTATCGACGGGTTCAATTAATATTTTTTGTCTATTTTGTATATTTGTTGTATAGTGATAGTTTATTCTGTATAGTTTTGTATAGTGGCAGTCTATTTAGTATATTTATTGTATAGTGACAGTCTATTATATATAAATAATACTGAGACCAACCTATTTGTATAATTTTTGTATAGTGACAATCTATTTTTGTCACGACTCCAGTTCGCCCTCCGTGAACTATCGTAACGGCACATAGTCTCTCTGACTAGGTAAGCCTAACAAATGTGGAACATAAACGAAACTTGAGGAAGAAATAATCAAAAAACCAAAATAACTGAATGGGAACAATAATCATAATGTCACTCGGGCAATGTTATCTAACAATAGTTATCTAACAAGGAAGAAAATGCAGAAGGGCAATGTTTAACAGTTAGAATAGAAAGGGACTCCACGATCTGCGGACGCGGCAGATGTACCTCAAAGTCTCTAGAGCGGTCTCCTCCCTCAAGGATGGTAGGCCTGAGTAGTGGTACCTGGATTTGCACATGAAAAACATGTGCAGAAAGGGCATGAGTACACCACAACGGTACTCAGTAAGTGTCAAGCCTAACCTCGGTTGGGTAGTGACGAGGAAGGTCAGGGCCCTACTGAGGTTAAATAAAGTAATAAGGTCAACATTATAGAACAAAACAGTATAATTAAGTACAGTAGTAAAATAACATAGGATATATAGGACAACAACAACTATACAGAAAAAAGGTAAACACATAAAAGAATTACAGCTCAGCACCAATAATAACAACCGGGGATCTCCTAGGATACCGTCTTGTAGTCCCATATGTACATATCAAATGGATCTCTCGAGGTCCCGTCCCATAGTCCACCTCATAGTGCGCGGGGATCTACCGGAATCCCGTTTCGTAGTCCCAAATGTAAATACCCAGTACTGGGGAAATCTACCGAGTGCATTCCTATAGTTCCATATAACTATGCAGGGGGATCTACCGGAATCTCACATCCGTAGCCCTAAAATAAACAAACAAGGGGGAGCTACCGGAATCCTACATCCGTAGTCCCAAACTTAATACACAGCAACAACAGGAAAATATATTTAGAAATGGCAAATTTGATATTAAGGCAAACCAGTAATTCTAGCCTAGCATGTTGCACAAAATTCAGGTAAAATAGGTTGAACAAATAAAACAATTAAGTCACTTGGACATGCTTTTCATAAGCTAACAACATGCTTAATAGTGCAAGTAGTAAAGACAGGAAAGGAAACATACTAGTAATTACTTAAAGAAAACCGGAGTTCCAACAATTAGCACAAGTACGCACTCATCACCTCACATACAAGGCATTTCAATTACCAAATATATCAATCCTAAGTGGAAAGTCTCCAACGAGTACTCGACTCCAAATGGCCCATATCTATTCAATTCAATTGCATAATGTAAATAACATTTCAAGTAACTGATTCTACAATTAAAGTCTAAGCTAATACGCGAAATTATGTAAAATGACCAAAATGCCCCTCGGGCCCATGTCTCGGAATCGGGTAAAATTTATATTTTCATAATTCTCACACTCTCACGAGTCTAACCATATCAAAATTATCCCACTCCGATATCAATTCCCCAATCAAAACTCAATTTCTTGGTCTAAGAACTTTTCCTCCAATTTCCACCAAAATTTCGAAATTAAAGGATGTATTTAAGTGTAGATACATGGAAATTAGTCTAAACCGAGTAGGAATTACTTATCCAAATCACCCAGGTGAATGTCTCTTCAAAAATCGCAATCTCCCGAGCTCCCAAGTCCAAAATATGAATTATGGCTCAAACCCTCGATTTTGGATTTTAAAAATCTTCCCAGGAATTCCCTTAATCGCGAACGCGGTCAAACATTCGTGTTCGCGAACAAAATATTGACGTGGACCATTTTTCCTTCTTCGCGAATGCGAAGTCTTAGCTCCCAGCCCATCGCAAACGCGACTCCCTTCTCGTGAATGCGTAGATCAAGACCCCAGCCCTTAGCGAACGCGAGACCTCCCCGACGAACGCGAAGGCCAAACCTTCAGCTCCACATCCTATCCCTTAGCGAACGCGATGGCCAGTCACGAACGCGAAGAACAACTGGTCTACAACACAACAACAGTTTTTCTGCAACTTCAAATATCAAGAAATGGTCCGGTTAACCACCCAAAACTCACCCGAGGCCCCGAGGATCTCAACCAAACATACCAACATATCCTATAACCTCATTCGAACTTGTTCCAACCTTCGAAACGCACAAAACAACATCAAAACACCAATTTCTCATTGGATTCAAGCCTAAGAATTCCAAAAACTCTAAAAATACGCTTTTGATCAAAAAGTCTATCAAACCTCGTCTGAATGACCTGAAGTTTTGCACACACATCACATTCAACACTACGGAGCTACTTCAACTTTTGGAATTCCATTCCGATCCTCGGATCAAAATCTCACTATCGAACCAGAAACATCAAAAGTTCAACATTTGCCATTTCAAGCCTAAATTAGTTATGAACCTCCAAAATACAATCCGAACACGCCCCTAAGCCCAAAATCACCCAACGGAGCTAACAGAACCATTGGATTTCCATTCCAAAGACGTCTTCACACTGTTCTGACTACGGTCAACTTTCCAACACTTAATCTCTAATTTAAGGACAAAGTGTCCCAAAACTCTCTGAAACTCAAAACCGAACATCCCGACAAATCAAAATAGCAGAAATAAACTTGGGGAAAGCAGTTAATGGGGGATCGGGGCTGTCACACTTCCTTTTTACCCCGCGCCCCCGCAAAGGCGACATAGAAGGGAGTTTTTCCAATTAAAGGACAATCAAAACGGGATTTACTATTTAATTCAGAGTCACCACTTGGGAGATTTATGGTGTCCCAAGTCACCAGTTGAATCCCGAATTGAGGAAAAGATTGACTCTGTATTACAGTCTGCGAACCAGAAATCCGGATAAGGATTTCTATTAACCCGGGAGAAGGTGTTAGACATTCCCGAGTTCCGTGGTTCTAGAACGATCGCTCAACTGTCATATTCGACTTAATTATCTGATTTTATACAATTATGAACCTATGTGCAAATTTTAACTTTTAACCGCTTTTATCATTATCATTATTATTTAACAAAGTTTTGCAACCTTGTGAAAATATATCTCGAACCACGTCACATCAATGTACCCATGGTTATCGACACATTTCGACTCCGTGGAGATTTGGATTTGGGTCACATAAATGTGCACCCGGGTTTAAGAAAGTAAATTATTAAAGGGGCGCCTAAAGCGACTAACGCGTTGTTATTTTGGTCAAGGCCGTGAAATTCACTAAACAACCCGTCTCGAATTTTATATGTTTTATTTTACCCCTTTATTGAGGGCCCCACAATTTATTCGTTTATTTGGCGAGGCTCGTCTAATCTATTATTTATTTTAAAGGGAAAATCCTAAAGTAACAATGATTTCTATTTCCTCTAATGTTTCTTTGCTTCTAACCTGCCTCGTATTCTCTCTTGATTGCCGAATTTGAACTGCTTATTTCCTTCTTGTGAGATTTGAATCATTTTTCCTTCGAAGCTTGAACTGCCTTCTTCTTATTAGTGTTGCCTTCCTTCCGACTTCTGAATTTTAACCTACGCTGGGGATTTTGTTGTAACCCTCCGCTTTACTAACTTCAAACTTCAATGTATTCCCCTGTTGTATGGGCGGGCTCCCATCTTGAAAACTTAAAAATAAAACACCATTCCTTTCTTCAGGCGGGCTCCTGACCTCAACAACAACTTTGAAAAATAAAGTGCCATTCCTTTCTTCAGGCGGGCTCCTGACCTCAACAACAACTTTGAAAAATAAAGCATCATTCCCTTCTCCAGGCGGGCTCCTGACCTCAACAACAACTTAAAAAAATAAATTGTCATTCCTTTATTTAGGCGGGCTCCTGACCTCAACAACAACTTCGAAAAATAAATCATTATTCCTTTCTTCAGGCGGGCTCCTGACCTCAACAACAACTTCAAAAAATAAAGCGCCATTCCTTTCTTCAGGCGGGCTACTGACTTCAACAACAACTTCAAAAATAAAGCGTCATTCCTTTCATCAGGCGGGCTATTGACTTCAACAACAACTTCGAAAATAAAGCGTCATTCCTTTCTACAGGCTGGCTCCTGACCTCAACAACAACTTCTAAAAATAAAGGGCCATTCCTTTCTTCAGGCGGGCTCCTGACCTCAACAACAACTTCGAAAAATAAAAGCGCCATTCCCTTCTCCAGGCGGGCTCCTGACCTCAACAACAACTTCAAAAAATAAATCGCCATTCCTTTCTTTAGGTGGGCTCCTGACCTCAACAACAACATCGAAAAATAAATCTCTATTCCTTTCTTCAGGCAGGCTTCTGACCTCAACAACAACTTCTAAAAATAAAGCGCCATTCCTTTCTTCAGGCGGGCTACTGACTTCAACAACAACTTCGAAAATAAAGCGGCATTCCTTTCTTCAGGCGGGCTACTGACTTCAACAACAACGAAAATAAGTGTCATTCCTTTCTTCAGGCAGGCTCCTGACCTCAACAACAACTTCTAAAAATAAATCGCCATTCCTTTCTTTAGGCGGGCTCCTGGCCTCAACAACAACTTCGAAAAATAAATCGCCATTCCTTTCTTCCGGCGGTCTCCTGACCTCAACAACAACTTCGAAAATAAAAGCGCCATTCCTTTCTTCAGACGGGCTCCTGACCTCAACAACAACTTCGAAAAATAAATCGCTATTCCTTTCTTCAGGCGGGCTCTTGACCTCAACAACAACTTCGAACAATAAATCGCCATTCGTTTCGCCAGGCGGGCTCCTGACCTCAACAACAACTTCGAAAAATAAATCGATATTCCTTTCTTTAGGCGTGCTCCTGACCTCACCAACAACTTCGAAAAATAAATCGCCATTCCTTTCTTCAGGCGGGTTCCTGACCTCAATAACATCTTCGAAAAAATAAAAACGCCATTCCTTTCTTCAGGCGGGCTCCTAACTTTAATCAACAACTTCGAAAAATAAAACGCCATTATTTTCTTCAGGCGGGCTCCTGACTTCAGTCAACAACTTCGAAAAATAAAGCGCCATTACTTTCTTCAGGCGGGCTCCTGACTTCAACAACAACTTCGTCAAATAAAGCGTCATTCCTTTCATCAGGCGGGCTCCTGACTTCAACAACATCTTCGAAAAAAATAAAAATGACATTCCTTTCTTCAGGCGAGTTCCTGACTTCAATCAACAACTTCGAAAAATAAAGCGACATTCCTTTCTTCAGGAAGGCTCCTGACTTCAATCAATAACTTCGAAAAATAAAACGCCATTCCTTTCTTCAGGCGGGCTCCTGACCTCAACAACACCTTCGAAAAAATAAAAACACCATTCCTTTCTTCATGCGGGCTCCTGACCTCAACAACAACTTCGAAATTAAAAATGTCATTCCTTTCTTCAGGCGGGCTCCTGACTTCAACAACAACTTTAAAAAATAAAGCACCATTCCTTTCTTCAGGCGGGCTCCTGACTTCAACAACATCTTCAAAAAAAATAAAAACGCCATTCCTTTCTTCAGGCGGGCTCCTAACCTTAACAACAACTTCGAAAATAAAAAGGTCATTCTTTTCTTCAGGCGGGCTCCTAACCTAAACAACAACTTCGAAAAATAAATCGCTATTCCTTTCTTCAGGCGGGCTCCTGCCCTCAACAACAACTTCGAACAATAAATCGCCATTCGTTTCGCCAGGCGAGCTCCTGACCTCAACAACAACTTCAAAAAATAAATCGATATTCCTTTCTTTAGGCGGGCTCCTGACCTCACCAACAACTTCGAAAAATAAATCGCCATTCCTTTCTTCAGGCGGGTTCTTGACCTCATAACATCTTCGAAAAAATAAAAATGCTATTCCTTTCTTCAGGCGGGCTCCTAACTTTAATCAACAACTTCGAAAAATAAAACGCCATTATTTTCTTCAGGCGGGCTCCTGACTTCAGTCAACAACTTCGAAAAATAAAGCGCCATTACTTTCTTCAGGCGGGCTCCTGACTTCAACAACAACTTCGTCAAATAAAGCGTCATTCCTTTCATCAGGCGGGCTCCTGACTTCAACAACATCTTCGAAAAAAATAAAAATGACATTCCTTTCTTCAGGCGAGTTCCTGACTTCAATCAACAACTTCGAAAAATAAAGCGACATTCCTTTCTTCAGGAAGGCTCCTGACTTCAATCAATAACTTCGAAAAATAAAACGCCATTCCTTTCTTCAGGCGGGCTCCTGACCTCAACAACACCTTCGAAAAAATAAAAACACCATTCCTTTCTTCATGCGGGCTCCTGACCTCAACAACAACTTCGAAATTAAAAATGTCATTCCTTTCTTCAGGCGGGCTCCTGACTTCAACAACAACTTTCAAAAATAAAGCACCATTCCTTTCTTCAGGCGGGCTCCTGACTTCAACAACATCTTTAAAAAAATAAAAACGCCATTCCTTTCTTCAGGCAGGCTCCTGACCTCAACAACAACTTCGAAAATAAAAAGGTCATTCTTTTCTTCAGGCGGGCTCCTAACCTCAACAACAACTTCGAAAAATAAATCGCTATTCCTTTCTTCAGGCGGGCTCCTGACCTCAACAACAACTTCGAACAATAAATCGCCATTCGTTTCGCCAGGCGGGCTCCTGACCTCAACAACAACTTCGAAAAATAAATCGATATTCCTTTCTTTAGGCGTGCTCCTGACCTCACCAACAACTTCGAAAAATAAATCGCCATTCCTTTCTTCAGGCGGGTTCCTAACCTCAATAACATCTTCGAAAAAATAAAAACGCCATTCCTTTCTTCAGGCGGGCTCCTAACTTTAATCAACAACTTCGAAAAATAAAACGCCATTATTTTCTTCAGGCGGGCTCCTGACTTCAGTCAACAACTTCGAAAAATAAAGAGCCATTACTTTCTTCAGGCGGGCTCCTGACTTCAACAACAACTTCGTCAAATAAAGCATCATTCCTTTCATCAGGCGGGCTCCTGACTTCAACAACATCTTCGAAAAAAATAAAAATGACATTCCTTTCTTCAGGCGAGTTCCTGACTTCAATCAACAACTTCGAAAAATAAAGCGACATTCCTTTCTTCAGGAAGGCTCCTGACTTCAATCAATAACTTCGAAAAATAAAACGCCATTCCTTTCTTCAGGCGGGCTCCTGACCTCAACAACACCTTCGAAAAAATAAAAACACCATTCCTTTCTTCATGCAGGCTCCTGACCTCAACAACAACTTCGAAATTAAAAATTTCATTCCTTTCTTCAGGCGGGCTCCTGACTTCAACAACAACTTTCAAAAATAAAGCACCATTCCTTTCTTCAGGCGGGCTCCTGACTTCAACAACATCTTCAAAAAAATAAAAACGTCATTCCTTTCTTCAGGCGGGCTCCTGACCTCAACAACAACTTCGAAAATAAAAAGGTCATTCTTTTCTTCAGGCGGGCTCCTAACCTCAACAACAACTTCGAAAAATAAAGTGCCATTCCTTTCTTCTGGCGGGCTCCTGAGCTCAACAGCATCTTTGAAAAAATAAAAACGCTATTCCTTTCTTCAGGCGGGCTCCTGACTTCAATCAACAACTTCGAAAAATAAAATGCCATTCCTTTCTTCAAGCGAGCTATTCACTTCAATCAACAACTTCAAAAAATAAAGCGCCATTCCTTTCTTCAAGCAGGCTCCTGACTTCAACAAAATCTTCGAAAAATAAAAAAGCCATTCCTTTCTTCAGGCGGGCTCCTGACTTCAACAACAACTTCGAAAATAAAAATGCCATTCCTTTCTTCAGGCGGGCTCCTGACTTCAATCAACAACTTCGAAAAATAAAACACCATTGTTTCCCCTTACATCCTGAACCATTTTCCTTCTAACTTGAATTATCTTTCTTCAAAACTACTTCCCTCAAAACTTATACTGTCTTACTTCTTCAAAACTACTTCCCTCAAAACTGGTCTCTCATTTCTCTGCGAACTGTTGGGGATAACACTTTTTCAAAAATATGTTATCTTACTCCTTCAAAGACTACTTCCCTTAAGACTGATGTTTCATTCCCCCGCAAACCATTTCCTTTTGCAAAACTGGTCTTCCTTTTTTTTTGTTATCTTCTTCCTTTGATGACTACCTCCCTTAAAACTCGTATTATGTCCCTCCTGACATTGCTTTCTTTAAAATTTGTTTTGCCTTCTCCCAAAAAACTGCTGGGGATACCGCTTTTCACCAAACTTGTGTTAGACTTCCCGAAAATTTTCGAAATGAACGAAAATTTTCTGCCCCAGTTTGACAATCTTTCTTGTGGCACATCTTTCCGTCATCAGTAACATTCCCTGTCCCTGCTTCAAATCAAAGAAAATTTGGTCAGTTTAAAACGTGGTGGTTGGTTGTGATACTCCTGCTGGGGATGCTATCAACCATTTTCCCATCTATGCGTTGTCTGACCATCTTGAAGCTTGGCTGATACCTTCCGACTTTCTTGACGATTCCTTATTCGCAAACCTCTTAACCATTTTCCAGTCTCCTTATCTGACCTCATGTATTTTCATGACAACTGATTTCACTTGAAGATCTTGCATGTTCATTGATTAACCACTTCCTCCATCGTCTGTGTTACTGAAATACCTTTTTCCGGTGCAGGCCCAATATCTTCTTTTGCGGTACTGCCCGTGAACTGGCATTTCCCCAACCTTTTGAGTCTCCTATGAATTTCCTAATTATGTCCATTGCTTTCCGCGTTGTTCTTTCTTGATTTTTCGCTGGCCTTGGCCTTATAACCCTCGATTTCTGCTGGGGATATCCTTCTTAACACTGGTCCATCCTTTTGTCAACCTCATCAATCGAATATACCCTCGGTTCAATCCCCCTGTCCCTCTTTTTGTTGCACTAACCCTGAATTGATATGGACCAATATTGGGTATTTTGAGCGAACCCTAAAGCACGTTGACTATTACCAGCTCATTGCGCTTGTTCTTTCCTGGCTTATACCATTTTGATGTACTAGTCAGATCTCGTCTTGCATAATTGGAAGATTGATGGCAAATTTTGAAATTATTTCTCCCTTGTTCTGACCAAAGAGACTCACGAAGAAGAAACGACAAAGGTAAAAGGAACGGAGTAGAAGACAAAAGGAAGAGATGACTCCTGACGAAAAAAACTACAATGTAAAACCTATCAGATGTGGATGCCAACTCCATTGGCCATGACATGCACATTTGGCCTATCCTTCGTTGTTAATCGCCTTTCACAATCTTCGTCTGGTGCTTTCCTATTTGATTCTCAATCTTTATTCGACTTGTAGTGCCCGAAGGGTTTTCACTATCAAGTCTCTCTCATTTTAATTTTTCTCTCAACTTATAGCCGCCTCAAGGTGCCCGTGAATGTTTTCACCGATAAGACTCACTCATTTTATTACTTTTCTGTCGGGGATCAAAGTGTTATTCTAGCCTTCCATTTGAATGACTTTGCATCTTTTGAAGACTGGTCAAAAGGTCTTTCTTTGGACCGTAACGTGGGGTTTTGGATAGGGCTAGAAAGAAAGGGTATTAGCGGCTCAAAATGAATCAATTTGGGTTCAAAATTTACAACCTTCGGAACCAGATTTCTTTACCTCAAACACAACTTCTGCCCCAGTTTCTTGCTTGGGGATTTTTTGATTTTTTGTTACACTATGACCGAGTCGTGAAGCGCCTATATATACTCTTTGGGGAATCAGGTCAAACGTAGTTCCCAATTCCTTTTTTGTTTTCCTTTCCACTTATTTATTATTTTCTTTTCTTTTTCTTTTTCTTTATTTTTTGTTCATTTCTCCTTTCTCCTTTCTCTTTTGTTGTCTTGTTGTTTCTGTTGTTTTCTTTTCCTTTTCCTTTTTCCTTATCTTCCATGCTTGCGTTTTCTAATCTTTGCTACTGATTCCGAACGAGGGGTATGAAAGAAAACAAATAAGGCTCAAAGGGTTAACGAAGGATAAAGTGTTTAGATAGACGAATAAAATGCCTTCGTCATTCCAATATTCAAAACATGTCAAACACAAACAACACATTTAAACATTCGCCACATTTTATGATTGTGCCAGATTTGATAACCGTGTTTATACATTCGCCTTTTCATTTGTCATTTTTTCTTTAAAACACCATCGGACAACACTCTCCCTTTAGTTACCATGAATGACCCTCTTGTCAATATGGCTAACTTGCTTTTATGGTTTTCTTTATGTTTTACTGTCGACGCCCCCTTTTCCTCTGTGAGTCCCAGAATTTTAACAATTACTCATGGCCACCAGGCCAACTGCAAGTGCAATCATGGATTAATCATCAGTAATCAAGCAAACACATTCAAACTATCAAGAAAATATTAACAATCAACAAGAGCAAAAACAATAGATTTCATTGATAGAAGATATGTTGCTACCACAATCCACCAAAATAAAGCAAAAATATTCAAAATATGAGCAAAAAAAGAGAAATTCCTAATTTAGGTCACTGGTGTACTAGAAAGGTTCAGAAGATAAAGGCTAGAAGTCTTAAGGCATGGGAGAGATAGAGGGTTGGTTTTGGGCTTGAAGAAGGTTCAGCATATTTTGAAGAATGCCATCATTATTCTCATTTTCCTTGGTGAGCTCAGTTCTGAGAGCATACCTCTCAGATTTAACCTCTACTAAGTGAGGCCTCAACCTAGCTATCTCAGCATCCTTGGCCCCACTTTCCTGAACTAGAACCCTGACTTTACTATTGACAGGTGTCTTCTTGGATGAACCAGGTTCATTGGGAATGTCATTGACTAGATAGTTACAAGAAATCAAAGTATAATGCCAAAATGGTTCTTGCTTGTGATTATTTCTCACTTCTTCAGAGGTACCTTGCATCGATCCAGAACAGTAGTCAAAATAAATCCATAAGGGTGGCATGGGCCTTGGAGCCATTGATAACCCTGTCCAGTAGCTTGATGATGAATGTAGGCCAGTTGATTTGCCATCCACTTTCAAGACACTCCATCAGAACTAAGTTCATATAGTTAGCAATGTGCCTTCTTTCTTGCTTGGGCAGTAGGCACTTGTTGACAAACTCTAATAGGATTTTATGTTGTGGCTTCATCTCACTCTTGTGCACAAACTTGGCCTCATTCACCTCTTCATCAACATCACAGAATCTCCTAGTGATTTCAAGGGCAGGGGGAAAGGAATCTTGTCAAGACCCCAACCCCAGTCATGATGACGCCCAACACACTGCTAGGCAAACCCGACAATTCAACAACATAATCCCAAATTCTTATTCAGATTATAGATAAATAACACAGAGAATTACTAAGTCATCACTCTCAAGTGTATCATTAATAATAAAACCTGCGGAAATTCAACTAAAATTCCACACCATAGCCCAATAGAATCCGGTGTCACGAATATGAGCCTCTAATACAGAATATCCACCTATTACAAGTCTGTCTAGCAAAAATGCAGAATAAAAGATAGAGATAGAGGGAAGAGATAAAGGCTACGAATGCCATGCAGCTACCTCAATACTCCCGGATACTGCTGCTCAGCTAAACAAATCCTCACTCAGCCTGTGGTGTACCTGGATCTGCACGCAAGGTGCAGGGAGTAATGTGAGTACTCCGACCCAGTGAGTAATAAACATAAATAAAGGCTGAGAATAAGAAATCGTGGAAAAATACAAAGTAAACTATAACTGGCAGTTTAGAACAACAAATAGTGAAGCTACAAGTCAATTAAATCAGAGTACCAAATACTAAGACAGGTATAACAGATAAAAACAAATGCATAAGTGCAATGCAATGCATATGATGGTACTCTCTAGTACCCACTGCGGCGTGCAGCCCGAGCCATCCATTTTATTTATCATCGACGGCGCTCACTGGGGGTGTGTACAGACTCCGGAGGGGCTCCTACAGCCCAAGCGCAATATCAAGCCATCTCGTGGCATAAAATCTAGGCCCTCGTCCTCATATCAATCTCAGTATAATCACTCAGGATCTCGGCCTCAATATCAATATAACACTGCTGCGGCGCGCAGCCCGATCCATGCTCAGTCCAAAAATCATCATAATCCCCTTGCGCATTTGTAAAATAGTAGTTCTCAGCCCGAAATATCATTTAGAAATATAATTTAAGTTTTCAAATCATAGAAAGATGGCTGAGTTTCCAAAACAGTATTTAAAACCTTGGACTGAGGTCAAATGATATGCAAAATATGCGAAAGCAGTGATGTCAATCCCTGAAGGATTCAAATAATTGGCAAGAAGCCTACAATTGGAAACATGACTGAGGATATAAATTCTTTAACAAAATAAGTGAGGAAAACCAGTCAAAAATCCCCTAAGGGTTCTACAGGTCGGCAGAAGGCCCCAAGCATGGAAACAACCCAATTCACAATAATAAAGTATACGTCTCAACCAAAGATGTAGTAAAATATCTCTCGGGACGGACCAAGTCACAATCCCCAACGGTGCTCTACCCCACGCCCGTTATCCGGCATGCAAGTCACCACAATATAGCGTTACAATGTGAAATTTAGGGGTTTCAAACCCTCAGGACATCATTTACATAAATTACTCACCCCGAACTAGCTAATTCTCTAGCTCACGATGCCTTTGCCCCTTGAATTGGCCTCCACGCACGTCGAATCTATCCAAATTCAGAACGAATACGTCACAAGATGCTAAGGGAACGAAGCCCAAGCGAAAACATTCAAAAAATATCAAAAATCTCGAAATTAGCAAAACTCGAGCCCCGGGCCCACGTCTCGGAATCGGGTAAAATTTACATTTTCAGAATCCTCATACCCTCGCGAGTCTAACGTACCAAAATTATCCAATTCCGATACCATTTGGTCCTTCAAATCATCATTTTACATTTTTGAAAGGTTCCACAATTTTCATCCCAAATTCCATCTGAAATCATGAATTAAATGATGAATTCAGTGATAGATTCATGTACTTTAACCAAATCTGAGTTAGAATCACTTACCCCGACAAATTTCTTGAAAACCCTTCGAAAATCGCCAAAATCCAAGCTCTCTAAGTGAAAATATGAAATAAAACCCAAAACCTCGTATTTATAGAGTACCCCTCGGATTCCGACACCGCGGACCGCACAAAATGACCGCGGTCCGCGCAAAACCAGCGGGGTCCGCGCAGAAATGTCCGCGGCCATGCAGGCCTTGATCTACAGGGACATGCTTTAGTATTTTGGCCATAACTTTCTCTACAGATGTCCAAATTGGGATATCGTTACCTTTCTTGAAACGAGACATGAAGGGATACAAATTTCGTTTTTGAATTACCTCATAATTCCTTGTATATCAAAAAATATGAGCTTCCGAAGTAGGATAAGCAACCTGCACGTCTTCATTTCACACGGACCGTGCACTTGACCGCGCCCCCGCTCTCGGCCACTGTGCCAAGCGCAAAAAGGGCCACACCCCGCGCACCAATGACTGCCCCATCCATTTTCTAAGTTCCGGGATGTCCGTACTCGCTTAAAACTCACCCGAAACACACCCGAGGCTCCCGAGACCTCAACCAAAAGCATCAACGCATCCTAAAACATTTTTCAACCTCGTTCCAATCATCAAAACACTTCAACAACACCAAAAACCATCAAATTACCTCAAATCCGAGCCTAAGTTCTTCTAAAACTTCCAAAACACGCATTCAATCAAAAACCCAACCAAATCACGTCCGAATGACCTGAAATTTTGCACACATATCCCAAATCACTTAGCAGAGCTAGAGCAACTCTCGAAATTCCATTGCGACCTTCGGATCAAAATCTCACTTATCAACCGGAATTGTCCAAAGTACTAACTTCGCCAATTCAAGCCTAATTCTACACCGTACCTCCAAAACCACTTCTGATCACTCTACTAAATCACAAATCACCTCCAAAAGCTAACCGAACCATCAGAACTCACATCCAAACCCTCTAACATATAAGTCAACAACTTAAGCCTTCTTAAAAGAGACTAAATGTCTCATTTCTTATCAAAATCGCTCCAAATAAATTCTAATGCACCCAATACCGATAATGAAACATAAGGAACCAGAAAATGGGACGAATGAGATAATAACTCATGAGACGACGGGTCAGGTCGTCACATTCTCCCCAACTTAAACAAACGTTCATCCTCGAGCGTACCCGGAGTTGTTCTAGAAGCCAACCAAAAGCTGAATGACCTAATCAAGCATAAACCCGGGGATGATCCCACGTCACCCTATCTCACATGGGACCGATAACGCGTTGTAACTAAGATCACACAATCTAGTCTGTACATGAGAACTCCCAGTCTCCAACTCCATATGGCACACAAATCATCATACCTGATTCCAGTTTCCACCGTGCGAATACATGCACACCTTTGATACCCAATCATTCCACGATAAATACTCTAAAATTTCCATGTGCCATACAAGCAACTCGAATATCAGCAGTCGATCCAGCCTTAAAGTGCTGCAATACTATTGAAGTGCCATCAACTTACTCACATTGGCCTTTTTTTCCTGAAACATATACCCTCTACAAATCACTATGATTAGAAATACAATTTCCTTAATCATCTGAAGATCATTCACCCTAATCATCTGAAGCTCATCCCTCTAATAACCTAAAGTTGCCCGTACTGCCTAAGAATGTTATGAATTTCCATTCAGAACTGAACCATAACCTAACACACGCAAATCTCAATCCTTCACAACATATCGCATATACCATATCATCCTAAGGTAACATGAGGACTTCACCTCCCTTCCGAACCATGAACGTTTACGTACTCAACTAGTCAAGAACTTCCATTGATCCCATCTAGAAGAAAAATCATTACACATCCCATGCTCTGCATGACATACATAGGTCTTGTTCAAATTCTTACAATACCGACATGACGGATGAGATCTGTATAAATTCATAACACCGTCGAATCAACAATTCATTGGGTCTATACTCCCGGCAAGAACTATCACATCATTATGAACCAAACAATGGTCTTAGCCCCTTAATTTACTTCATATACTCAGATTGCACTGATCTCGAATTTAATGATCTCGTCTCACCCATTACGAACTGCTTAGGCAATAAGCCACCCCAGATATAATCAAAAGCCGCATATGACGCCCTAATATGACAACAGGCTACCAATTCAAACGCGATACAAAAAACGAACTCTAGAAGGAATTACCAATCCCACACACTAATACGAACTTTCCTTAGAAAGCAGGAAACAAGGCATACAAAATAGCATATAGAAAACTATACCCAACCTCACACTGTTGCGGCATGCAACCCGATCCAGATAACATACCCATGGCGGTGTGCCACCCGATAAACACATAGATCTCATATAAGGAGATGCATATCGAGCCAAATTTGCTCATTACAACAAAATACCGAGTATCGGTCGTAAGCATGCTAAGTGCATAATAATATCTCTGAGGGACATATAGCATTATCAGCTACAAAACTCAAGCGCAACTGAGGTGCGATGTACAGTCTGAATTTCAAGAGCCAAGATGCTCATATAACATCATTCCTACGGGGATTCTCAACAAATAGCAATTTCTCAAGCTGTCTCACAACTCACACGACGCAATGCATTACTACGCAAAATATCTGACAAAGAAACATCAACCTAACTACTTTCCATGAGGACCGCATTACAAAAATGCACACATCTGGCCTGATATAGAGCCATTATTCACATTAAATCTATCCACCGACTGCAAGCTGATTCTGATCACACTGACTAGTCTGATAACCTTTTAAAGGTCCATAATAACTCTCATTTTTCTCATAAGACACAAGAACAACCATCGCAATCAGAGTAATCCTCACTAGTTCACAACCCAATAAGCCAAGTGCCCTCCAGGCATGAATTTTCAATTTAACGACACCATTACAAACTTCATACTTGGTTTACATCTTTAATCAATCAAGTGATCACATGCCACACTTACATAATCTTACCGTGGGACACACTCCCACAACCTACCACAACAATATCTGGAGCGTACCTCCAAACCACCGGTCGCACTAACGCTGAAGAGCGATCAAGAATCATTAACCAGGACGCAAAAACCCTTTTTTTTTACAAAACACCAATCTTAGGTGACGCTGAAGACAATTCCAACTTACCGTAAACCTCAAAACTTATCTCCTGCTCATCCGAGCTCATGACATCTTATCAAAAAATTCCCTTCACTCGTGCCATTCTCGACCTAATTTCCACAACCAGAACTTATTCACCAGCATGCATCGAATCGGAACTAACATAGTACATAATCGTACAATCCGCTAACCAATAGCAAGCTCCCCTACTTGGCTCGAAGCCATAGATCACAACACATATACTCTATTATTGTCGTAATACCATGGTGAGATTAAACTCATTCCTTCATAAGCTTGTGGAAACACGAATCATCGAAAATATTAACTCTTCTGCAATTTTTGTATTCACTCACACAACAGTTAAGCCCACTATTTAGGCGACAATTTTTTTTTTAAGTCCCAAATTTTTTCAAATATTTCGGCAGAGTTTCCTTTGTAATTGGGCCTATCCACTTGCCAGAGAATCATCAAAACCATCCCAGTATGGAGTGCTATCAATCTTACCTCTTTTGTATCCATGTTCAAGCAGGAATTTGGATAGGCGTTTATACCATGCTCTAGGATCCTGCTTGAGTCCATATAGGGCCTTGTTCAGTTTGTATACATGATCTGGATACTCCTTACTTTCAAACCCTGGAGATTATTTGACAAAGACCTCTTCCTTTAAGTATCCATTTAGGAAGGCACTCTTCATATCCATTTGATGAAGCGTAAATTCCATGTGTGCTGCAAAGGCTCTGAGGAGTCTTATAGCCTCCAGTCTTGCAATTGGAGCAAAGGTCTCATCATAGTCTATTCCCTCCTCTTGGCTATATCCTTGAACCCGCAACCTTGCCTTGTTACTTGTAACCATTCGTTCTTCATCAAGTTTATTTCCAAAAACCCATTTAGTGCCAATTACTGATCTATCCTTGGGTCTTGTGAATAGATGCCCTATATGACTTCTTTCAAAATGATTGAGTTCACCTTGTATTGCATTCACCCAGTCTGAATCCTGCAAAGCTTATGCAATATTTTTAGGTTCAATAAGAGATAAGAATGCATCAAAAGCACACAGATTCTTTAATTGAGATATGGTTTTAACTTTAGAAGTTGGGTGAGTAAGGATGCTCCCAATGTGATGAGAACTTTGATACTTGTAAGGTTTCACCACCAACTGATTTCTGTTTGAAGTTTCTCTCATGTTCTGTTGCTGAGGAACAAGCTCATGGACAGGTTCCATTTGGAAATTAGATTCACTTTTTCTTTGTTTAGTTCCCCCTGTCAGGTTGCCCTAGATGGAAGAACCTGTTCCATCACCTGTTCCTTCTTTTGGTGCAGCTTCAGCTGGAGCTATGACTTCACTCAATTCTTTTACCAGCCCAATAGCTTCATCTTTATGTTCCTATCTCTTAGAAAGAATGTTAGTTTCATCAAAAACTACATGTACACTTTCTTCTACACACAAAGTTCTTTTGTTGTACACTTTATAAGCTTTGATATGTGAATAATATCCCAAGAATACTCCCTCATAACTTCTGGGATCAAACTTAACTAGGGAGTCCTTTCCATTATTGTGCACAAAGGACATGCATCAAAATGCCCTAAGATGGGATATATTTGTTTTTCTCCCTTTAAGTAACTCAGAGGGAGTCTTTTCTACAAGCAGTCTAGTCATGCACCTATTAATGATGTAACATGCAGTATTTACATCCTCTGCCCAAAAGCAATGGGGCAATTTATTAGAAAGAGGCATAGTCCTAGCCATATTTTCAAGAGTCATATTCTTTCTTTCAGCTACTCCATATCGTTGAAGAGTCCTAGGGGCAAAGAAATTATGATCTATACTATGCTCATCACAAAATTCAGCAAACCTAGCATTTTCAAATTCAGTTCCATGATCAGACCTAATTGATGCAAGTTGATTACCTAGTTGTTTCCGAGTTTTTCTAACAAAGACAGTAAACATGTCAAATGTTTCATCCTTTGATGTTAAAAAGAATGCCCAAGTAAACCTGGAGTAATCATCAACAAGAACCATCACATATTTCTTCCCACCTCTTCTCAATGTTCTCGTTGGATCATAGAGATCCATATGAACCAGTTCCATCGACTTGGTCGTGCTTACCACTTTCTTGCTTTTAAAAGAGGATCTTACCTACTTCCTCCTTGCACAAGCCTCACAAACTTTGTCTTCATTGAACTTGATGTTAGGTAACCCTATCACCAGGTCCTTGGAGACTAATTTGATGAGATGATTTAGACTTGCATGACCAAGTCTTTTGTGCCATAAGAGGGGATCATTGTCCAACACACTTAAGCAAGTGAGTTCATTTTCTAAAAGAGTGGAAAAATCTATAATGTAAATATTGTTAACTCTTTTTCAACCACAATGATCTCACCTTTCTTACCATTTTTAAAGGAGACATTACCTCATTTTAGGTCCTCAAGTGAAAGGAACTGGTTCATACTTTTAGTCATATGCTTTGAGCAACCACTATCCATGTACCATATTTGGCTACTTCCCTTCACTTGGACCTATAAAATGAAATCAGGGGTTAGTCTTAGGAACCCAAACTAGTTTGGGTCCCTTTCTATAGGCAAATGGGTGAATTAAATTCTTTTTAGCCCATCCAGGCAGCCTATTTTTCTCTTGAACAAAGATTTTGTTCTTTTGACTATCCTTTTCTTTTGCATTATATTCACTTTTGTAATGACCAGTCTTGCCACAATGTGTGCAGATTATGTTCTCAGGAAGTGTGATGTACTTGCTTTTGGGATCCCACTTAGGTGTTGGGGTCCCATAACCAAGTCCTCTCTTATTGCTACTATGATGCTCTTGTAGCCAGAATAGTGCATCAGAAAAATTATTCCATTTGCAAGTTCTATCTAGTTCATGTTTCACCTTGCCTAAATCTTCTTTTAGGACTCTTATCTACTCATATCTCTTGTACAACTCATCCTTCATTTTTCCTAGATTTTCTTCTAAGGTGAGGTGTGTGTGATCAGCTCTCCTTGTGCCTGTTCGTAAGTTTAGTTTTAAATTTTCAAATATAAGTTCTAAGATAGTGGTATCAAGTTCAAGAACCTAGTTCTTCAACTCAGTATTTTTACTATCACTTTCACTAGTCTTGAGTTCCAGATTTTTGCACTTAGCTTGTAGGATCACACATTCCCTAGACAGTTATTCCTTCTCATTGTTTATGACCTTAGACTCATTAATGAAGTCTAGTAGTAATTCAGATAGCTTTTCTTTAGACAAAAATTTAATCTTGTCTTTGAGATGAATCACACTTACGTCTTGTTCATCGTCTGATTCTCCAATGGCCATAAGTGCTTGTTGATCTCCAACTTCATCTTCTGAATCCTCATCTGAGTTTTCTCCCCAAGCAGCAACCATAGCCTTTGTTGATCCTTTGTTCTTCTTGGGTTGAACCTGTTCCTTCTTCATGTTTCTTCGTTCAGCCCTTTCTTTCTTCCATTCAATTTCTCATTGAGGACAATTCTTGATCATGTGGTCAGTCTTACCACATTTGTAGAAACCTTCGCTGGTCTGTTTTTCAGGGGACCCTTGGTTTGTTGAAGGTTGCACCTCTTGAAGTACCCTTTCCTCTCATTAGGTACTTCTTGAAATCCCTTGTGATCATAGCCATTTCATCATCCTCTAAGTTTGCACCTTGAGCTATTCTAAGAGCCAGACTTCTTTCCTTCTTGGTTGCATCTATCTTCATGGTTTGCCTTCTCAGTCCATAGGCAGTGAGATTTCCAATCAGCTCATCCAACTTGAGAGTAGAAATGTTCTTTCATTCCTGAATAGCAGTGATTTTGCTTTCCCAAGTTACTAGCAAGACCCTTGACAACATTTTTTCAACCTTGTCTTCTTCAAGGATAATTCTTCCAAGAGACTTAAGTTCATTTGTTAGTGTTGTGAACCTTGTGTACATCTCTTGGATGGTTTCACCTTCCTTCATGGTGAAATTCTCATATTGAGAATACAATAGTATTCCTCTTGATCTCTTTACTTGAGGAGTTCCTTCATGGGCCACTTGTAGAGTGTCCCAGATCTCCTTAGCAGTAGTACATCTTTGAATTCTGCTATACTTGTCAGGACCTAGTCCACACACAAGCCATTTCTTGACCTTGGCATTCTTTTCCCATTTCTTTAAATCTTACGTAGTACAGTCAGCTCTCGTCTTTGACACGTCCACTCCTTCAGCATTCTTCTTTGTGGTAGCCAGGGGACCATCAGTAACAATGTCCCAAAGTTCATAGTTTTCTCCTATGATGTGGTTTCTCATCCTATTCTTCCACCAGGAATAGTACTGGCCATTAAAGAGTGGAGGCCTAGCAGTAGATTGTCCTTCCTAGTTTCCATGTAGTGCACTATCTTGATCTGTTCCTAAAGTGTTAGCGTCTTCAAGGAAAATCTACTCTGATACCAATTGATGTTTTATACTTCAATACCACACAAGAGGCGGGGGGAGGTGATTTGTGTGGAACCCAATTTTCGCTTAACTTGATTATAGAAGCACCTGGTTTTTCTATGTGTTCCAACTGCTACTGTTGCAGAATAATAAATACAGAAAATAAAGAACATAGAGATTTTATGTGGAAAACACCTGGCTCAAAAGGTGAAAAACCCACAATCTGCCTTCCAGTAGAATTTTCCCAAACTCTCCACTAAAATAACTGAGCCAAAAACTGCATTTACAAAAAACTCTTCTATAAACCTAGACTTAACTATAATCCTGTTGTGGCACACAGTCTCAACTGTTGCTACAACTTCAAGTTAACTCTAACTTGAAAACTCTAAGCACCTAATACAATTACTTCCAAATAAGCTGAAAGGTACAATGTAAAATCACCTCCTACAATTGAATTAGAAAAAAAAGACAGAAACTTGGAACTGATTCTTCTATCTGGTTCAAGTAGCGTCAGGTTTGCATGCTTGAATCACATATAAATTGCCTTGCTATTTTGCTCTCAATTCATGTTTAACTTCTGCTTAAGTGCATTACCTGTAAAAGAGAACAACATTAATATTTAAGAAGTTAGCAATTATAGATTGACTAGGATACTGATGCTATTCTTCCATGGTGGAAGAGTTCTAGTTGATCTCATACTCTAACTCTATCATTTTCCTAAATCGTGTTCTCTTTGTGTAAGGAGTCTTTCTCCTTATCCAATATGCAACATTTTCGATCATGATCAGGAGATATCACTTCTGATAAGTTAGGTTTGTCTCCTTCACGTGCATCTCACATGTATCATAACTGTGTTTCACAAGATGGACCTGGTCCATATCTGAGTTCCTTTAACTTCACCTTTACTTGTCCAACAGTAACTGACAAGAACTTTTCGCTGTTATTCATCAAAATTCACATAGCTCAATATCAACAATACACAAAACAAAATATGATGATTCCAGCATATTATCTTTTTTTTGGTTACTAAAACCAGGCATTTTATTTATTGAAGCGGGAATAAAGGATTACAAAGAGGGGGCTGAACGTAGAGTTACAATCCCCTGCGAGTCCAAAGTAAGCGTGGTAATAAAAAGGGTAGAGGGTAATCAAAAACTACAACATACCAAAGCTCCCGCAATGCCATTACCCTCTCTATAGGAGTGTTGGACCTGTGGCATCCCTCTAGTGTCTCTTCTTTATAATGGAGGGATGTAAGTAAGTATATTTAGTTCACACGGATAGCATGTCACTCCATTACAAAATATAAAAACAACAGAAAATCTTATTTGACAGCTTGTGTGGAAAGCTATAATGATATATCTATATATGAAAAAGGACACAAATATTATAAATAAGTAAACACCAACGGAAGAAAGTATAATGGTAGGGTTGACAAGGAAATTCAAATGCAAGATTCTTCTTTTAAGAAAAGGTTTGATGCCAGTTGGGAGTTTCCAGTCAAAGTGATAAGGAGTAGCGATCAAGTGTAGGTCATTCTTTCTAGCACAAGCTGCTCCAGCCACCTCAGTCAAGTCTAGTTCACTTGGATTGATTCCAGTTAGGAGTTTCCAGTCAAAGTGATACAACAGTTGAGCCAGTGGAAAATAAACATTTGCTAAACTAAATGATATTCCAGGGCAAATTCTCCTTCCGCTACCAAAGGGAAGATATTCATAATTATTACCAATATAATCCATAGAGTTGTGTTCAAATCTCTCAGGTTTAAAGCTTTCTACGTCATCCCAATATTTTGGATCTCTTCCCATTGCCCAAACATTAACCTCGACTTTTGATTTCAATGGAATAGTGTAGCCGTTTAAGTCTGTTTCTTCTCTACATTCTCTTGGAAGCAAAAGAGGTAGCGGAGGATGGAGTCTGAAAGTTTCTTTAATCCATATTTAGGTATTTGAACTCCTCGACATCAATTTCACCAAAAGTTTCTTTCCCTCTAAAGATTTTTCTTACCTCTACTTGAGCTTTGAAAATACACTTGGATTCTTCATCATTTCGATCATGGCCCAATTAATTGTTGTTGATGAAGTATATGTTCCCGCACCAAAGATGTCCTTAATTTTTGAGCAAGTTACAATATTCATTTCTCTTACAACCTTCTTGACAAATTTCTACTGAAATATTCAAATAACATATTTGTACTACGTTTGTGCTACTACCTTTATTCTACACCAAAAGGAACTTTTAAATTTTCAATGCCAAAACCCCCCAAAACCCAAAAAAAAATTATCATGCTATTTTGCTACTTGTTTCGTTATCCTAATGCCATGTTGTAGTGATTGAAATAACATTTGTTGTAATTTTCAAATGTGTAAATTTTATGACGAATGTAAGATTAGTTGTCCTAATTGAAAGCTAACTAAAGTGACTATTTAAGTACAAAAATTAATTATGCAATTTGAGAACGTTAGTATTAAAGATAAATCATAATACTTCGTCAATTTCACTTTATATGGCACGGTATAACTAGATACAAAGTTTAAGAAAGACACAAATAATTTTCGAACCTGTGGTATTAAATATGTCATGAAATTCATGTGGCTATAAAAACATGTCATTAAAGTTAAATTGGAAGTTTAAAGTTAAATTATTTCTTGCATAGAAATGAGTCATTCTTTATGGAATAAAATAAAACAAGTTCCACAAAAAATAGAATAGAAAGAGTACTAATAATGAAGATAGAAATATGCAGTATATAGTACTTACAAAAATGATAGCTTTGCTGTTGTCGTTAGTGATTGGAAATTGAAAGCCTCCCTCTTTCATAAGTCTTAGCAGTACACCAATTATACCTTCACCTCCTGATTCACCATCGCTCTTTGAAGTCTTCTTGTGCTCATTGATGTTTATGTTATTTTGGAAAAATATAACTTTTATAGTTAAAATTAAATTTTTGTAACTTAATATTGTTTGAGCAACTCTTATTTTTGTCATTGAAAAAAAAGTTACTCACTTATGAATTTTTGTACATATAACATATTGTGGTTAAAATACTATTATTGCAATGACAATCATAAAATACTATTATTGCAGTGACGGAAAATTTACCTTGTGGCAAAAACTGATGATTAGTTACAAAATTTATCGTAGCAATAAATTCGTGGTTATATCATTTTATCGTGATGACTATTGCCATGACTTTTTAGAACTTGAAGGAAAGTTATTTATTTAGTAATATTCGATTTAAATGGTTTATTGTGGCTAAAAGGTTATTGTTGTTATATTAAGTTTCAACTCGTGACAAAAATTAATGATTAGCTACGAAATTCTATTAAAGCAAGAAACATGTGGCTAATTTAACCTTATTGCGACAACTTTTAATAGCTTGAAGCAAAAATATTCATTTAGCTACAACATTTTCTTTCAAATATTTTATTGTGGCTAAAAAGTTACTATAGCTATAGTAATTTTCAACTCGTAGCAAAAAACTAAGAATTAGCTACATAATTCAATTATACCAATAAATCTGTGACTATATCATTTAACTATTGCCACAACTTTTTAGAACTTAAAAGCAAAAATATTGATTTAGCTATAATATTTTATTTTAAATATTTTATTGTGGCTAAGAGGTAACTATTGCTATAGTAATTATTGATTTGTGGCAAAAAATTATGATTAGCAACCAAATTTTATTTGTAGCAATAAATTTAAAGCTATTTAGGTAGTTATTGCCACGATTACTAGCAATTGTAGCTAATATGAGGAATTACCTTTATCAACTTAATTTTTGTGGCAAAGAAATTTTATAGTTTTGCAAATAGCCATAAAATTTTAATTTTTGTGGCTATTATCAATTATTAGCTATGTGAGTTAGGCATACCTAACTTGTTTCTCCTTATCAGCCTCCAAATTAAGTTTACAAGTCTTTCTATTGTTTTTCTTCTAAGTGCCAAAGACTTTTTCTCTATGCACTTATCTCTAGCTACATTTATTCCTAGTTTGTGAACGATTAGGTATACACCGTGAATCTTACCCAAAAAAAAAAGATTAGAAGAATACACAGTAAATGTGCTTATTCTCCATTTTTACCGGTCTTTGGTTATATTTATGTTAACCAAAAGGTTATGTCGCATTTGTGTGATTACCTAAAAGGTCATCTTATATTTTAGAACTCGATTCTGCTTTCCGAAGTCTTTAAAACCTCATTTTATTCCTCCGCAATTTGCGTGCGCGGTCAGGGCGAGTGTCCGAGCTAGCATATATTCTTATGATAGATCAATGTTTGATAAATATAAATCTATGGATACAACTGGTTGTGAAACTGCTCCCTCTACTTTTAAGTCTAGAGCACAAGTTTTATTGTAAGATATGGATGATAACTTGATTTTTATCTTAATTATATACAACAGGTTTTGATTCCTCTATTGTTGATGAACTTGATTCTTATCTTAATCAAGGATTGGAAAATATTAAAGACGAAGAAAGCAAGGAACAACTTTTGTCATGGTGGAGGGAGCGTGGCAAGGCTTTTCTAACACTTTCAATTATGGCCCGAGATATCCTGGCTATTCAAGCATCATCAGTAGTATTGGAAAGTGTTTTTTGCGCGGTAAGATTTCAAATTGGAGATCATAGACATTCATTAGCGGAGGACACTCTAGAGATTTCCGTATTATTCAGAGATTGGATTAATTCAGAAAGAAGAAATCTTGGTTTTGAAAAATTAACAACTAGGGATGAAGAAGAATACAATGAGATACTAACCACTGGGAGTGATGACGACATGGAGCTCATGAAACATCAATCAACATTGCCAATTCCAGCAGAATGTTCGAGGGATATTATTGATAAGTTACAAAGAAGCTATATAGGAGCTTACAAATATTAGTATGATAATTTGTAATTGGCTACTAAGAGGCATAGTTCAAACAGAACTCTTCCTAGAAGGTGGCTGCATAGATTAGGTGCTCTTCAAAATAATTATATTTGTATTTGAGATTTGAAAGTTCTATTAATAAAATAGAAGGCTCTAAGCGTTGGATTTTATTTATGAATTGTCTTAGTTACTTAATAGTTAATACTTTGAAATTATATTAAATAAATTATAACTCTATTATAAATTTATAATTACTATAATATTTCATTACAAGTCTTTTGTTTTAATATTTATAATTCTTTACTTAGTTTTCTAATTTTCATTTTAACATAGTAATATTTAAGTTTATTAAATAAGTCAAAAATCTAGTCGTTGCAAACTTTAAAAACATAGTAATTTTCAAAAAACTAGACGTTTTTTAGAAAAAATACACTTAAGGCCCACGAACCCGTCCCGTCCCGTCTCGTTCCGTCCCATCCCATCCCGTTTGTTAGCGGGATGGGATGGGACGAATGTTTCATCCTGTTTCGTCCCATCCCACCACCGTCGTGCTTAAATGTCGCCCTGTCCCGTTAATTTGGTCTCATCCCGTTGGATAGCCATACTGTCCACATAAGAAGTTTTAGCTACAAAGTGATAAGTCTGGATGTGTAGTACATGCCGGCTCTAACCTTATGGTAATAAGGCTTTGTGCCTTAGATCCCCAAATATGGGAGGGGTGGGGAGGGGGGCATTTTTAGAAATAATCGGTTAATATGTATTTTAAAAAATAATATTTAATATTTTTAGTATAAAAGTAGATTATGAAAGAAATAATAGAGAAGGGAGATTTACAACTGTAATGATTTTGGTAAGAAAATTACATTTAAAATAAATATAGAACTTGAATTTCGTAATAAACATGTAATTTGTAGAAAAATTTAAATGAGAACGTTGATGATGAAATCACAAAGTCTTTTAAAAAATCTTTTAGAGTTGATTACTTCCTATATATAGTAGATCAAGCCATTTTTCACTAAAAGATAGATTTGAACAATTTGAAGTACATGAAGATATTTTTGTTTTCATATTAGAAGGTAAACAAAATTAGATCATTAGATGACCAAAATATGAAAAAGCAGTGCCTTAACATTGAATGTTCCTTAAAACATAATAGTCAAGCTCATATTGATGGCTTAGACTTATTTCTTGAATTAAGAATATTAAGAAAAATAGTACCAGTAGAAGATAATAGATTAATGGCTATACTCAATTATAATAAAAAGTTTTGATTTTCAAATGCTTGCTTATAGAATAATGTTAACAATTCCTATAATATATATAGTTGCCTCAACCAAAAGAAGTTTTTCAAAATTAACATTGATAAAATCTTACGTAAGATCAATAGTATCTCAAGAAAGATTAATTAATGGGTTAATCATATTATCAATTAATTATTAGAAAATATCAATCAAAACAAATATTAACAACTTTGTATATCAGAAAGCTAGAATAACAACTTTGTATCTCAGAAAGCAAGACGAATAGACTTTAAATAATATATATATATATATCAGAACTTTATTTTAAAAAATATTAGGCCTCATATTAAAATTTGGATTTAGACCACACTTGTGCTTGAACCGCCCCTGTTTATATAATAGAGATTTTTGTGTAGCCGAGAGGGTAATGTATGTATTATGCCGATTAAATATGAAGTTCTAATTGACCCATTAGAAAACTTATCAAAATTTTATATTTATTTGGAACCTAAATTTTTATCACCGGTAATATAAACAATTACGACAATCGATTTGTTATTTCTAATCAACTTGTGACTTAGTGACAACAAAGTTTTATCACCAAACATACAATGTTTAAATGGTGACGGCCTAAAATTTTGTAGCTAAGTGATACGTACAACTATTTTCTACGAAAAAGATTCATAGCAAGATAATATGATATTTGGCTACTATTGTTTATGGTTACAACTGACAAATATTATTTCAGACGCTCTTCATAGACTTGAAACCCAGACAAACTTCGGCTTTACTGTAGGGCTAGTATTATCTCTGGGAAATGGATCCCCAACTCTATGAACAACAACAACACACAATTCCCCCTAAACCCCCAGATATTGATCAAAGCATAATCAAACCTAGCTTCAAAGAGATGCTTACCACTTCAAACCTTTTGCTTTTCACCACTATAGAAAATCATCAAGATATAAACCCCCTAATGATGAATCCAGATGATCAAGTATTTGATCAACCATCCTTAACAACCTCAAAAGGCATCAAATTCATAACGCTCTCTGATGAGGAGAAGGTACGAATCTATGAGCCATGGAAAAATTCCATTATAGTAAAGCTAGTGGACAAACGTATGTTACACCACTATTTAAAAAAAAATTCAAGAACCATGGAAGCCAACTGAGGAATTCCAGCTGATTGACCTTGGAGTGGACTACTACATAATCAAATTCAAGAAAAAGGAAAATATGTACAAGTCAATGCATCAAGACCCTTTGTTCATTAACGGGCATTTTCTTTCTATTACTAGATGGAAACCAAACTTTGTTTCCACTCAAGAAAAGGTCACAAACTCAGCAGTATGGATTAGACTTCCTCAATTACCTACTGAATTTTACGATGGGAAAATTCTGGAAAAAATTGGTAATGCAATTGGTCGGCTCCTAAACGTTGATGTTTGCACATCAACAACTCTGAGAGGTCATTATGCAAGATTATGTGTGGAATTACCATTAGAAGTTCTAGTTCAATCATTCATCTACGTAGGCCACCACAAACAAGCAATACACTACGAAGGTAAAAATATTCTTTGCAAAAAATTGTGGACGATTGGGGAATACATCACAACAAGGCTCCTTTATTAATCAGAGAAATAGTGATAGCAATAATGAAGATACAACCAAGGAATTATCAACAATTACAAATGATAGGGAAAAAGAACAATGGACAACAGTTTCTTTTTCCAAAAGAAGACATCAAGGTGCAAAAGCCCCCCAAAAACAACCTATTGCAAATTCGATTAAGCGAGCTAATGGCCCAGGTATATCTGTCAAGCTTTTCAATGCCGCCAATGGTAAGTATCTAGACACTCAACTATTACAATATAAATCAAAAGAACTAAAAAATTCTACCTCATCATCACATACCAACAATTTTGAATCTTCGACTACATTGCTTGGGGAGCAAAGCAATTTGCATACAAAAAACAACTTTTCTAACTTAAAAGAACAACCTATGGTTTTGAACAAAACCACTAAAGATATTAATAATCCAAATTTTATTTTTAATAAGACACATGCAAGTGAACAAATGTCACAGATTACTAAAGATATTGACATGCTGGACACAAACTTGTCTTCTACTACTAATCCTACAAAGCATGTGGTTAAGGTGGCCATGCAAAATAACACCTATAATGATCCTATTAACCCTACTAAAAACCAATGCACTACTAACGAAGAACAATCTAGCCAAATATCTAACCATCAAATACACACAATGGAGTTGGAATCTCAGCCGATAAATGCCTCCCTTGGGGTCTCAAACAACATGCAAAGACCATCCCCAATCATTACCCTAGCAACCAATCCTCTCCTTATACCTACTAGCCCCCCCCCCCCCCATGCCTGACTTAGAATTATTTCGTAGCCTGAACATTGTTCAAAATGCCAACCTTACTATCATCTCTAAGGAGAAGACAAAGACTCCTCCAAATTTTTCGTCAAACCAGAATCACCATGGAAAATCTCCCACCTCTCCAACCTCAACCAATAAATCCCCAAATAATATATGTTCAGCCACCTCAAGCCCAAAACTACCAACCAGTGTCATGGATGGAGATGGGTATGATGGTCTATGCATGCTCGTTCAATGCCTAGATAAATGGTCAGGACTCAGTTATCATCCTCCACGACACCATGTATTTAGCTCAGCTGGTGATAGAAGGCATGAGGTTGGCCATGAACAATTACCTGAACCAAGCATGGCTCAACAACATTCTCCAACCCCTAGCTCCATTAGTGAACCCCCAGCTGGTCCATGCAATGAGGAACCAGTGGAATCTCCCTCCACATTTCAATCTAATCTATCCTCAGAATGCTATAATGGACATGCCATTCTTCATACAAGAGAATCTCTCTCAACTGAACCCTATATTTCTTCCATGAGAACAACCCCAACTAGTCCAGGAGCCTCAAATACCAATACAACCTCCTTGCCCACCCCATAATCCAGTAAATGTGCCAGAACCAGTAGAGGCAGAAATGGAAGAGGAGGAGGAACCCCTAAACCTTCTCTTAGAAAGAGTCCTAGAAATCTCAAGTCTCGACGGGGTAAAAGTGTTTCTTTTTTCAGAGAGGTAAGAGAAGAGGCATGTTCTCAGCTACCCGTTAGCATTATACAAATGCTTGATGGACATAAGAGCTCCACAGGATCCAATTGTTGGAAATCGAGCCATGATCCTAGTTCCATCACGACGGAGGAACCCTGTGCTAGGAGAAGTGAGGGAAAATGGGAACCCAGCCAACCAAAACCTTAATATCTCCGTGAATAAACCTACTAGCATCATCATTTGGAATATTAGAGGAGGAAACAACGATAACTTTAGAAGGAACTTCAGGGAAATTGTGGATACTCATAGACCCTGTATGGTAGCTTTGCTAGAAACTAGGATGGGAAATCACTTGGAGCTTTTAGATGATTATAGCTTTACGGAGTTCATTGAGGTACCAACGGAAGACCAGGCAGGTAGGATTGTAGTTCTTTACAATCATCAAATAGTCACAGTTCAGAACTTTGTTCGAAGGGACTAGGAGATTCATGCTACAATTGAGGTAATCCCTATTTGTCAAAAATGGTTGTTTAGTGCTATTTATGCCAGTACTAACATACTTCTGCGTAATAAAATGTGGGATAGCATTGAAAGCATTAGCAATAGTTACAATGGTCCTTGGTTATTAGGAGGAGACTTCAATGATATTTTATGCTCAAATGAGAAATTTGGAGGCAACCGTATACGTGATAGTAGGGTTAAATACCTTTGGTCTAAGATTAATAATTGTAATTTAATTGATTTAGGATATAAAGGGTGTAAGTACACTTGGTCTAACCTTAGACATAAAAATAGGGGTTTGATTATGGAAAGGTTGGATAAAGTATTAGGGAATGAGGATTGGATAAAGCTCTTTCCCAAAAGCTCCATTATTCATCTGCCTAAAACCCACTCGGATTATAATCACATACTAGTAGAATTAATTCCTAAAAATAATGCTCTTTACAAACCCCCCTTTCGACTAGAAACCTATGGTGTAAACACCCCTCATTCAAAACTCTAGTCCAAGAAAATTGGTCTAATAATGACTATAATAGGGCTAGTATTTTGTTTAAGGAAAAAGTTCAGATTTGGAAACACCAAACTTTTGGTGATATTATGGGTAAAAAAAGGAAAATACTAGCCCGGATTCAAGGTATTGAAAAATCAAATCATTATAGTGTTTTCCTCCAAAACCTTCACACTAGCCTCAAAAAGGACTACAATGATCTTTTACTAATAGAGGAAGATTACTGGAAATTAAGGTCAAGAGTTTTATGGCTCAATGAGGGTGATGCAAACACCAATTGTTTCCACATCTCGGCCACCAATAGGAAAAGAAGAAATAAAATAAATTTCTTCAAAGACAATGCTGGGAATTGGATCAATGATCCTAATCTGGTCACTTCCCACGTTTGTAATTACTTTAAAACTATATTTACAACCTCCCACGATAATTCTAGTAGAATTAGCCCTCTTCAAAATATCTCCCAAAATGGCTTAACTCTTAATAGTCTTGATAATCCCCTTTTAAATATTGAGATTAAAAAGGCCATTTTCTCTTTTAAACCCTTTAAGGCACCTGGACCGGATGGCCTACACCCTTTCTTTTTTCAAAAGTATCCGGATTTAATTTGACCCTTTGTCACAAAACTGCGCCATGACATCTTTGAAACCCAAGAGATCCCCCATGATCTTAACAAAATTTACTTGTGCCTTATTCCAAAAATTCCCAATGCGAATAACTTAAGAAATTTTAGACTCATTGGTCTATACAATACTATTTATAAGGTCATCACAAAAATTCTTGCTAATAGACTTAAACCTTTTCTTGACCAACTTATTTTCCCTTACCAAGCTAGCTTTATAAAAAATAGAAGGGCTTCGGATAATTCTATTATCATACAAGAGCTTATTTAAAAAATTCATAAGTTAAAGGGGAAATAAGGTCATATGATTCTCAAAATCGACTTTGAAAAAGCCTTTGACCATTTAGAATTGTTATATGTGCACCACACCCTAACATATTTCAATTTTCCTCCAAAATTTAAGAAAATTCTCTTAAATTGCATCTCAACAAGTTCTATAGCTATCCTAGTAAATGGCTCTCTCACTAGCTTTTTTCAACATAGCCGGGGAATTAGGCAAGGTGACCCTATATCTCCTTATATATTCATTCTCTATCTTGAAATGTTGTCACGTTACATAAACCATCAAGTTGGCATTAGAAACTGAGATCCTATTACCTTAGGAAAAAAAGGCCCCAATTTCTCTCACCTTTTCTTTGCCGACGAGCTAACCTTAATGGTCAGAGCCAATCATAAATCAAGCCATGCTATTAAAAAAGGTCCAGGCCTTTTTTGTAAACTCTCAGGTCAAAATAACAATACCACCAAATCAAAAATTATATTCTCCACAAAGTGTCCTACAACTCTTACTAATGATATTACCAATATTCTTGATATTAAAAAGAGTGACTCCTTTGGCACCTATCTGGGCTTTCTTATCCTAAATAAACACCCTAGACCAAAAGACTATCAATTTATCATTGACAAAATGAGATCTAAACTAACAACCTGGAAAATAAAGTTCCTAAATATAGCAGGCCGGACAACTCTCTCTCATTCCTATCTAAACTCAATCCCAAACCACTATATGCAATTTACCCTCCTCCCTATGAATATCCTCAAAAAAATTGATAAGGTTAAAAGGGATTTTATATGGGGTACTACTAATGAGAAAAGTAAAATGCACCTTATTAATTGGTTAACCGTTTGTCAACCAAAAAACATGGGAGGCCTTGGTCCCCATAAGGCTACAGATAAAAATGTGTGTACTCTTGCTAACCTTGTTTGGAGGACCATTATAAACCCTACCACTCCTTGGTCTCAACTCATCATTAATACTTATGCTAACAATAAAAACACTAGGAAAAATTCTTTCATATGGAAAGGTATTCTAAATGGATGGGAATTATGCTCCAAGGGTATCAATTGGCAACTTCATCAACTCTCTAACATGAGTATTTATGAGACCAATTGGATCCCTGACCTAGGTTGCCTTAGAAATAATATAGAAGGCCATTTATCAAAAAATGACTATCATCTAAAATTAAGGAATATTTTTGATGGCCAACAGTGGCACTTTGATAATATATCCCTCAACTTTCCTGATGATATCAAGGATGCTATATCCAAAACAAGAATCCGTGTTAAACATCCAAATAAGGATATCCCTATTTGGGCCCTCAATACAAAGGGTATTTTCACGACCAAAACTTGCTACTCCTTAATCAACACCAATGAGAACAAGAATTTATATTTTTAGTGGATTTGGAGCTTGCCTTGTCCCAATAAGATCAAACTTTTTCTCTGGCAATGCCTTCACTATAATATTCCTTGTAGACAATATCTCTCAAAAATTGGCCTTAATATAGAACCTCATTGCCCTATATGTAGAAATCATATAGAGGAATATATCACTCATATTTTTCTTAACTTCCATGCAAGCCATCATATTTAGGAAACCATTGGTTGGAAAAAGTTCCACAAGGAAAATGGGGAACATTGGCAAATCCAATTAAAGAACTATAATTACGCCTTAAACAACGACTTGTTAAATTGGAACCTTTTTTTCCCTTTTGCAATTTGGTATATTTGGATCAACAGAAATAACAATAACCAAAATAATACTAATTTGCCTATAAACATTCACCTCATTACAACTAAAGCTATCGAATTCCGTTTTTTAACTGAAACTAATGTGCTACATGATCCAAAGCTTCACATTAAGGTTAGATGGCATAAACCTCCAATATGATGGTTCAAATTAAACATTGATGCTGGCTTCCAGCATGCAAAAATGTGGTCTAGGTGGAGTAATCAGAAATGCAAAAGGTGACTGGATTGTTGGTTACAACAAATCTGCTTATGCAAACGGTTGTCTTCAAGCAGAAATCAAAGCTCTGCTAGAAGGATTAAAAACAGCCCACAAGTGGGCCTTGTTTCCACTTCAAATTGAAATAGATTCCATGGAGATAATTCTATCAATACAACAAGGTAATAATCTATGTGCTAACATTATTCTAAAATGCAGGTTGTTAATGCACCAACAGAAGCCGGTAACCCTCCAACACGAATTCCGGCAAGAGAATAGGACAGCTCACCAGCTAGCATACATGGGAATTGCTAATACAAGGAAGAAGAAGAAAGTTTTTGTTGCCCCCCTGGAGATGTTAAATTCCTAGTAGAACATGATGTACTAGAACAATGTGTTTTTGAAAAACTCTTACCATATGATGCTTGTAATACTTTAGCAAGCCTAGGTAATCAAAGTATTCTATGTGGCACTAACTACAAAATCCATGTAATGCATACTCCGTAACTTTTAATATATATATTTCTTGTTTGCTAAAAATAAAACACTTGAAACCCAATTTTTGTTGTCATGTATGGCTGCTATTTAATTTTCTGTGTTTAAATATTTAAAGCTGAAAATGGTATTGCATAATTACTAACTAGTTAGACTTGATATGATGAATATGATCAATAAGGTGAAAATCGTTGAGCCCCTTTTCTCCTCGATCCACAAAGATAAAATGTAGGACTGGCGCCATAGAGTTACATAGAGCGTAGTCCTAATTAATCTAACTAATTTGATCCTTATAGATAGACTAGGTTATCCTCTAACTACTCGATATACTAGGCTTGACATTTTCAGCTGTTGTTGAGGCTAGTGCTCTGTATTTAGCCTCTACACTTAACCTTGTCGTTGTGTGTATTTTCTTAAGGGTAAATTTCACAAATGGTCATATAACAATGACTTTCTTTTCCACTAAAGTCATATAGCTTTGTTTTCTCACACAAAAATCATATAACTATGACTTTTTTTCATCACAGTCACATAACAATATTTTCTCACACAAAAATCATAAAACTTTTATTAACTCGCACAAAAATCATAGTGATCGAAAAATATAATTTGTTTAGTAGTATTTTTTTTATTTTGTTGGTTTTTATTTCTTATTTTCAGTCTAATAAGTAATAATCCAACTAAAATATAAATGACTCAACCTGACCTAGCCACTCGACCCAGTAATCATATATATAAACTAGAAAATACTAACAGTAAATAGTAAATCCTTCAAAATATGATACTTCTATCTTTTATTTTTCTTTTCAAGATTTTTATTTAAATTGATAGCATTTTTATTTCAAGTGCTCTCTAATTATACCTTTTATTTCTTTATTTTTTTGCCAGAATCTCATGCATCCCGAACTAATTTTTTTATGGGGGAAGAATTCACTTTTAGTATTATTTTAACTTACGTATATGGGTATTATGTCAGGCTGAGTTAGGTCATTCTTATTTTAAGGAAAAAATATAAAATTAACCGGCCGACTGAAACTGATTGCATTTGCTAGCCGAAATATATATAGAATGTGTATGTATATAATACACACACACACACACACACACACACATATATATATATATATATATATATATATATATATATATATATATATATATATATATATATATATATTATCGGCTATTATTTTTAGAAGCGGCTAAAATATACTTATATTTCTTCTATTTTAATTGGGTAGTTATTTATTAGACTGAAATAAAAAATAAAAAAACGTAAAATAAGAAAATGCTACCGGAAAATTTATTTTAATTATAACCACTATGATTTTTGTATGACTTAGTGAAAGTTTTATAATTTTTGTGCGAAAAAACAAAGTTATAAGCCTTTGGTGAAAAAAAGTAATAGTTATACGACCATTTGTGAAATTTACCCTGTTTCTTAATTAGATGCGCAAGATATACAATTTGCACCTAGATAAATTGTGTAGTTGATATGCTTGTTGTGGTTCATCCTCGCCAATCTGCATCTAAGAATGCATATAATCTGAGAGGTGACTTTGCAAGCAATCTGAGCTCATATTGAGTACTCCCCTTTACATACTCTTTTCACAACTTGAAGATGTTCAGTATTTGGATTTTGTATAAATTGATTTTCCAAGTTCACAACATGTGATATGTCAGGCCTGGTTAAAGTAAGTGTCGATGCAAAAATGTATTTTTAGCATCAAGCTCTCTGATTGGCGACTACAGAGTGACTGCAACTGATAGAACCACTCTTATGGTAGTAGCCTTCAACACAAGACTAAATGTTTTTTCAAAGTTAATTCTTCTTATTGAGAGTATCCCTCAGCAACAAGCGGCTTTGAACCTGTCTATAGTGACATCAGACTTTAGTTTAGTTTTGAAAACTCATTTTGAACCATCCATATTCATATCTACAGTTATAGGAACTAGAGTTCATGTCTGGTTCGTATGTAATGCATCATTCTTCCTGCATTGCTGCATGTCACTATGGAATGATAAGTGTATGGCTCACAGTTCATTATTCCATGCTCATTGCTTCCTTTTCTGCTATTAAAGAAGTATGAACTACATGCATTTTCGTTGAGAAGTGCCGACTGCTTATTCATCTAGGTCATTCACATCCGAGGAAGGCACCATGATGTGATTTTGCTTAATGTTAAACCATTTTGATAGTTCAACTTCTAGTTATATACCCTGTGGATCATATAGTGAAAATAGGTTGGGCTCTTGCACCTCAATGCTTGGATCTATAAAGATGTGTTTATAGTATCCTGACCTTCTACATCCCAATCAACATTATTGCTACTGTCATTATCCTCACTGGTGTTTTTTTTGGAGTCATTTTTAACTTGGAAATTGATCTGATGCTAGAGTGTCTTGACCAATGTCACGATCCCGGTTCGTCCTCCGTGAACCATCGTGATGGTACCTAGTCCCTACGACTAGGTAAGCTTAAATTGCGGAAGATTAACCAATTTTCGGAAGTAAAACAATTTAAAACAGAATTAAAGTAATAAGACAGTGTTTAAAAGTGCCACTCGGCATCCACAACATTTAACTCTCAGAACCAATACATATCTCCAAGACCCGGAAACTCATAAATCACAAGCTAAGGATCACTACACAGTACTCTAACTCCAGAATATCTAACAAGGAAAAGAAATACAGAAGGGCAAATGTTTAAAATCTAGAATAGAAAGGGACTCCTCGGTCTGCGGAGGCGACAGATGTACCTCGAAGCCTCTAGAGCAGTCGCCTCGCCTCATGGGTGATAGGATTGAGTCGTAATACCTAGATCTGCACATGAAAAACATGCACAGAAAGGGCATGAGTACACCACAACGGTACTTAGTAAGTGCCAAGCCTAATCTCGGTCCCTACTGAGGTTAAATAAAGTATAAAGTTTGACAATGTAGAACAAAACAGTATAAATAAATACAACAGTAAAAGTAACACATGATATAAAAAAGGGCAACAACAACTATTATAGAGATAAGGTAAAACACGAAAAGAAATGCGACTTAGACCCAAATTAACAAACGGGGATCTCCTAGGATACCGTCCTGTAGTCCTAGCCTACACTTAGGCTACTTCGTCGAGGTTAGGCTCGACACTTACTAGTACATGGGGTGGGTTGTATTGATACTGCACTTTCTGTGCAGATTTTGGTACTGACTTGAGTTGACCCCGAGTTTAGTAGCTGGACTTGATCGACGAGAGACCAAGGTAGATCTGCTGGTGTCTGCAGATCCTAGAGTCTCTTCCTAGACTTGTTTCTTTACTGTTTCTTTCTTCCAAAACATTGTAATATCTTTCAGATTTTGTATGTAGTAAATCGTAGTAGCTTGTGAGTTGTGACTCCAGATCCTAAAAGTTTTAGTTACTTTGGGTTTTATAATATTCCACAAACTCTGTTTAGCTTTTGATGGACTTAATTAAATTCTATTATTAAAAATTTGTTGAAGTTGATTTGTGAACTCTCTAACTTTGGCTTGCCTAGCAAGTGAAATGTTAGGCGCCATCACGGTCCCGAAGGTAGGAATTCCGGGTTGTGACAAGTCGGTATCAGAGCACTAGGTTGCCTAGGTCTCATAATTCATGAGCAAACTTAGTAGAGTCTGGAGGATCGATACAAAGATGTCTGTACTTATCTTCCAGAGGCTATGGAGTTAGGAATAGTTTCACTTCTATTCTTCTCAGTCATGCGATTTTGTTCTTTCAATGCTAATTGAACTCTTCTATTCTATTATCTCACAGATGGCGAGAACACGCACCGTATCTTCAGCTGAGCAGCATCAAGGCCCCCAGTGGCAGCTCTTATGAGGGGCAGAGGACGAAGTCGAGGCCATGCCAGAGGCTGAGGCGGGGGCAAGGCTCAGCCTAGAGCTCGAGCAGCAGCACCAGTAGCAGAGCCTCGGGTGGAGTTTGATGATAAGGTTCCAGCCCAGACTGTTCCTGCCGAACCAACTTAGGTTCTAGAGTCATAGCCACCTTAGTGCTTCATGATGATTTTGTTCGTCTAGTGGGCCTTATGGAGAGTGTTGCTCAGGCCACCAACACCCTTAAATCACCTTGACTGTATAAAAGAAAGTTGTACATCAGATGCAAGCATCCTACTACCAAACAATGGCAATAATAATCCCTATTATCCTTAGGCATATTTGGCTAAACCGTAACCACAACCTCTTCAATAATGATTCCACCACATTGATACTAGGAAAATAATTATGTATGCTATGGAATATATCTGTCTCAAAAATCAAAACTTCAAACATCTTATGATAACAAAACACTGATAAAATGGAACCCCGACCACGCAACATCTATAAACTCAACACAGATGATGCATACCAAAAAAACTCTGATAACAGAGGAGCAAGCGGAATCATTAGAAACTACGAAGGTCAATGGATTGATAGTTTCTCTTACCACACAATGGCCTCATCCCCCATCCAAGCTGAAATAATCGCCCTTCTGAAAGTATTAGAACTTGTGTTCACAAAAAATAATTTTGTTTATAGTGAAAATAGATAGTCAGGTATTACTACAATCATTGCATGGCAATTCTCACATAAAGCTAATGGTAATCTTCTACATGATTGCAGGTTCCTGTTAGAAGATTTGAACTAACCGGAAGTTAGGCATGTCTACCGCGAAGGAAACCAAGTGGCGCACACACTAGCAAAGTTTGGGAGAAACTGCAACTCACATACTAATACCGAATGTGGCGAGAACTTCTGGAGTAAACCATCTTTATTTTCTTTATCTAGTTTCCGCAAAGGCAAACTAGGGACTGCTTTGATAAGATCAGTCCAGCACTATAATAACTCTCTTTACTTTTAATGCTTAATAATAATCAGCGTCCCCTGGCGCCTTTATAAAAACAATGTATTACCATTGTTGAGTAGGAGCGGATGTAGCCATTTATCGACGGGTTCAATTGATATTTTTTGTCTATTTTGTATATTTGTTCTGTAGCGACGGTTTATTTTGTATATATTTTGTATAGTGGCAGTCTATTTAGTATATTTATTGTATAGTGACAGTCTATTGTATATAAATAATACAAAGACCATCCTATTTGTATCATTTTTGTATAGTGACAGTCTATTTTTGTCACGACCCTAGTTCGCCCTCCGTGAACTGTCGTGACGACGCCTAGTCTCTATGACTAGGTAAGCCTAACAAATGCAGAACATAAATGAAACTTGCAGAAGAAATATTCAAATAACCAAAATAACTGAATAGAAACAATAGTTATAATGTTGCTCGGCATACACAACACAACATTCTCAAAACCAAGTATGCTATCCCAAAACCCGGAAATTCACGGAAACACAAGCCTTTGGAATATCTAACAGTCTAAATCGAGAATATCTAACAAGGAAGAAAATACAGAAGGGCAATGTTTAACAGCTAGAATAGAAAAGGACTCCTCGGTCTGCGGACGCGGCAGATATACCTCGAAGTCTCTAGAGTGGTCGTCTCCCTCAAGGATGGTAGGCTTGATTAGCGGTACCTGGATCTGCACATGAAAAACTTGTGCAGAAAGGGCACGTGTACACCATAGCAGTACTTAGTAAGTGTCAAGCCTAACCTCGATTGGGTAGTGACGAGAAAGGCCAAGGCCCTACTGAGGTTGAATAAAATATAAAGATCAACAGTATAGAATAGAATAATATAAATAAGTACAATAATAAAATAACACAGGATGTACATGACCGCAACAACTATACAGAAACAAGGTAAACACGGAAAAGAATTACAGCTCAGCACCAATAATAACAATCGGGCATCTCCCAGGATACCGCCCTGTAGTACCATATGTACATATCCAATGGATCTTCCCGGGTCCCGTCCCGTAGTCCAACTCATAGTGCGCGAGGATCTACCGGAATCCCGTTCTGTAGTCCCAAATGTTAATACCCAGTACTGGGGGAATCTACCGAGTGCATTCTCATAGTTCCATATAACTGTGCAGGGGGATCTACCGGAATCCCACATCCGTAGTCCCAAAATAAATAGACAAGGGGGAGCTACCGGAATCCAACATCCATAGTCCCAAAATAAATACACAGCATCAACAGGAAAATATATTCAGAAATGGCAAATTTCATATTAAGGCAAACTAGTAATTCTATCCTAGCATGCTGCATAGAATTCAGGTAAAACAGGTTGAACAAATAAAGCAATTAATTCACTTGGACATGCTTTTCCTAAGCTAACAATAGGCTTAATAGTGCAAGTAATAAAGACAGGAAAGGAAACATACTAGTAATTACTTAAAGAACACCGGATTTCGAACAATTAGAACAAGTACGCACCTGTCACCTCATGTACAAGGTATTCCATTTACCAAATATACCATTCATAGGGGGAAAGTCTCCCACACAAGGTTAGAAAGCCACTTACTTCGAGCCGGCTCAAAATCAACCCGAGACCATGTTCTTTCCACGAGTACTCGACTACAAATGTCCCAAATCTATTCAATTCAATTGTATAATGTGAATAACACTTTAAATAACTTATTCTACAATTAAAGTCTAAGCTAATACATGAAATTATGTAAAATGACCAAAACACCCCTCGGGCCCATGTATCGGAATCGGGTAAAATTTATATTTTCAGAATCCTCACACTCTCACGAGTCTAACCATATCAAAATTATCCCAATCCGATATCAAATCCCCAATCAAAAAGCAAGTTCTTAGTCTAAGAACCTTTCCCCCAATTTCCACCAAAATTTCGAAATTAAATGATGAATTTAAGTGTAGATACATGGAAATTAGTCTAAACCGAGTAGGAAATACGTACCCAAATCGCCCAGGTGAAAAGCTCTTCAAAAAATCGCAATCTCCCGAGCTCCCAAGTCCAAAATATGAATTATGGTTCAAACCCTCGATTTTGGGTTTTAAGATTCTTCCCAAGGATTCCCTTAATCGTGAACACGGTCAAACTTTCACGCTCGCGAAGCACAAATTGACGTTGACCATTTTTCCTTCTTCGCGAACGCGCCTCCTTCTTCGCGAACGCATCCCTTTCTTCGCGAACGCGAAGGTCCCAACCCATCGCGAACACAACTCCTTTCTTAAGAACGCGTAGATCAAGGCCCCAGCCCTTCGCGAACGTGAGACCTCCCTCGCGAACGCAAAGGCCAAACCTTCAGCTCCATGTCCTATCCCTTCGCGAACACGATGGCCAGCCGCGAACACGAAGAACAACTGGTCGGCAACACACCAGCAGTTTTTTTGCAACTTCAAACATCAAGAAATGGTCCGGTTAACCACCCGAAACTCACGCCGAGGCCCCGGGGAACTCAACCAAACATACCAACATATCCTATAACCTCATTCAAACTTGTTCCAGCCTTCGGAACACACAAAACAATATCAACACACCTATTTCTCATTGGATTCAAGCCTAAGAATTCCAAAAACTCTAAAAATACGCTTTTGATCAAAAAGTCTATCAAATCTCATCTGAATGACCTGAAATTTTGCACACACGTCACATAAAACACTACGGAGCTACTCAACTTCTGGAATTCCATTCTGACCCTCAGATCAAAATCTCGCTATCAAACTGTAAACTTCAAAAATTCAATTTTCGACATTTCAAGACTAAATTAGCTACGGACCTCCAAAATACAATCCGAACACTCTCCTAAGCCCAAAATTACCCAATAGAGCTAATGGAACCATCAGATTTCCATTCTGAAGCCGTCTTCACACTATTTTGACTACGGTCAACTTTCCAACACTTCAGCTCTCATTTAAGGACAAAATGTCCTAAAACTCTCCAAAACTCAAAACCGAACATTCTGACAAATCAAAAGAGCAGAAATAAACTTGGGGAAAGCAGTTAATAGGGGACTGGGGCGTAAATTCTTAAGACGACCGGCCGGGTCATCACATCCTCCTACACATAAACATTCGTCCGTCCTCGAACGAGCATAAAGACATACTTGATGTAGTGAAATGATGAGGGTAATGACTATGCATATCTTGCTCAGTCTCCTAGGTCGCCTCCTCGACCGGCTGGCCCCGCCACTGAACCTTTACTGATGCAATGTTCTTTGACCTCAGCTTCCTAACTTGTCTATCCAATATTGCCACTGGCTCCTCAACATAGGATAGATCCTTGTCAAACTGGACTGAACTGAAATCCAACACGTGTGACGGATCACTGTGATATCTCTTGAGCATCAAAACATGAAATACCGAATGAACTCCTGCTATGCTGGGAAAGGGCCAATAAACCTTGGACTCAACTTCCCTTCCTTCCCAAATCTCATTATTCTTTTCATAGGAAAAACCAGAAGTAGAACCCGCTCTCCAATCATATAGGAAACATCACGAACCTTCCGGTCCGCGTAACTCTTCTGTCTGTACTAGGCTGTACGGACTCTATCCTGAATCACCTTAACCTTCTCCAAGGCATCCTGAACTAAGTCTGTTCCCAATAGTCTAGCCTCACCCGGCTCAACCCAACCCACCGGGGATCTACACCGCCTACTATATAAAGCCTTATACGGTGCCATCTGAATGTTGGACTGATAGTTGTTGTTGTAAGTATACTCTACCAATGGCAAGAACTGATCCCAAGACCCTCTAAACATAATCACACATGCACGGAGCATATCCTCAAGAATCAGAATAGTGTGTTCGGATTGTCCGTCCATATGGGGGTGAAATATTGTACTCAACTCCACCCGAGTACCCAACTCATGTTGAACGGCTCTCCAGAACTGTGATGTGAATTGCATACCTCTATCTGAAATGATGGAACCCGAAATACCATGCAGACAAACAATCTCACCGATATAGATCTCTGCCAACAGCTCCGAGGAATAAGTAGTACACAAACGAATAAAGTGAGCGGACTTGGTCAGCCAATCCACAATTACCCAAATAGCATCGAACTTTCTCAAAGTCCGTGGTAGCCCAACTACAAGGTCCATGGTGATCCTCTCTCACTTCCACTCCAGAATCTCTATCTGCTGAAGCAACCCACCCGGTCTCTGGTGCTCATACTTCACATGCTGACAGTTGAGGCATCGAGCTACAATTCCAATTATATCCTTCTTCATCCACCTCCACCAGTAGTGTTGCCTCAAATCCTAATACATCTTCGCGGCACCCGAATGAATGGAATACCGAACTACGGGCCTCCTCTAGAATCAACTCTTGAAGCCCATCAACATGGGGTATACAAATCCGACCCTGCATCCTCAATACCCCGTCATTACCAATAGTCACATCTCTGGCATCACCGTACTGAATCTTGTCCTCGAGGACAAGCAAATGAGGGTCATCATATGTAATTGGTTAATTATCGGATAACGGGACATTACCCAATTTACTAATTAGTGGATAAAAATTTATAAATTATCCCCCCAACACTTGGCAAGAAGCCACAAATCAAGAAGTGACTAAGTAGTCACTTATGCCTAGGTAGAAACCTATGCCTAAGAGGGAATGGATGGTTTCCAAAGAAAGACTTATACAAGTCTTGTTACAATTCAATATGGAACAAAAATGAGGACAAATAACATTAGTCATTGAAAAAAAAAAGAAGCAAGAAGGCTTCCTTCCTCGGTTTGAAAAGTTGGAGAACAGAAGCTTAACCAAAAATCGCTCCTCATTTCAACAAGCAAGAAGCTTGAAATTTTCGTTCCATTTGTTTAAAGAAGCAGAAGCTAAATCGTCAACAATTTCAAAAAAAGCAAAAGCTTAATCCGATTTTTGGGATTCTAAGTTCAATCCACGAAGGTTTCCAATGGAATATTATACGAAGTTTTCCCTACTCTAGGTAAGTTAAGGCTATCCCTTCTTTCTTTTGGAATGGTCCAAACTATATAGAAGAAACGAGTAAACGCACAATTTCTATAAATTACTCTATTCAGAGAAATACTAGGGGTGTCTATAGTCCTGATTACCCATGAGAATTATTATTATCTTTTGTTCATTGGTCTCAGTATAAAACGCAGTTGAAAAAGGTTATCCGGAAGGAATATAGAGATTATTACATATTTTTCATGCATTTCACCCATTTATACATGTGCATTGAGCCATGACCAGATGGCGTTATATACGCGTATATTGGTAAATATATGTATATGGGACATGGGAAAAGGTTACGACATTATATACGCACCACGACCTGATCAGTGGGTATATGTTGATGATACTGCCCACAGTGGCTAAGACGATATGATGGGATGCCCTCAGTGGTTTGATAATTTTATGTACACCTATACCTATGCGTGGCACGATATTTATACGCATTTGCATGACATTATAAATGTTTCAGAATTTACAATGTTATTCAGATTTAAAGATGTGTTTGTTTATTCAATGTTTCATCTATGTCTTTTACGTACTAATTTTCATGCCTTACATACTTAGTACACTTTTCATACTGATGCCCTATTTCATGGGGCATGTGTTTCATGCTCGCAGCTGCAGGTAGGCAAGCTGACGGTCCCCCTTCTTAGGATCCTTGATCAGCGAGAGTTGACGTGCTCCACTTGATCCAGAGCTACTTTTGATTTTGGTACGATATGTTTGTATATATATATATATATGGGTAAGATGTGGCTCAGTCCCGTCTTTGTACAATTATATTTCTATTAGAGGTCTGTAGACAGTATGTCTAGTTTGGTTGTAGCAGCCTTGCCGACTCGCCCACTGTATTTTGCATGTATTCATACATACGCCTTGTTGGCAGATTTCTTTCATGTATGTTATTTTTGTAATTTAGCAGATGTTATTCAGGTTCATATCTTAGATGCATGCTTAGGAGTGTTTGACAGATAGGACTCAGGCACCCGTCCTGGCCCATCGATTTGGGTCGTGACATAATTGGGCTCAGATTTTAAAATCAAACACATATATGGACTTGTGGGGTTATGAAAAGTTGAGATCTACCCTTTGACTCGGGTTTTGATCGGGTGAGCCTGTGGTTTATTTTTGTTGATTTTGGGGAATTGCGTAAATATATTAACTTTACTTATCAAAAACGGTTTCTCTTGCATTGTTTAATATTATTAAGTCATTTTTGGCTAGATTTAAGCCGAGCGAAGGTGAATTCTAAAGTAAAAATATTTTTAGAGTATTAAATTGGCTTAATTTAGATAAGTATCTTACCTAACTTTTTGTGGGGAAACTACCCTTTAGGATTTGATCTAACTACATTATTTGTGATGTGAAAATGACCTGTACATAAGGTGATGAGACGAGTGTACAACAATAACAACAACAACAACCTAGTATAATCCCATAAATGGGGTCTATGGAGGGTAGTATGTACGCATACCTCACCTCTACCCCGCTGAGGGTGTTTCCGATAGTCCCTCGGATCAAGAGTGTGTACACGAGTGTCTGTGTGGTAATTGACCGGATTAGACCCTTAGGCTATTAATATGTATTGAATTAAGATTGTTATTATATGAAGTGCATTTCATTGTTGATATACTCCTTGTACTCTTGTTTCATTATTTAAATTCTTGTACACATTTTTTGTTAAGCCGTGAGCTATTGTGACTTTGTTACTATTGTTTGGGCGATGTTGTGGCATATGTGAACATGTGGTGTGGGTTGATTGTTGTGTTGTGAATGAGATATGCATGCGGTGATATAATGGTGGTGTTATTAATGCATACGTGGTGTGATAAGGGGTTTATGCACGTGTTTCAAGTAAGGGGAAACACTTAATTGTGATTCACACGCGGTGAGATAAGGGGACTTACGCGTGTGAAGCTATGGGAAATGTTTTTTAATGTAAAGCTCATGCGCTGTCATAAGGGTGATTTTTTATTATGATATGTGGCACATTGGGGTGATTCTTGTTGATATTATTGTGTTGGAAGGGGTTGATGATTTTAACATGTCACTGTTTTCCCTAAATGATTTCACTTTGTGTTTTACATGTTTTGGTTAATTTGTTGTGTTATCACATACATGTTCTTTGTTGTTGTTTATTTTTTAGCTTAATGTTGTTAGTTTTAGATTGATATTCTACATAGTTTATTTGTCTAGTGAGTTTCTCAACTTGAACCTCATCACTACACCATCAGAGTTAGTCTTGATACTTACTGGGTATTGATCGTATTTTAATAATACTATGTTTCTGCACATCTTTGTGTAGATTTAGGTACCTCAGAGCGTGGTGGTCGTTAGTAAGTTGATTCCGAGTTATTGTGAAGATTTCAAGGTATACCTGTTGTTTCGTTCGCAGGCCTCAGAGTCATCTTCTAGTGCTTCTTTGCTATTGTTTATCTTATTTTTAAACAATATTATATTTTTAGATTTCTTATGTACTCTCTGTAAAACTTATGACTCAGCATTGCTGGGTTTTGAAATTTATCTGACCTTTGTATTTCGCTTTTGGTTATGTTATGGCACTCCTCAACTTTCTCTAATATTTAAACTAATGTTTTGTTCTATTGATTTTGGTATACGATAGGCTTACGTAGTCCTAGGAACTAGGTATCATCGTGATCTTTAAGGTGGGATTTTGGGTTGTGACAAGTTGGTATCAAAGCTCTAAGTTCAAAGGTTTTGTGAGTCCTAAGCAAGTTTATTAGAGCTTGCGGTACGGTAACGTCCGTACTTATATTCAAGAGCTTAAGGAACTATTAGGAAGTTTCACTTCTTTAATTCCTTATTGCATATAATTATTGATTTCTGAATTTAAGCCTTTGCCTTTTTATTCTCTCACAGATGGTGATGACATGAGCTTCAATTACTGAAGATACTGCCCCCGGTGCCAGTGTTTCTAGAGTTAGGGACAGAGGCGGAGCACGTGCTGTAACGAGGGGTCATGTTAGGGCCGCGACTGAGGAGCCACCAACAGCTCCAGTTGAGGAGGAGGTGCCTATTGCTACCCTTGGACTTCAGCAGTCTTCAGCGCACTTCCTGAGGAGCAGGTACCTGAGGTGCCTGTTGCTACCCTTGGATTTCAGGAGTCTTTAGCACACTTCCTGAGCATGTTTAGTATCCTGGCTTGGGCAGGATTAATCCAAGTTGCCCCATCTACTTTACAGGCTAGAGGAGGAGCTTAGACTCTCCGCCCGTATTTAGAGCAGCAGGCTCAGGTTGACCAGGCTCTGAGTGTTATGCTGGTGCAACTCGTAATTGCAGTTCAGCCTGAGGTCAGTCTATTGGTATAAGAGGAGGATCCGAAGAGGTTAGAAAGGTTGATGAAGTATTTTACTCCTACTTTCAGTGGCACAACTTCTGAGGATGCATAGGAATTTCTAGACTAGTGTCACCGTATTCTATACACTATCGGCATAGTGGAGTTGAACGGGGTCGACCTTACTACTTTTCAGCTGATGGGGCCGGTATATAGATAGTAGCAGGGATATGAAGAGAGTAGGCCAACTGGCACAACACAACTTACTTAGGTCAATTCACTTATCTATTTTACGGGAGTTTGTTCTACAGACTCTCAAGGGTGCATTGTGCACCGAGTTCTAACAGCTGCGCCAGAGACTATGAGTGTGTCCGAGTATGCTACGAGGTTTAGTGAGTTATCTCTTCATGCACCTGTTTTAGTTTCCATTGTTAGAAAAAATCAATAGATTTGTGAGGGACTTGTATATTGTCTTAAATTTGAGATGGCACTGGAGTTGGAGACTAATACTCCATTCGAGCAAGTTGTGGAGATCATTAGGAGGTTGGAGTGTATCCGCGGTCAGGAGAGGGAGGATAGGACGGCCAAGAGGCCTCGATATTTTAGAGGGCTTACTGATTCCCTCTTTGAAGCTTCAACTCGTCATGGAAGAAGTTAAATTTGCAGACTAGTTCAATTTGCACTTCAGGTTACTCGCAGTGCTCCATCTATTTAGGGACCCTAGAGTACTCATTTTGGACAACCATCTTCTAGTGCACCTCCTACATGTGGTTCCTATAATGGTTATTCTAGCTGTCCAGGTCAGACTCAATACTAGCAGCCACGCCTGCAAAGAAGTTTTTGAGTGTGGCGATACTAGACACTTGGTGCGATATTGTCCCAGGCTTCGGAGTAGTGGACCTCCACAGGGTGTATTTAGGCTATGGTTTCTACTCCAGTTGCTACTCCACCTGCACAACCAGCTAGAGGTGGAGGCCAGACAAGTAGAGGACGTCCTAAAGGGGGAGGCCATGCACGCTGTTGTGCTTTTCCTGGTAGTGTCAGACCTCTTTTTTACTACCCCGAAAAGGGGTATAAGGGAGTTTTTTCCAATTTAAGTGACAATCGAAACGAGATTATTTATTTAAAATTCAGAGTCGCCACTTGGGATAATTTATGGTGTCCCATGTCACCGGTTTAAATCCCGAATCGAGGAAAGATTGACTCTATTTTATAATCCGCGAACACAGAAATTCGGGTAAGGAATTCTGTTAACCCGGGAGAAGGTGTTAGGCATTCCCGGGTTCCGTGGTGCTAGCACGGTCTCTCAACTATTATTCTTGGCCTAATTATCTGATTTAATTACACATTTTAAACCTATTGTGCATTTTAACTTTTGAAAACCGCTTTTACTTAGTTAAAGAATTAATTCAAAGCTATTTAAAACACGTCGCAAGCCACGCTACATGAAATGCGCCCGTGACTCACGACACGTTTTATTTAACCTTGTTGGAAATTAGGATCGGGTAACATGAAAGTATCCCGGATTTATAACAATTAAAAATCACAACTACGTCACGGGCACCGAACCCGTAGCTATGAAGATTTATTATGGCACACCTAAAGCAAACTACGAAGGTTCATATTTACTTCTTAAAACTAATTTGAGATTTTTTACAATTTGACTTCATAAGGCTTCACAAAACAAAAAGAAAACTGACAAACTATGAGGCCTACTCGCAAACACACCAGGAATTAGAAATCGTAAACCATAATACCCTAAAGACACCAACATGTTTCAACAATAACTTTACGAACTTATAAACTGCTAGTGTTACATATAACTTGACATATTATAGTTGCAAGACTTATTAAATTATAGTATTACACTACAAGCTAAGGACGGACTCTTTCTTTTTAATTTCAAAATATATAGTTGAAGCTTACTGAATCAGAACCTTACAATATAATTATATTATTGCAAAACTCAAAAGCCAATCTTACAGAGCCTCCTAGTAACCATCATCAATTTTCCCTCCTGCAACCCAGTGCAAATTTAATTTATCTAAGACTTTTCGCATATCAATACTTCAATAGTTGCTTCACAACCCATAAGCATACTGATATATTTCAGAAAACAAAGTACATGTAACAACACCCCATTAAGCACGTTTATCATGGTAAATATTAAAAGTTCTCACATTAGGCATAAAACATAAGATGCAGCCAAGCAACATTATCGGGAAAGGGATAGCAAAGTAGTAAAAGATTGAACCTCAAAGTAAAGCCAAGATTTCACTTCTGTTTTGATTAAACTGACGCAGAAATAGTGAGGCTCGATCTGATATTCAAGAAGCGAACAGGGACGGCTATGAGACCACCGAACATAGGACGAGAATCAAAGCAAACGACTCATAAGATACCCCTGATTCGTTCAAACTTAGGGGTCTGCGGCTGTCAGCTTTTTTTTGTCCGTCCTTAGAGTCCCTAGGTGTTAGTCTATATATAGTATTGTAGAGTCTAGGTCTAGGATTTTGTAAGGTTTTTTTAGGTTAAGGAGTATGGGCCAAGAATTATGGGTTAGGTCCAAAATTAGGCCTAAAAATAGATTGCTCGAGCCCAAATTTTACTCTTTATCCGCGAAGGAGACTAAAATACGACCTCATTTATTAATTAGTCCTATTTAAAGACAATAACTATTAAAATAAGATTGACCGTTAACACAAAACTATTTTTGATATTTTCCAAAATAAAAAAATGACTACAAAAAATAGTAATGTAACTATTTTTTAAATTTTCATTTTCTTGTAATAAAATAAAGTAAAAGAGTCAAAATTAGTTGAAATAACGATATTAGACCTAAATTAAATATCAATATGCTAAAATATAATAAATATTGGTGATGGTCAAAAATCACATGTCTACAGCTGCCCCTCTTTGACTGAAAACACAAAGAGTTTTCAGAAAAAGAACGACTAGATAGGTTTTTTGACCCGACCCTTATTTAATAATACCAAAAGCTAAAAGAAAGGAGAATATGACCGAGCCCTGGTATCTGAGCTGCCTATATATCCTTGGCTATAAAGGAATCAGGCCACGTGTAGTTCGGAAGTGAGTGAAATGATGAAGTATACCGAGGTGGAGAGTCGATCGAGGTGCCATTCCGTCGAGGTTCCGGTCCGTGGTCCCGTTATTATATCAAAATAAAATAGACCAACTAAACATGTCAACTATGAGTTACAAGATTCCTATCTATAAGTTTTCTAAAGCTTGATTCCTGTTAACCATGCTCGTGACTTCAATCACGTCTTGAGCAGTTCACATCTTTCATCTGCTTCTGCATTTGGATTCACTTCTTGCCTTTTTTTTTTATTCTGGATTGTGACTAACTTTTGTTGATCACCTCGGACTGTTGACTCGCATTCTTGCCGTGAGCTTCTTTTGTTGTTGACTTCAATCGTATTTTGAAATGAATTCCCTTATTCTCCAGGTATGTGCTTGATTGCCAATACTCGAATTGTCTTCCTTCGAAACTTGGACTGTCTTCTCCTTGTTCTCAAGGTGGGCGCCTAATTGCTGAACTTAAACCGTCTTCCTTTGAACATTGCTACTTTCCCTCTGTTCTCCAGGTTGACGCTTGATTACAAACATTTTAATTATCTTCCTTTCCTCCGAAGCTTGACTTGTTTTCCCTTTGTTTTCCAGGCAGACGCCTGATTGCTGAACTTGAACCGCCTTCCTTTGAACATTGCTGCTTTCCCTTTGTTCTCCAGGTGAACTCCTGATTTCCATCACTTGAATTGCTTTCCCTTTGTGCTCCAGGTGGGCTCCTGATTACCAACACTTGAACTGCTTTCCCTTTGTTCTCCAGGTGGGCTACTGATTACCAACACTTAAACTGCTTTCCCTTTGAACTGTCCTCTAGGTGGGCTCTTGATTTCCAACACTTGAACTGTTTTCCCTTTGTTCTCCAGGTGAGCTCCTGATTTCCAACACTTGAACTGCTTTCCCTTTGTTCTCCGGGTGGGCTCCTGATTGCCAACACTTGAATTGCTTTCCATTTGTTCTCCAACACTTGAACTGTTTTCCCTTTGTTCTCCAGGTGGTCTCCTGATTTCCAAAACTTGAACTGCTTTCCCTTTGTTCTCCAAGTGGGCTTCCGATTACAAACAGTTGAATTGTTTTCCCTTTGTTCTCCAAGTAGGCTCCTGATTACCAACACTTGAATTGTTTTCCCTTTGTTCTCTAGGTGGGCTCATATTTCCATTACTTGAACTGCTTTCCCTCTGTTATCCAGGTGGGCTCCTGATTACCAACACTTGAATTGATTTTCCTCTGTTCTCCAGGTGGGCTCCTGATTACCAACACTTGAATTGCTTTCTCTTCGTTCTCCAGGTGGGCTCCTGAGTACCAACACTTAAGAATTGCTTTACCTTTTTTCTCCAGGTGGGCTCCTAATTACCAACACTTGAACTGATTTCCCTTTGTTCTACAGGTGGGATCCTGATTACTAACACTTGAATTGCTTTCCCTTTGTTCTCCAAGTGGGCTCTGATTACCAACAATTGAATTGCTTTTCCTTTGTTTTTCAAGTGGGCTCCTGATTTCCAATACTTGAACTGCTTTCCCTTTGTTCTCTAGGTGGGCTCATGATTTCCATCACTTGAACTGCTTTCCCTTTGTTCTTCAGGTGGGCTCCTGATTACTAACAATTGAATTGTTTTCCCTTTGTTCTCCAGGTGGGCTCCTTATTTCCAACACTGGAATTGTTTTCCCTTTGTTCTTCAGGTGGGCTCCTGATTTCCAACACTTGAATTGCTTTCCCTTTGTTCTCTTGGTGGGCTCCTGATTTCCAACGCTTTCATTGCTTTTCTCTTTGTTCTCCAGGTGGGCTCCTAATTACCAACACTTGGATTATTTTTCTCTTTGTTCTCCAGGTGGGCTCCTGATTACCAACACTTGAATTGTTTTCCCTTTGCTCTCCATGTGGGCTCCTGATTTCCAACACTTTAATTGATTTTCCTCATAACTTGATTTGTTTTCCTTTGTTTTCCAGGTAGGCTCCTGATTGCTAAACTTGAACTACTTCCTCTTGCGACTGCTTTTCCTTGAACTGTCTTCCCTTGTTTTTCTAGGTGGGTGCCTGATTGCTTGGGCCTAAACTACTTTCCATTCTTGAAACTCGTGTTGTCTTCCCCTATTCTCCAGGTGGATGCCTGATTTCAACAAAACAAACAGAATTTTTCTACCCTAGTTTGGTAGCTGGGCACATCTGTGAGTGTTAATTGAATTATGTTACTTTAAAATCTCAAAGAATTTTAAAAGTTAGATCTCATTATCCAGGAGGGTCCTAAAAACTCCTAGTTAAATGACAGTTTTAAAGCTAAATTATATTTCTTAAAGGTACGACTTTCGCTAAATCTTGTTATCTATGAAGACCTTAAAACTAAATTCCATTATCCAGGAGGGTCCTGAACACTTAAAACTAAATCTCATTATCCAGGAGGGTCCTGAAAAGCCGAGAATGAACTTACATGAGCCGTGCTTTCTTTCTGGAGGAGCTTCGCAGAACGAACAAAATTCCATGCCCCTGAACCATGTTTTTCCTCATGGAGGGTTCCTAGAGATCGAACAAATTTTTCTTTCCCCTTCTCAAACCGCCTTTGTGCTGACAAAATTTGGGCACGACACTTGAAAAAAATTCAAAGTTCCAAGCTTTGATTTGGACACAATTTTCGTCCATGTTTCAAACAAAGAAAAATTGTGAGTTTATAAATATGGTGGTTGGTTTGTGGCCTTGACTTTGAGGGTTATTGCTCCTTCACTTCCCATGATAACTTTAATTTCAACTCGAAAGACCTTGTTTGTTTATTGACTGACCACTTCCTCTGTCACCCTTATCATAGAAGATACCCGTGATTCGTTCAAAACCCAACCCTCTATCTGTTGCATTGTGCTCATGAATTGACATTTACCGACCTTTGTACTTCACGTGAATCCCATAACACATTGATTTTTACCAACTCAGTGCGCTTGCTATTCTTTCCTGACGTATGCCAGTAGCCTTGGCCTTGAGGTTTATTGCTCCTTCACTTGCCATGATAACTTTGATTTTCAATTGGAAGACCTTGCTTGATATCAGTTAACTACTTTCTTTGTCAACCTTATCACAGAAAATACCTTTGATCCGTTCACCCAACATCCTCTATCCATTGCATTGTTCATGAATTGACATATACCAAACCTTTTGTATTTCACATGAATCCCAAATCACGTTGATTGTTACCAACTCAGTGTGCACGCTGTTCTTCCTGACTTATGCCACTTTGATATACTAGCTAGACTCTGCTTTGTTCAATTGGAAAGCTTGTGATAAATTTTGAAGTCATTTCTTACTAGTTCTGACCAAACAAACTCAGGAAGAAAAAGTAAAGAAGACAAAAGGAACAGAGTAAAGGACAGAGGAAAAAGATGATTCCTAACAAGAAAACTACGAAGTAGAAACTTACCAGATGTGGATACCAACTCTAATGACCATAACATGCACCTCTGGACTAAGTGGCCTAATCTGTCAAGCAAGTCTAATGTTCAACTCTTGTTGTACCTCTTCACCGTGAAACTAGGCTTTAATGCTCCGATTATCCTATCTAATTCACAATCCTTATTCGAGTTGTAGTGCCCGAAGGTTTTCATTATCAAGCCTCTCTCATTTTGTTCTCTCTCTTAACTTACTGTCGTCTTATGGTGCCTGTGAAGGTTTTCACCGATAAGACTCTCTCATTTTTTTCTTTTCTTCTTCTTTCCTCCGATTCTATAGAAGACAAGACATTGACCATAGTAAAACATCATATGCTCCTAGCATGTCTAACTCAGCACCCTCAAAGATTATCTGGTAGGTCTTTTTTGGATTGTGATGTGGCTTTTGGACAGGGTTAGAAAGAAAGGATATCATAAAGGCTCAAAATAACTAAGACAATGGGGTTAATTTATTTACAACTCTTGAAATCCATTCTAAAAACTTTGCCCCAATTTCTAAAACAAGGGAATTTGATTCTTCTTTTTTTTCTTCTTTTCGAGATAAAATTTCTAAGAAAGACTGCCCTATTCTCGACTTTATGGGATTATGAAATATTATTTTTGGTATGACCGAACCATAAAGCTGTCTACGTATCTTGTGGTGACAAGAATCAGGTCAAACGTAGTTCACAAAACTACTTTTGTTAGTATTTTCCTTTTCCCTTTTTTGTCTTTGTTTTTTTCTTTTTCTTCTTTTTCTTCTTTTTCCTTTTTTTCTTTATCTCTATTTTTCTCTTTTTTTGAATTTTTCCTTTGGAATGAACTTTGTAAAATAAACCTATGGGGACATGAATTTTGTTTTCCGTATGACACTAACTTGACTCCAAAAGAGGGGAGGTCGAAGAAATAAGTACAGGCTCAAAAGGGTATCAAATGGTTTAAGTGTTTGGGTAGCTGAAAAAGGGCCTCCCCATCCCTGAAAATGCCAAGTACAACACATGCTAACTTGAGGATGAAAATTGAAAATCATGCACAATATTTCTTCCATTGGGTGATTCCCTCTTCACAATGGATATCCTTCATCAATTCGGAGAAAACTTTCTGGACTTTATTTTGTAACTTGAGATGCACTTGAACTCAAAGTTTCTTGCTTCAAATTGTTGGGACGCACTCTCTTTTAACAAATTCTTGTCGTCCCATTAACTTTCCAAACTATCTGCCCTAGTTTCACAAGGTTCAGGCTAAAATGTCCAAATCTGTACTTATTTCCCTCAAACATCTCTATCATCTTCAAAATTATTTCATTGCTTCATGATTAAACTAACTTTCAAGACCGGGCCTAGATGCGTGCATGTCGTGTCGCTAGGGCCAGCATGGAAAGACCTATAAAAAAGAGAAGAGAACTAAACAAAAAATGTCTAAAAATAACAGAAAGCAGAAAATTGCATTAGACAGACAGTGAAAGTGTTGGAACAACAAAACAAACAAAACACATTGGAGTTATGACTTTGGTAAAACCTAAATAAGACTAAAAGGGGTACCACGACTAAATGAACTAGGAAAATAAAAGGATATAACAGTTTGAGTCACAAGACAATATCTGGATTACAACTTTGAAATAATTCGGACAACAGAAATGACAACAAATTAAACCACCAAGATTCCTCCCCGGCAAGCCAAGAAAGGAGCGTCTTTCCAATTATCAAGCTCGGCATCTTAGCCACTGAGCTCCACATCAATATTATCAAGACCATTACCAGCTTCAATCACATTGTCTTCACCAAGTGGCTCATTGACTCCTTTGACTAAACCTTCATCATTGCAAACCATCCCAACAATCCATGCATTGTCACGTACCTGTAAAGGATTATGTGTGACACTTGGGGTATTGCTGCCTTGGACCACAATTATTCCTTCTTGAATCATTCTTTCTAATTACCTTTTGAAAGCACGACAATCTTTAACATTGTGCCCCTGGGTATTGAAATAGTATTCACACCTTTTAGCAAGGTCAAAAATCTCGCACGCGGGTCTATATAATGTAGAGGAATAGGTGTAATCATGTTGCAACGCTTTAATCTCTCAAACAAGCTTTAATAAGACCTTCCTATTGGTGTAAAATTATATTTCAACCTTGGTTCCCTTCTACACCCTTGGCTTAAATATGGGTTATAGGCCACTTGAAAATTTTGCGAAGGTTGGCGAAGCTTTTGCGGTGCTCGTGCTCGCCTTTTGGAGTGACCCAGTGGTTGGACAGATGGCCTAGCATTGTTCGGAGGATAATACTGGGGTGGATTATGTGGAGCTCGAGGATATTCATGGGGTCGGTATTGAGGCTAAAAGCATGTAGTAGGGATGCCCACTGGATCTTGTCGTTGGTGGGATTCAACAACATCTTTTCTATCAATGGGAGGACTGTCTCGAGCAACTTGTTCGTTCCATCTGAACCAAAATTCCTTAAAACTTTCTGTGGGTTTCGTTTCCATTAGAGATAGGGAGGAGCGGTCTGGGACAATGTCTATATTGTACTGAAAGTGTCACACAAAGTCTTGAGCCATGTCATCCCATGTATGCCACTTACCGACATTTTGACGAGTATGCCATTCCAAAGCTGCATCAGTCAGTCTCTCACTGAAATACGCCATCAGTAACTCATCTTTCTTGCCAACACTTATCATTTCACTGCAATAACCCCTCTGATGGGTTACTGGATCTCCACGCCCATCATACAAATTAAACTTTGGCTTCTTAAACCCTTTTAGCTTTCTGGATATCTCATCTTGCTCCACTGTCTTAGAAGGCTTTGCAGTCTCACTAGGAGGCTAAAAATGAGGAGCGTTAGAGTATGGACCCGAGATCTTGAAAATTGGTTCTAGATCATAGTGTTAGGTATCAGGGATTTTGAGCACAATCTTGCTAGAGGATCGAGGAAAGTTAGCAGATGGATAAGCTACAAAAACATGAGCGGTTAAAGGAGCGGGATATGAGGTGGTTTTGGGGGGTGGAGTGTTAAAAGGTGGTGGGGAGATATCCTGGACTTGTGACAGTGGAGGAATGGTGGCAAGGCTTTCAATGTAGTTAGTGGAAACTGATGGTGGAGGACGTCCACTAATCTAGGCTTGGTATATTTTGGCCATCTGTCCTTTAAACCTTAAGACCTCTTTTCTCAATTTAGATTCTGATTCAACAATTCCCTTAGACAGATCAATAACCCTTGTGTCCAAGTCTTTGCTAGTCATGACTACCTTGCTCTTTAACCTTGTATTGTATGGATGGGTTACTTAAAAACCAAAAACCAACCACCCTTCTGCTCAATGAAGATAACAAAAAGAACAAAATGGAATCATCCTGTTAGCATTAGGGCGTTTAACAGCTAAAAATATCACATTGTGTGCAATGTACCTAACAACAATTAACGGTTCTAGAATGACTTTGAGGGTCACAAGGTCACTTGGCATCATCCCGATTGGTTCAATTCAACCTTCTCTTTTCTTTGCTTTTCTAGCACGTCATGGCTTGCTCGTTTTCCTTCCTTTTTTCTTCTAATTATCAGTCTTTTCTTTTCCCCTCATTTCTCACATCCCATAATTTTACCTCTCTTTTTTTTCTTTCTTTTTTCTTTTTCTTTTTTTGAAAAATGATTTGATCAAACCCTATGTAGGTTGCCTACGTATCATGACGCCGCATGAATTAGATCTTTGCGTAGTTCGGAAAGATCGGGAATAAAGGAAACAAACTAACGTTCTCTTTTTCTTTTTCTTTTCTTTTTTTTACCTTAATGACTAATTTGATGAAAAAAGAGAAATAAAAGAATCAAATCTTTTTTTTTTTGGAATTTTCTAGACTTAATATTCTATAACATATTTTAAACTCAAGCTTAATGATCATATATATATATATATTGCTTTTTTTCATTTTGAAACAAACACTATGTGGGAAATTATTAAGGAAAAAATCCTACAAGAGAAAAAAATAAATTTGATTCTTCTTTTTTTAGGATGGAAATCTAAAAAAATAAACCAAAGAAAAATATTTTGAATTTTCATTGCATATCCTTGAACAAAGATTTTGAAACGAGAAATGAACAAGATAAAAAATATTTTTTTTTGGATTTCAGTTTTTGATTACCTAAGGAAGAAGCTATGAAGATAAACACCAGATGAAGTACGTTTTTTTCTTCTATGTAGAATATCCTAAAGTTCTAGTGAAAATAAAAGAATCTTTTTTTATTTTTTTTGTTAATTTCCCAAAGAAGAACCTCAAAAGAAAATCTTTTTGGATTTTTGGAATTAACACCTCAAAGAAAACTTTTAAAGAGGTACTAAAAGAAATTCTCTTCTTTTTTTTTTGAATTTTTAGTCTTAATGTACTAACATGAAATATAAAAGCAATTTTTATTTTGAGTTCTAGATATTAATTTTCTAAGGAAGACCACCTCAAAAGATACGTTTTTTCTAGAATTAGTATTCTAAAGAAAACCTCTAAGTGAAATATAAAATGCAAAAATCTCCTTTTCTTTGGATTTTGAGTTACAACACACTTTTTTAAATACAAAATAGGAAATAAAATAACAAAAGACTCGACATTACTGTACAAATATTAGAAGGTAAAAGATGACATAAAAAGAAAAACGAACTCAAAACATAAAAAGAAAAATCTCCTTATGCAGCTCCTGAATGAGCGATTCTGATTGGATGGTTCTAGGGCGTCTGTCATGCTGAAACTCCGGTAAGTAAATCCATACCTGTATGAGAAAATTAAGACCAAATAAAATTAAAGACTTAGAACACTATGTGAGACAATAGCCCATCCTGTTGGACACATGCAAGACATGATTGTGACTATTTTTCTAAAATTAACCTATGTGGCTAGAAATGGCTAAAAATGCAAGATGTGACTAAGACCCCGCTAAGCCAAGAACCTAAGGCTTACTAGAAAGATCGGACCGTATGTAGGTTGCCTACGTATCCTGCCTCGAGAGATGAGAATCAGGTTCGCGTAGTTCGGGCACATTAGATACGGACGAGAATTAAAAAAAATAATTAATTTAGAGAAAGTATATTTTTTATCTTTTTTTTTTTGAAAAATGGTGAAACATGTAAACTCTTTTTGGGTTTTCTTTTTCCTCTTTTTCTGATTTTTGATTTTCGAAAAATAATGAAAATGTGCAAAATCTTTTTTTTTTTTTGAATTTTTCATGTTTTTTTGTCTTTTTCTTAACAAAAATGCGATAGAAAACATAACTGGGCCCTATTTGCTTTATTTTTCACACTTCACCCTTTTTTTTTCTTTTTCATTTGCCCTCAACTATCATTGGTCCGCCAACTCACCCTTTTACCTTTGAAAAAATGCAACATGTAACACGTAGGATGCATCAAGATGGTCTGTTATTTTGGGTACACCTGTCCTAGACGGATCCAACCCTTGTGTTGAGTCCCCAAAGTCAAATGTACGTAATGTAAAAAACGTTCCTACTAGGGATCCGGCATGAGTCTATGTTATTCTAGGTTTAAAAACCTGGTTTATTTGTTCTAGACCCGGCTTACCCGATCGGACAGCTCGAGCCGAGGGGGGCCAACGTACCGGGAATACAGAAGCTTCACCGGCTTTGCAACTTGTCCGAACCTCGTTCTAAAATTGGGATATGACTCTAATAGAAGAGAAGTCACACGAAGTGCACACTTCCCAGATGATTTAGAAGACTCAGAGAGAGGAGAGTTTCGTATCAATTTATATACAGTTCAACAATATCAAAGCGGTAAAAAGTAACATTTAGCACATTAGGCCCATGCATGTAAATAAAACCAGATAATAAATAAAGACAAATATAACAATTATTCTAAGCTCGAATTCTTAAACTCTGAACTAGAGATTCTAGGTTCTTATCCCCAGCGGAGTCGCCAGAGCTGTTACACCTCCTTTTTACTACCCCAGGAAGGGGTATAAGAGAGTTTTTTCCAATTTAAGTGACAATCGAAACAGGATTATTTATTTAAAATTCAGAGACGCCACTTGGGATAATTTATGGTATCCCAAGTCACCGGTTTAAATCCTGAATCAAGGAAAGATTGACTCTGTTTTATACTCCGCAAAAGAGAAATCCATGTAAGGGATTTTGTTAACCCGGGAGAAGGTGTTAGGCATTCCCGAATTCTCTGGTTCTAGCACGGCCGCTCAATTATTATTTTTGGTCTAATTATCTGATTTAATTATACATTTTAAACCTATTGTGCATTTTAACTTTTGAAAATCGCTTTTACTTCTTTAAAGAATTAATTCAATGATATATAAAATACGTCGCAAGCCACGCTACATGAAATGCGCCCGTGACTCACGACACGTTCTATTTAACCTTGTTGGAAATTAGGACTGGGCCACATGAAATGTATCCCCGGATTTATAACTATTACAAATCATAACTACGTCATGGGCACCATACCCGTAGCTATGATGATTTATTATGGCGCGCCTAAAACAAATTACGAAGGTTTATAATTACTTCTTAAAACTAATTTGAGATTTTTTACAATTCGACTTCGTAAGGCTTCACAAAACAAAAAGAAAACTAACAAACTATGAGGCCTGCTCGCAAACACACACCAGGAATTACAAATTGTAAACCATAATACCCTAAAGACACCAACATGTTTCAACAATAACTTTACGAACTTATAAACTTCTAGTGTTACATATAACTTGACATATTATAGTTGCAAGACTTAAATTATAGTATTACAATACAAGCTAAGGACGGACTCTTTCTTTTTAATTTCAAAATATAGAGTTGAAGCTTACTAAATCAGAACCTCACAATATAATTATTATTGCCAAACTCAAAAGCAAATCTTACAGAGCCTCCTAGTAACCATCATCAATTTTCCCTGCTGCAACCCAGTGCAAATTTAATTTATATAAGACTTTTCACATATCAATACTTCAATAGTTGCTTCACAACCCATAAGCATACTGATATATTTCAGAAAATAAAGTACATGTAACAACACCCCATTAAGCACATTTATCATGGTAAATATGAAAAGTTCTCACATTGGGCAGAAAACATAAGATGCAGCCAAGCAACATTATCGGGAAAGGGATAGCAAAGTAGTAAAAGATTGAACCTCAAAGTAAAGCCAAGATTTCACTTCTGTTTTGATTAAACTGACGCAGAATAGTGAGGCTCGATCTGATATTTGAGAAGCAAACAGGGACGGCTATGAGACCACCGAACTTAGGACCAGAATCAAAGCAAACGACTCATAAGATACCACTGATTCGTTCAAACTTAGGGGTCTGCGGCTGTTAGCTTTTTTTTTTTGTCCGTCCTTAGAGTCCCTAGGTGTTAGTCTATATATAGTTTTGTAGAGTCTAGGTCTATGATTTTGTAAGTTTTTTTTAGGTTAAGGAGTATGTGCCTAAAATTATGGGTTAGGTCCAAAATTAGGCCTAAAAATGGATTGTTCGAGCCTAAATTTTATTCTTTATCCGCGAACGAGACTAAAATACGACCTCATTTATTAATTAGTCCTACTTAAGTACAATAACTATTAAAATAAGACTGACAGTTAACACAAAACTATTTTTGTTATTTTCCAAGATTAAAAATGACTACAAAACATTAATGAAACTATTTTTTTAATTTTTATTTTCTTGTAATAAAATAAAGTAAAAGAGTCAAAATTAGTTGAAAAAGCGATATTAGGCCTAAATTAAATATCAATATGCTAAAATATAAAAACTATTGGGGATGGTCAAAAATCACATGTCTACAGATGCCCCTCTTTGACTGGAAACACAAAGAGTTTTCAGACAAAGAACGACTAGACAGGTTTTTTGACCTGACCCTTATTTAATAAGACTAGAAGCTAAAAGAAAGGAGAATATGACCGAGCCCTGGTATCTGAGCTGCCTATATATCCTTGGCTATAAAGGAATCAGGCCACGTGTAGTTCAGAAGTGAGTGAAATGATGAAGTATACCGAGGTGGAGAGCCGATCGAGGTGCCATTCCGTCGAGGTTTTGGTCCGTGGTCCCGTTATTATATCAAAATAAAATAGACCAACTAAACATGTCAACTACGAGTTACAAGATTCCTATCTATAAGTTTTCTAAAGCTTGATTCCTGTTAACCATGCTCGTGACTTCAATCACGTCTTGAGCAGTTCACATCTTTCATCTGCTTCTGCATTTTGATTCACTTCTTGTCTTTTTTTTTTATTCTGGATTGTGACTAACTTTTGTTGATCACCTCGGACTGTTGACTCGCATTCTTGCCGCGAGCTTCTTTTGTTGCTGACTTCAATTGCATTCTGAAGAATTCCCTTATTCTCCAGGTATGTGCCTGATTGCCAATACTTGAATTGTCTTCATTCGAAACTTGGACTGTCTTCTCCTTGTTCTCCAGGTGGGCGCCTGATTGCTGAACTTAAACCATCATCCTTTAAACATTGCTACATTCTCTTTGTTCTCCAGGTTGGCGCCTGATTACAAACATTTGAATTATCTTCCTTTCTTCCGAAACTTGAATTGATTTCCCTTTATTGTCCAGGTGGGCTCCTGATTACCAACACTTGAACTGTTTTCCCTTTGTTCTCCAGGTGGGCTACTATTACCAACACTTGAATTGCTTTCCCTTTGTTCTCCAGGTGGGATCCTGAGTTCCATCACTTAAACTACTTTCCTTTTGAACTGTCCTCTAGGTGGGCTCATAATTTCCAACACTTGAACTGCTTTCCCTTTGTTTTCCAGGTGGGCTCCTGTTTTCCAACACTTGAACTGCTTTCCCTTTGTTCTCCAAGTGGGCTACTGATTGCCAACACTTGAATTGCTTTCCATTTGTTCTCCAACACTTGAATTATTTTCCCTTTGTTCTCTAGGTGGTCTCTTGATTTCCAAAACTTGAACTTGTTTCCCTTTGTTCTCCAAGTGGACTCCCGATTACAAACACTTGAATTATTTTCCCTGTGATCTCCAAGTAGGCTCCTGATTACCAACACTTGAATTTCTTTCCCTTTGTTCTCTAGGTGGGCTCCTAATTTCCATAACTTGCACTGCTTTCCCTCTGTTCTCCAGGTGGGCTCCTGATTACCAACACTTGAATTGCTTTCCCTCTGTTCTCTAGGTGGGCTCCTAATTACCAATACTTGAATTGCTTTCCCTTCGTTCTCAAGGTGGGCTCCTGATTACCAACACTTAAGAATTGCTTTACCTTTGTTCTCCAAGTGGGCTCCTAATTACCAACACTTGAACTGATTTCCCTTTGTTCTCCAGGTGGGCTCCTGATTACTAACACTTGAATTGTTTTCCCTTTGTTCTCCAAGTGGGCTCTAATTACCCATAATTGAATTGCTTTCCCTTTGTTCTCCAGGTGGGATCCTGATTTCCAACACTTGAACTGGTTTCCTTTTGTTCTCTAGGTGAGCTCATGATTTCCGTCACTTGAACAACTTTCTCTTTGTTCTCCAGGTGGGCTCCTAATTACTAACACTTGAATTGCTTTCCCTTTGTTCTCCAGGTGGTCTCCTTATTTCCAACACTGGAATTGCTTTCCCTTTGTTCTCCAGGTGGGCTCCTGATTTCCAACACTTGAATTCTTTTCCCTTTGTTCTCCAGGTGGGCTCCTTATTTCCAACCCTTGAACTGCTTTCCCTTTGTTCTCTAGGTGGGCTCCTGATTTCCAACACTTGCATTGTTTTCCCTTTGTTCTTCAGGTGGGTTCCTTATTTCCAATACTGGAATTGCTTTCCCTTTGTTCTCCAGGTGGGGTCTTAATTTCCAACACTTGAATTGCTTTCCGTTTGTTCTCCAGGTGGGCTCCTGATTTCCAACACTTGAACTGCTTTCCCTTTGTTCTCTAGGTGGGCTCCTGATTTCCATTACTTGCATTATTTTCCCTTTGTTCTCTAGGTGGGCTCCTAATTACCGACACTTGGATTGTTATTCCCTTTGTTCTCCAGGTGGGCTCCTAATTACCAACACTTGAATTGTTTTCCCATTGTTCTCCAGGTGGGCTCCTGATTTCCAACACTTTAATTGATTTTCCTCAAAACTTCATTTGTTTTGCGACTGCTTTTCCTTTGAACTGTCTTCCCTTGTTTTTCTAGGTGGGTGCCTGATTGCTTGGGCCTAAACTTCTTTCCATTCTTGAAACTCGTGTTGTCTTCCCCTGTTCTCTAGGTGGGTGCCTGATTTCAACAAAACAAACAAAACAAACAGAATTGTTCTGCCCTAGTTTGGTAGCTGGGCACATCTATGAGTGTTTATTGAATCATGTTACTAGAAAATCTCAAAGAATTTAAAAATTTAGATCCCATTATCCAGGAGGGTTCTAAAAATTGCTAGTTAAATGATAGTTTTAAAGCTAAATTATATTTCCTAATGGTACGACTTCCGCTAAATCTTGTTATCTATGAAGGCGTTAAAACTAAATCCCATTATCCAGGAGGGTCCTGCACACTTAAAACTAAATCTCATTATCCAGGAAGGTCCTGAAGAGCCTAGAATGACCTTACTTGACACGACACTTGAAAAATATTCAAACTTCCAAGCTTTGATTTGGACATAATTTTCGTCCCTGTTTCAAACAAAGAAAACTTGTGAGTTTATAAATATGTTGGTTGGTTTGTGGCCTTGACTTTGAGGGTGATTGCTCCTTCAATTCCCATGATAGCTTTGATTTCAACTCGAAAGACCTTGCTTGTTTATTGACTGACCACTTTCTCTGTCACCCTTATCACAGAAGATACCCCTGATTCGTTCAAAACCAAACCCTCTATATGTTGCATTGTGCTCATAAATAGACATTTACCGACCTTTGTACTTCACATGAATCCCAAAACACATTGATTTTTACCAACTCAGTGCGCTTGTTATTCTTTCCTGACGTATGCCAGTAGCCTTGGCCTTGAGGTTTATTGCTCATTCACTTGCCATGATAACATTGATTTTCAATTGGAAGACCTTGCTTGTTATCGGTAAACTACTTTCTTTGGCAACCTTATCACAGAAAATACCTTTGATCCGTTCACCCAACATCCTTTATCTATTACATTGTTCATGAATTGACATTTACCAAACCTTTTGTATTTCACATGAATTCCAAAGCACGTTGATTGTTACCAACTCAATGCGCACGTAGTTCTTTCCTGACTTATGCCACTTTGATATACTAGCCAGACTCCGCTTTGTGCAATTGGAAAACTGGTGGTAAATTGTGTAGTCATTTCTCACTTGTTCTGACCAAACAGACTCGGGAAGAAAATGTAAACAAGACAAAAGGAACAGAGTAAAGTACAAAGGAAAAAGATGATTCCTAACAAGAAAACTACGAAGTAGAAACTTATCAGATGTGGATACCAACTCTAGTGACCATGACATGCACCTCTGGACTAAGTGGCCTAATATGTCTAGCAAGTCTAATGTTCAACTATTATTGTATCTCTTCACCATGAAACCAGGCTTCAATGCTCCGATTATCCTATTTAATTCACAATCCTTATTCGACTTGTAGTGCCTGAAGGGTTTTCACTATCAAGCCTCTCTCATTTTGTTCTCTCTCTCAACTTACTGTCGTCTTATGGTGCCTGTGAAGGTTTTCACTGATAAGACTCTCTCATTTTTTTCTTTTCTTCTTCTTTCCTCCGATTCTATAAATGACAAGACATTGACCATAGTAAAATCATATGCTTCTGGTATGTCTAAACTCAGCACTCTCAAAGATTATCCGGGAGGTCTTTTTTGGATTGTGATGTGGCTTTTGGATAGGGTTAAAAAGAAAGGATATCATAAAGGCTCAAAATAACTAAGACAAAGGGGTTAATTTATTTACAACTCTTGAAATCCATTCTAAAAACTTTGCCCCAATTTCTAAAACAAGGGAATTTGATTCTTCTTTTTTTTCCTCTTTTCGAGATAAAATTTCTAAGAAAGACTGCCCCACTCTCGACTTCGTGGGATTATGAAATATTTTATTTGGTATGACCGAACCATAAGGCTGTCTACGTATCTTGTGGTGACAAGAATCAGGTCAAACGTAATTCACAAAACTACTTTTGTTACTATTTTCCTTTTCCCTTTTTTTGTCTTTGTTTATTCTTTTTCTTCTTTTTTTTCTTTTTCCTTTTTTTCTTTATCTCTATTTTTCTCTTTTTTTGAATTTTTCTTTTTGAATGAACTTTCTAAAATAAACCTATGGGGACATGAATTGTTTTTTCCGTATGACACTATCTTGACTCCAAAAGAGGGGAGGTCAAAGAAATAAGTACAGGCTCAAAATGGTATCGAATGGTTTAAATGTTTGGGTAGCTGAAAGAGGGCCTCCCAATCCTTGAAAATGCCAAGTACAAACATGCAACTTGAGGATGAAAATTGAATATCATGCACAATATTTCTTTTGCGGTTTCGGCATTGATATCATTGATATGCCTTCCACTTTTCTTTAGCGTCTTGTCAAGTACAGAACCCTCATTGGGTGGTTTCCTCTTCACAATGGATATCCTTCATCAATTCGAAGAAAACTTTCTTGACTTTATCTTGTAACTTGAGATGCACTTGAACTCAAAGTTTTTTGCTTCAAATTGTTGGGACACACTCCCTTGTAACAAATTCTTGTCGTCCCATTAACTTTCAAAACTATCTGCCCCAGTTTCACAAGGTTCAGGCTTCAAATGATCTCAAAATGTCAAAATTTGTACTTATTTCCCTCATGCATCTCTATCATCTTCAAAATTATTTCATTGCTTCGTGATTACAAACACTTGAATTGTTTTCCCTGTGTTCTCCAAGTAGGCTCCTGATTACAAACACTTGAATTTCTTTCCCTTTGTTCTCTAGGTGGGCTCCTGATTTCCATAACTTGAACTGTTTTCCCTCTGTTCTCTAGGTGGGCTCCTGATTACCAATACTTGAATTACTTTCCCTTCGTTCTCCAGGTGGGATCCTGATTACCAACACTTAAGAATTGCTTTACCTTTGTTCTCCAGGTGGGATCCTAATTACCAACACTTGAACTGATTTCCCTTTGTTCTCCAGGTGGGCTCCTGATTACTAACACTTGAATTGCTTTCCCTTTGTTCTCCAAGTGGGCTCTAATTACCAATAATTGAATTGCTTTCCCTTTGTTCTCCAGGTGGGATCCTGATTTCTAACACTTGAACTGCTTTCCCTTTGTTCTCTAGGTGAGCTCATGATTTCCATCACTTGAACAACTTTCCCTTTGTTCTCCAGGTGGGCTCCTGATTACTAATACTTGAATTGTTTTCCCTTTGTTCTCCACGTGGGCTCCTTATTTCCAATAGTGGAATTGCTTTTCCCTTTGTTCTCCAGGTGGGCTCCTGATTTCCAACACTTGAATTGTTTTCCCTTTGTTCTCCAGGTGGGCTCCTGATTTCCAACACTTGAACTGCTTTCCCCTTGTTCTGTAGGTGGGCTCCTGATTTCCAACACTTGCATTGCTTTCCCTTTGTTCTTCAGGTGGGTTCCTTATTTCCAATACTGGAATTGCTTTCCCTTTGTTCTCCAGGTGGGCTCTTAATTTCCAACACTTGAATTGCTTTCCCTTTCTTCTCCAGGTGGGCTCCTGATTTCCAATACTTGAACTGCTTTCCCTTTGTTCTCCAGGTGGGCTCCTGATTTCCAACACTTGCATTGCTTTCCCTTTGTTCTCCAGGTAGGCTCCTAATTACTGACACTTGGATTGTTTTTCCCTTTGTTCTCCAGGTGGGCTCCTGATTACCAACACTTGAATTGTTTTCCCTTTGTTCTCCAGGTGGGCTCCTGATTTCCAACAGTTTAATAGATTTTCCTCAGAACTTGATTTGTTTTCCTTTGTTCTCCAAGTGGGCTCCTGATTGCTAAACTTGAACTACTTCGTCTTGCGACTACTTTTCCTTTGAACTGTCTTCCCTTGTTTTTCTAGGTGGGTGCCTGATTGCTTGGGCCTAAACTTCTTTCCATTCGTGAAACTCGTGTTGTCTTCCCCTTTTCTCCAGGTGGGTGCCTGATTTCAACAAAACAAACAAAACAAACAGAATTGTTCTTCCCTAGTTTGGTAGCTGGGCACATCTGTGAGTGTTTATTGAATCATGTTACTAGAAAATCTCAAAGAATTTTAAAAGTTAGATCCCATTATCTAGGAGGGTTCTAATAATTGCTAGTTAAATGACAGTTTTAAAGCTAAATTATATTTCCTAATGGTACGACTTCCGCTAAATCTTGTTATCTATGAAGACATTAAAACTAAATCTCATTATCCAGGAGGGTCCTGCACACTTAAAACTAAATCTCATTATCCAGGAAGGTCCTGAAGAGCCGAGAATGACCTTACCTGAGCCGAGCTTTCTTTCTGGAGGATCTTCGCAGAACGAACAAAATTCTATGCCCCTGAACCATGTTTTTCCATATGGAGGGTTCCTAGAGATCGAACACATTTTTCTTTCCCCTTCTCAAACCACCTTTGTGCTGACAAAATTTGGGCACGACACTTGAAAAATATTCAAACTTCCAAGCTTTGATTTGGACACAATTTTCGTCCCTATTTCAAACAAAGAAAACTTGTGAGTTTATAAATATGGTGGTTGGTTTGTGGCCTTGACTTTGAGGGTGATTGCTCCTTCACTTCCCATGATAGCTTTGATTTCAACTCGAAAGACCTTGTTTGTTTATTGACTGACCACTTTCTCTGTCACCCTTATCACAGAAGATACCCTTGATTCGTTCAAAACCAAACCCTCTATATGTTGCATTGTGCTCATGAATTGACATTTACCGACCTTTGTACTTCACATGAATCTTAAAACACATTGATTTTTACCAACTCAGTTCGCTTGCTATTCTTTCCTGACGTATGCCAGTAGCCTTGGCCTTGAGGTTTATTGCTCCTTCACTTGCCATGATAACTTTGATTTTCAATTGGAAGCCCTTGCTTGTTATCGGTTAACTACTTTCTTTGGCAACCTTATCACAGAAAATACCTTTGATCCGTTCACCCAATATCCTCTATCTATTGCATTGTTCATGAATTGACATTTACCAAACCTTTTGTATTTCACATGAATCCCAAAGCACGTTGATTGTTACCAACTCAGTGCGCACATAGTTCTTTCCTGACTTATGCCACTTTGATATACTAGCCAGACTCCGCTTTGTGCAATTGGAAAGCTGGTGGTAAATTTTGAAGTCATTTCTCACTTGTTCTGACCAAACAGACTCAGGAAGAAAAAGTAAACAAGACAAAATGAATAGAGTAAAGTACAAAGGAAAAAGTTGATTCCTAACAAGAAAACTACGAAGTAGAAACTTATCAGATGTGGATACCAACTCTAGTGACCATGACATGCACCTCTGGACTAAGTGGCCTAATATGTCAAGCAAGTCTAATGTTCAACTCTTATTGTATTTCTTCACCGTGAAACTAGGCTTCAATGCTCCGATTATCCTATCTAATTCACAATCCTTATTCGACTTGTAGTGCCTGAAGGGTTTTCACTATCAAGCCTCTCTCATTTTGTTCTCTCTCTCAACTTACTGTCGTCTTATGGTGCTTGTGAAGGTTTTCACTGATAAGACTCTCTCATTTTTTTCTTTTCTTCTTCTTTCCTCCGATTCTATAAATGACAAGACATTGACCATAGTAAAATCATATGTTTCTGGTATGTCTAAACTCAGCACTCTCAAAGATTATCTGGGAGGTCTTTTTTGGAATGTGATGTGGCTTTTGGATAGGGTTAAAAAGAAAGGATATCATAAAGGCTCAAAACAACTAAGACAATGGGGTTAATTTATTTACAACTCTTGAAATTCATTCTAAAAACTTTGCCCCAATTTCTAAAACAAGGGAATTTGATTCTTCTTTTTTTTCCTCTTTTCGAGATAAAATTTCTAAGAAAGACTGCCCCACTCTCGACTTCGTGGGATTATGAAATATTTTATTTGGTATGACCGAACTATAAGGCTGCCTACGTTGCTTGTGTTGACAAGAATCATGTCAAACGTAATTCACAAAACTACTTTTGTTACTATTTTCCTTTTCCCTTTTTTTGTCTTTGTTTTTACTTTTTCTTTTTTTTTTTCCTTTTTTTCTTTATCTCTATTTTTTTCTTTTTTTGAATTTTTCTTTTGGAATGAACTTTCTAAAATAAACCTATGGGGACATGAATTTTGTTTTCCGTATGATACTATCTTGACTCCAAAAGAGGGGAGGTCAAAGAAATAAGTACATGCTCAAAATGGTATCGAATGGTTTAAGTGTTTGGGTAGCTGAAAGAGGGCCTCCCAATCCTTGAAAATGTCAAGTACAAACATGCAACTTGAGGATGAAAATTGAATATCATGCACAATATTTCTTTTGCGGTTTCGGCATTGATATCATTGATATGCCTTCCACTTTTCTTTAGCGCCTTGTCAAGTACAGAACCCTCGTTGGGTGGTTTCCTCTTCACAATGGATATCCTTCATCAATTCGAAGAAAACTTTCTTGACTTTATCTTGTAACTTGAGATGCACTTGAACTCAAAGTTCTTGCTTCAAATTGTTGGTACGCACTCTCTTGTAACAAATTCTTGTCGTCCCATTAACTTTCAAAACTATCTCCCCCGGTTTCAAAAGGTTCAGGCTTCAAATGATCTCAAAATGTCCAAATTTGTACTTATTTCCCTCAAGCATCTCTATCATCTTCAAAATTATTTCATTGTTTCGTGATTAAACTAACTTTCAAGACCAGGCCTAGAATTATGCGTGCATGTCATGTCGCTAAGGCCAGCATGAAAAGACCTATAAAAAAGAGAAGAGAACTAAACAAAAAGTGACTAGAAATAATAGAAAGCAGAAAATTGTATTAGACAGACGGTGAAAGGGTTTGAACAACAAAACAAACAAAACACATTGTAGTTACGACTCTGGTAAAACCTAAATAACACTAAAAGGGGTACAACGACTAAATGAACTAGGAAAATAAAAGGATATAACGGTTTGAGTCATAAGAGAATATCTGGATTACAACCTTGAAATAATCCGGACAACAGAAATGACAACAAAATAAACCACCAAGATTCCTCCCCGGCAAGCCAAGAAAGGAGCGTCTTTCCAATTACCAAGCACGACATCTTAGCCACTGAGCTCCACATCAATATTATCAAGACCATTACCAACTTCAATCACATTGTCTTCACCAAGTGGCTCATTGACTCCTTTCACCAAACCTTCATCATTGCAAACCATCCCAATAATCTGTGCATTGTCACGTACCTGTAAAGGATTATGTGTGACACTTGGGGTATTGCTGCCTTGGACCACAATTATGCCTTATTGTATCATTCTTTATAATTCCCTTTTCAAAGCACGACAATCTTCAACATTGTGCCCCTGAGCATTGGAATGGTATTCACACCTTTTAGCAGGGTCAAAGCATCTCGCACGCGGGTCTATATAATTTAGAGGAATAGGTGTAATCATGTCGGAATGCTTTAATCTCTCAAACAAGCTTGCATACGACCTTCCTATTGGTGTAAAATTATCTTTCAGGCTCTGTTCCCTTCTACACCCTTTGCTTGAATGTGGGTTATAGGGCACTTGAAAATTTTGCGAAGGTTGGTGAAGCTTTTGCGGTGCTCGTGCTCGCCTTTTGGAGTGACCTAGTGGTTGGACAGATGGCCTAGCGTTGTTTGGAGGATAATACTGGGGTGGATTATGTAGAGCTCTAGGATATTCATGGGGTCGGTATTGAGGCTAAAAGCATGTAGCAGGGATGCCCACTGGATCCTGTCATTGGCATGATTCAACAACATCTTTTCTATCAATGGGAGGACTGTCTCGAGCAACTTGTTCGTTCCATTTAAACCAAAATTCCCTAAAACTTTCTGTGGGATTCTTTTCCATCTAAGATAAGGAGGAGCGGTCTGGGACAATGTCTATATTGTACTGAAAGTGTCACACAAAGTCTTGTTCCATGTCATCCCAAGTATGCCACTTACCGACATTTTGACGAGTATGTCATTCCAAAGCTGCACCAGTCAGGCTCCCACTGAAATAAGCCATCAGTAACTCATCTTTCTTGCCAACACTTATCATTTCACTGCAATAACCCCTCTGATGGGTTACTGGATCTCTACGCCTATCATACAAATTAAACTTTGGCATCTTAAACCCTTTTAGCTTTCTAGATATTTCATCTTGCTCCACTGTCTTAGAAGGCTTTCCAGTCTCACTAGGAGGCTAAAAATGAGGAGTGTAAGAGTATGGACCCGAGATCTTGATAATTGGTTCTGGAGCATAGTGTTAGGTATCAGGGATTTTGAACACAATCTTGCTAGAGAATCGAGGAAAGGTAGTAGGTGGATGAGCTACAAAAATATGAGTGGTCAAAGGAGCGGGATATGAGGTGGTTTTGGGGGTGGAGTGTTAAAAAGTGGTGGGGAGATATCCCGGACTTGTGACAGTGGTGGAATGGTGGCAAGGCTTTCAGTGTAGTTAGTGGAAACTTATGGTGGAGGACGTCCACTAATCCAGGCTTGGTATATTTTGGCCATCTGTCCTTTCAACCTTAAGACCTCTTTTCTCAACTCAGATTCTGATTCAACAATTCTCTTAAAAGGATTAATAACCCCTGTGTCCAAGTCTTTGCTAGTCATGGCTACCTTGCTCTTTGACCTTATATTGTATGGATGAGTTACTTAAAAATCACAAACCAACCACCCTTCTGCTCAATGAAGATAACCAAAGGAACAAAATGGAATCATCCTGTTAGCATTAGGATATTTAACAGCTAAAAATATCACATTGCGTGCAATGCATCTAGCAATAATTAATGGTTCTAGAATGACTTTTAGGGTCACAAGGTCACTTGGCATCATCCCAATTTGTTCAATTCAACCTTCTCTTTTCTTTGCTTTTCTAGCACCTCATGGCTTGCTTGTTTTCCTTCCTTTTTTTCTTCTAATTAACAGTCTTTTCTTTTCCCCTCATTTCTCACATCCCATAATTTTACCTCTCTTTTTTTCTTTCTTTTTTCATTTTATTTTTTTAAAAAATAATTCGATCAAACCCTATGTAGGTTGCCTACGTATCATGACACCGCATGAATCAGATCTTTGCGTAGTTCGGAAAGATCGGGAATAAAGGAAACAAACTAACGTTCTCTTTTTATTTTCCTTTTCTTTTTTACCTTAATGACTACTCTGATGAGAAAAGAGAAATAAAAGAATCAAATCTTTTTTTTGAATTTTCTAGACTTAATATTCTATAACCTATTCTAAACTCAAGCTTAACGAGCATATATATTTTTCTCTTCTATATATATATATATATATATTGCTTTTTTCATTTTGAAACAAACACTCTGTGGGAAATTATTAAGGAAAAAACCCTACAAGAGAAAAAAATAAATTTGATTCTTCTTTTTTAGGATGAAAATCTAAAAAATAAACCACAGAAAAATATTTTGAATTTTCATTTCATATCCTTGAACAAAGATTTTGAAACAAAAAATGAACAAGATAAAAAATATTTTTTTTGGATTTCAGTTTTTGATTACCTAAGGAAGAAACTATGAAGATAAACACCAGATGAAGTACGTTTTTTTCTTCTATGTACAATATCCTAAAGTTCTAGTGAACATAAAAGAATCTTTTTTTATTTTTTCGTTAATTTCCCAAAGAAGAACCTCCAAAGAAAATCTTTTTGGATTTTTGGAATTAATACCTCAAAGAAAGCTTTTAAAAAGATACTAAATGAAAATTCTCTTCTTTTTTTTTTTTTTAATTTTTAGTCTTATTGTACTAACAGGAAATATAAAAGCAATTTTTATTTTGAGTTCTAGATATTAATTTCCTAAGGAAGTCCACCCCAAAAGACACTTTTTTTTCTAGAACTAGTATTCTAAAGAAAACCTCTAACTGAAATATAAAATGCAAAAATCTCCTTTTTTTTTGGATTTTGAGTTACAACACTCTTTTTTAAATACAAAATAGGAAATAAAATAACAAAAGACTCAATATTACTGTACAATACTAGAAGGTAAAAGATGACATAAAAGAAAAACAGATTCAAAACATAAAAAGAAAAATTTCCTTAAGCAGCTCCTGAATGTGCAAATCCTGAATCAAGGAAAGATTGACTCTGTTTTATAGTCCGCCAACAGAGAAATCCATGTAAGGAATTCTATTAACCCGGGAGAAGGTGTTAGGCATTCCCGAATTCTGTGGTTCTAGCACGGCCGCTCAACTATTATTCTTAGCCTAATTATCTGATTTAATTACACATTTTAAACCTATTGTGCATTTTAACTTTTGAAAACCGTTTTTACTTCTTTAAAGAATTAATTCAAAGCTATTTAAAACACGTCGCAAGCCACGTTACATGAAATGCGCCTATGACTCACGACACGTTCTATTTAACCTTGTTGGAAATTAGGACTGGGCCACATGAAATGTATCCCCGGATTTATAACTATTTCAAATCATAACTACGTCATGGGCACCATACCCGTAGCTATGATGATTTATTATGGCGCGCCTAAAGCAAACTACGAAGGTTTATAATTACTTTTTAAAACTAATTTGAGATTTTTTACAATTCGACTTCGTAAGGCTTCACAAAACAAAAAGAAAACTGACAAACTATGAGGCCTGTTCGCAAACACACACCAGGAATTACAAATTGTAAACCATAATACCCTAAAGACACCAACATGTTTCAACAATAACTTTACGAACTTATAAACTGCTAGTGTTACATATAACTTGACATATTATAGTTGCAAGACTTAAATTATAGTATTACAATACAAGCTAAGGACGGACTCTTTCTTTTTAATTTCAAAATATAGAGTTGAAGCTTACTGAATCAGAACCTCACAATATAATTATTATTGCCAAACTCAAAAGCCAATCTTACAGAGCCTCCTAGTAACCATCATCCAATTTTCCCTGCTGCAACCCAGTGCAAATTTAATTTATATAAGACTTTTCACATATCAATACTTCAATAGTTGCTTCACAACCCATAAGCATACTGATATATTTCAGAAAATAAACTACATGTAACAATACCCCATTAAGCACATTTATCATGGTAAATATGAAAAGTTCTCACATTAGGCAGAAAACATAAGATGCAGCAAAGCAACATTATCGGGAAAAGGATAGCAAAGTAGTAAAAGATTTAACCTCAAAGTAAAGCCAAGATTTCACTTCTGTTTTGATTAAACTGACGCAGAAATAGTGACGCTCGATCTGATATTCGAGAAGCGAACAGGGACGGCTATGAGACCACCGAACATAGGACCAGAATCAAAGCAAACGACTCATAACGGAAAACCAACAGAACCAATGGTGAATCTCGAATCGGCAACCGAATGATGACCTCAAACCGTTTCTAACATCTCAGCTCCAAACTTCAGTTAAACTCCATGTTTCTGAAACTAAGAATCAAATCATGGAGAAGGCGAAGTATTGTTTTTATGTACTGTTTTCAATTTCTCTGTTCGTGAACCTCTGTTCCTCCTTACTGTTCGTGCGTGTGTGTATTTTGTTGTGATGGTGAGGGAGCTCGTTAGCTGGAGGGTGGTTATGGAGAAGGTGTCACTGGGCGTTGAAGAAAGGGGTGGAGAGTAAGGAGGATGGCTATTCTCCCCAGGTGTTAGTATATATATAGTTGATTGTAGAGTCTAGGTCTAGGACTTTGTACGCCTTTTTTAGGTTAAGGAGTATGAGCCTAGAATTATGGGCTTGGAAATTATGGGTTAGGTTCAAAATTAGGCCTAAAAATGGGTTGCTCGAGCCCAAATTTTATTCTTTTTTCCGCGAACGAGACTAAAATACGACCTCATTTATTAATTAGTCATACTTAAGTAAAATAACTATTAAAATAATACTGACCGTTAACACAAAACTATTTTGGCATTTTCCAAGATTAGAAATGACTACAAAACATTAATGAAACTATTTTTTTGTAATTTTCATTTTCTTGTAATAAAATAAAGTAAAAGAGTCAAAATTAGTTGAAATAGCGATATTAGGCCTAAATTAAATATTAAACGCTAAAATATAAAAAAACTTGGGGAGAGTCAAAAATCACATGTCTACAGGTAGGAGTAAGGCTTTTGCATCAGATGTTGTCATCACATGTATTGTTCCAGTCAGTCATAGAGATTCATCAGTTTTATTTGATCTGAGTTCCACTTATTCGTATGTGTCATCCTATTTTTCTCCATATTTTTTATGTCTCGTGATTCTTTGAATACCTCTATTTATGTGTCTACGCATGTTGGGGATTCTATTGTTGTAGACTGTGTCTATCATTTTTGTTTGGTCACTATCGGTGATTATGAGACTAGGGTTGACCTTCTTTTACTCAAAATGGTGGATTTTGATATGATTTTAGACATGGATTGGTTGTCACCATATCATCCCATTCTTGATTGTTACACTAAGACCGTGACATTAGCTATGCCGAGGTTGAGTGGAGAGGTACATTGTGTCATGTTGCTAATAGGATAGTGTCTTTCCTTAAGGGACAACAAATGGTTGAGAAAGGGAGTTGCTGGCATACTTAGCCTTTTTGACGAATGTTAGTTCTGATAATCATACCATTGAGTCGGTTCCTATTGTGAGAGAGTTTGCAGATGTGTTTCCAGCAGACCTATCGGGCATGCCACCCGATAGTGATATTGATTTGGTATTGACTTGGTGTCGGGCGCTCAACCTATCTCTATTCTACCATTTCGCATAATAGCAGTGGAGTTGAAGAAATAAAGGAACAACTTGAGAAGTTGCTCGATAAGGGTTTAATCAGACAAAATGTCTCGTCTTTGGGTGCTCCAGTTCTCTTTATGAAGAAGAAAGATGACTATATGAGGATGTATATTGACTATAGGCAACTGAACAAGGTTACTATCCAGAACAAGTACCCACTATCGCATATTGATGATTTATTTGATCAGATTCATGGTGCTAGGGTATTCTCGAAGATTTATTTGGGACTGGGGTACCATCAGTTGAAGATCTGGGCTTCAGATATTCCAAAGACGGCTTTCATGACTCTCTATGGTCACTACAAGTTATTGGTGATGTCTTTTGGCATGACTAATTCCCCAACAACCTTTATGCACTTCATGAAAAATGTGTTCCAACCATATATTAATTCTTCATCATCGTGTTCATCGATGATATATTTGTGTATTTTCACAACTTGGAGGTTCATGAGCAGCATGTAAGGATTGTGCTCCAGATTTTAAGGGAGAAGGAGTTGTATGCTAAATTCTCCAAGTGCGAGTTTTGGCTTGATTTGATGGCATTCTTGGACCATGTGGTGCCCAATGAGGGGATTAAGGTGGATTTGAAGAATATTGAGGTAGGTCATAGTTGGCCCAGACCATCTACTTCTACTGAGATTCATAGTTTTCTAGGCTTGGCCTGGTATTATTGTTGTTTCATGGAGAGATTTTCATCCATTGCAACTCCTTTGAATAGATTGATTCCGAAGGGTTCACTATTCGGTGTTCTGACGATTGTGAAGAGAAATTTTAGAAGCTCAAGACTGCCTCTACTATAGCTCCAGTTCCGGTTTTGCCTTCAACATCGGGTTCTTGTATAGTCTATTGCGATGCTTCATGGATTGGCATTAGGTGTGTGTTGATGTAAGAGGGTAGAGTGATTGCTTCTGTTTCGCATCAGTTTAAGCGCCACGAGAAGAACTACGTTGTGCATGATTTGGAATTGACAACCATTATAAGTCCAAGGATCACATGAGTCTAAAATACTTACTCAAATAAAAGGATCTGAACTTGATGCAACAGAGGTGGCTAAAGCTACTAAAGGACTATGATATCATCATTCTTTATCATATCGAGAAGGCCAATGTGGTAGTTGATGCTTTGAGTATGAAGGCTGAGAGCATAGGGAGTTTTGCTTTTATTCCAGTTGGGGAGAGACTGTTAGCTATAGATGTTCAGGCTTTTGCCAACATGTTTGTGAATTTTTATGTTTCGGAGCCTAGTCGGGTTCTTGATTGTGTAGTTTCATAGTCTTCTTTGTTTGAGCGTATCAAGGTGCGATAGTATGATGATACCCACTTGCTTGTCCTTAAGGACACACTGCAACACGATGATACCAAGTAGGTGACTATTGATAACAATGGGGTGTGGGACTTTAGGGTCGGATTTGTGTGCCCAATGTTGATGGGTTATGTGAGCTGATTCTTGATGAGGCCTATTATTTGCGGTACTCCAGTCATCCGGGCGCCGCCAAGAGGTACCATGATTTGGAATATCAAACTAGTAGAGACAATAAAGAAAGATATTGTGGAGTATGTAGCATAGTGTCTATAATATCATCGGGTTAAGTATGACCATCAAAGATTGGGTAGTTTGTTTTAGAGGCTTGATATTCCGGAATGGAAACAGGAGCACATCACTATGGATTCTGTAGTTGTACTTCCACAGACCTTGAGGAGATTCGACCTAGTGTGGGTCATTATGGACAGACTAACCAGCTCTGCACACTTCATTCCAGTCATGATTACCTACTCTTTATAGCAGTTGTCTTAGATTTATCTTCATGAAATTGTTCATACTCATGGTGTGGCAGTGTCTATTTTCTTGGATCGGGAACACAGTTCACATTATATTTTTGGAGAGTCGTACAACGTTAGTTAGGAACATAGGTTGAGATGAGTATGGCATTTCATCCACAGATGGATGGCAATCCGACAACAATATTCAGATCTTAGAAGACACATTTCATGCATTTCATTGGTTTTGGGGGTTTATGGAATCAACTTCTATAGCTCGCAAAGTTTACCATAGCTAATATCCTCCCCTTTTTGGCACTTTAGGTATGTCTCAATACTCGTTCAAGGATGAATGTTTATTTAAGAGGTGTAGAATGTAACGATCTAACCGGTCATTTTGTGTATTAGAGCCATGTTTCCTCCTTTTGAAGATTCTCGTATGTGTATTTATGGTTTTATGACTTGCGGGGATGCTTGGTTTTGTTTTGGGTGAGGTTTCACATTGATTTGGAACAATTAGTTCTTAGTTTGGAAACTTAAGTTGAAAATATTGATCGAGGTTTGACTTTAGTGAAAATAATTACGGAACAGTATTTTGGTGGTTCCAATAGGTTCGTATAGTTATTTGGACTTAGTCATATTCCCGAAATTGGATCCAGAGCTTCCTAGGTTGAATTGCCTCTTTTTAACAAAAATTGACAATTTGAAGGTTTAGTTATTTCCCAAGTTTGACCATAGGTTGACTTTAGGACTATCGAGATAGGATTTTGTTTTTGAACTTGGAAGAGGTCCGTTTTGTCATTTGGAACTTGTGTGCAAAGTTTAGTGTCATTCCGAGTTTGTTTGGAAAGAATCAGAGCTTGGTTGTGACTTTAGTAATTCTTGAGTTTCATTGTGTATTTCATGCAATTTGGTGTTTGATTCGTGATTTCAGATATTATCTTGGTGTTTTGAGCTCGTGAGCCTGTTCGTACGATATTTTTAGACTTGTGTAGATGTTTGGTGTTGAGCCCCGGGGTTCGGGTGAGTTTCAGACGTATTTTAGACTATTTTTAATTAAGTTACAGGGTGCGGGTGTACTGGTGCTACGGTTATCGCAATTGCGACCATCAGTTGGGAACTGCAAAGATGGCAGGGGGTCTCAGGCATAACAATTGCGAATCCTTGATCGCAATTGCAATGGTTTGTCTAGGTCTGGGATGGTCACTTTTGTGAGCACTTGGTCACTTTTGCGACCTGGGCAGACTTCGCAAATGCAATGTCTAAGTCTCATTTGCAACATTCCCTGGGCTGGTCAGGCAGCGCAATTGCGACCCACTAGTCACATTGCGAGGATTTGCATTTGCAACTTTTGCAGTTGAACAAAACAATGGGATTTCGGGAAATAGTCTAAATTTTTACATTATTGAGCCCTAAACTTGGTGAGAGGAAATTTGAGGAGGGGATTTTCATACAAAGCTATTGGGTAAGTTATTTTTACTCAACTTTGATTATATAAAATAATTGTTTATGAATTTTAACATTTAATTCGTGAGATTTGAAGAGAAATTTTGGGAATTGACTATGTTTTGAAAATGAAAATTTGATATTTGAAATTCAAATTTGAAAACCAATCACATATATGGACTTGTGGGGTTATGGCTAGTCGAGATCCACCCATTAATTCGGGTGTTGATCGAGCGGGCTTGAGGTTGATTTTTGTTTACTTTTTGGGAATTGGGTAAAGATCTTAACTTTACTAATGTTTCTATTGCATTATTTGATATTATTAAGTCTTTTTTGGCTAGATTTTAACCGTCATTTTTTTTAATTTTAAAAAAGCATTTTTAGAGTACAAAAATTGCCAAATAGAGGTAAATATCTTGCCTAACATTTTATGGGGAACCTACCCCTTAGATTTTTATCTAACTACATTATTTGTGCTATGTGAAATGACATGTACACAAGCTGACGATTGTGTACATGGGCGTATATGTGGCTCGAATTAAATTTATTGTTATATGAAGCGCATTTCATTGTTGATTTACTCCCCTTACCCTTATGTTATTGTTGAAATTCATGTACACATTGTTGTTGAGCCGTGGGCTATGTATAGTTATGGCTTGGTACTGTTATTTGGGCAATGTTTTGGCATATGTGAACGTGTGGTACGAGTTGATAGTTATTTTGTGATCGAGATGCGCATATGGCGGAATAAGGGTGGTGTTATTGATGCACACATGGGGGCTTATCCGCGTGTTGCAAATAAGGAAAAATATTTCATTGTGATGCACATGTGGCGAGATAAGGGGGCTAATTGGCATGAAGTTATTAGGAAGCTCACACAGTTTCTTAATGGCTTTTTTTTATTATGATACGTGGCACATAGGAGTAATTCTTGTTGATATTCTTGTGTTGAAATGTGTCGATGATTTGAACATGTCATTATTTTCCCCAAATGATTTTACTTTGTGTTTATGTGTTTTAGTTAATTTGTCATGTTACCACATGCCTGTTCTTTGTTGCTGTTGATTTGGTTTTGCTTTACGTTGTTAATTTTATCTTGATATTCTGCCCAAATTATTTGTCTAGTGAGTGTCTCGACTTGAACCTCGTCACTACTCCACTTGGGTTAGTCTTGATACTTACTAGGTATCGATTATGGTGTTCCATCCCTCTTTGCCAAATAGAGACTGAAAGAGTACTCATACTACGCTTCTGCACATTTTTGTGCATATCCAGATACCTCAGAGCGTGTTGGTTGTTTGTGAGATGATTGCGAGATGCTTTGGAAACTTAAGGTATACCTGTTGTTTTGCTCACTAACCTCGAAATCACATTCTAGTCTTTGTTTGCTACTATTTATTACTATTTATTGTATTACCACGCAGTATTGTATTTTGAGATTTTTGGCGTACTCTCTGTAGAGCTTATGACCTGTATCACAAGGTTTTGGGATTTGTGTGACTTTTGTATTCCGCTTTCAGTTATGTTATGGCACTCTTCAGATTTTACTAATAATTAATTTGGTGTTTTGTTCTGTTATTTTCTTTATGTGATAGGTTTACCTAGTCCTAGGAACTAGGTGGCATCACGATCCTTATGGTGGAATTTTTGGTCGTGACACGTTGTGACCCATTGTTTAGTATATCTTGTCATATCGTATCTTAGCCCAAGTAAGCTTTAGACTCTTGACAATTTAATGACCTATTTTTGGCTCATTCAAACTTTTCCAACTCGCTCAATTGACATCCTTAGTTGCCAGGAGTACTATTACTTTAACGACCAAAACTCCCAACCATGAATTGTGAATGCGCCTAACATTCGCTTGCCAGGCAAGCCAAAACTAGTTAATCACTTATTCAATTTTAGAAAATTAAAAAGAAATTGATTAAGACTATAAGCCTCAAATTCTTGTAAGATAATAATCTACAACCAATACCTTCTAATCTACATCCAGAATCTGGAGTCACATGTATAAGAGAGACTAAAAGTGCTACAACCAAGGTTCGAAATAAAATACAATTATCTGAAAGAAATAAACACTATAAAGATAAGATGGGGACTTTACGTTTTGCGAACGTCATGCAACTCTATCTCAAGTCTCCAGATATTGACAGTCCGAGGAAGCCTCCCCTAAATGCCGCTAGAAACAACATTAAAATCTTCACAAGAAATGCAGAAGTGTAGTATGAGTACAATCAACCCCAAGTATTCCGTAAGTGCCAAGCCTAACCTTAACGAAATAGTGACGATGCTATAACAAGGCACTAACTATAAACCCATACGAGTATAAGTAAAAACAATAGCAGAATAGGGAAACAACAATTAACATGAAAGTCGGAACATAAAATGCATAACAAAAGGCCCCAAATATCATCTACGCTCAACTCACACTGGATATGAAACCAACAGCCAAGTACGATCATAATATATCTTCTCTGTTGCAATGCGCAACCCGATCCACACATATACATTTACCAATAATTTTGCAGCATGCAACCCGATACCATATACAACATCAATACCGTTGTGGCTTGCAACCGAATCCCAATTATCATATCAATATACATTGCAACATGCGAACCGATCCAAAACATTATTTCAATATTTCGTTAAGGCATGCAACCCGAACCCACATATAAAAATATATGTACAATACTACAAGCAACTACATTGTATTGCACAATGAAACGAAATAAGTGAATAAAACAAATAAAGACATAAGACAAGTAATAGCGGCTATCTAACAACATATAAATGCACAAGGTAAGTAAAGGCAATCAATAAATGAAGACATAGATACATAGAAACATATAGCAAATTAAGACATGTAACAAATGAAAGCATGATTTAGCAAGTAAAGGAAAGTAATAATTAAAGAAACGGACGAGTAATAACATGGAACAAAGAAAACGTGGTATAAATGAATACACACAATTAATAAGCCCTCCCCACGTGCTTAACCCATGTCATTGCATATGCACTCGTCACCTTGCATATACGTCGTCCCCACACATAAATCATATAGCAAATAGACCAATGAAATCCTAATTCCCTCAAGTCAAGGTTAACCACGATACTTACCTTTTTTAAAAATCAAATCAACAATAACCCACGAATTTTTCTTTATTGCAAGCCTCCAAACAAACCCAGTCTATCCAATTATTAGTCAAAAAGGTCAAAATAAGCTTTAGAAATTACTCACGAATGAAAAAGAGTTCAATTTTGATCATTTTTAAAAGAGCCAATAAAAGTTAACCCCGGGTTCGCTTGGTCAAAATTCGAGATTCGAACCAAATCCTAATTACCTATTTCACCCCCCAGCCTAGTTATGTGATTTATTTCGAAATCTTCGAGCCTATATCTCAATTTTTGAAAATCCCTAAATTGTATCCAAGACCCCTAATTTCTACCTTGAGATTCACAGATTTGATGTTAAATTTCATGAAAAAATAATTAAAATTGATTGAAAATTAGTTAATGTTGCTTATCAATGAATTTGGGAAGAAAATCCTCTCCGAATATCACATATAGAGAGTTCGGGATTGAAAAATGGTGTAAAATAAGCTATGTCGCATTTTCCCCAACTTTTAACCAGCTGCAGATGTCGCAATTGCGAATTTTTATTTGTAATTGCGACAATCGCAAAATCGAACAACTGATCGGAAGTGTCTTGGATAGCTGATGGGCGGTATGAACTCTCTGGCATGGTACTGAAATAGGCGCTGGAAGAACCCTGATGACTTGAGTACCCACTAGAAGAACCCTAAATAGTTGGTGGGTGGTAAAAACTCTCTAGAATGACACCAAAGTAGGGTAGCACTGGAGCACCCCCGAAGAGGTGGTGGTGCTAGATATGTGGCCCTGCTAGGCTAACCCCTCCCAAACTGTCCTCTACCCCCAGCCGGGGAACTCTATAGAAAAAGGGGACCTCTTGTCCCGCTGCATCTGCTTTTTACCCCTCTGACGGTAGCCCTCAATCCTCCGAGCAATCTCCACTACTAGCTGATACGAAGTCCCCATCTCAACCTCCCAGGACATACTAGCCTGAATTCCAAAGTGCAACACCGCAACAAGCCTCCACACTTTCTCTGCGTCAGTAGGAAGTATCATAAGTGCATGGTGAGATAACGCAGAGAAACTCACCTCGTAATCGGTCAATGACATTTGACCCTACTGGAGCTGCTGAAACTGATATCGCAACTCTTCCCTCTTGGAGGGTGGGATATACCTATACCAAAAAGCTGTGTAAACTGGTCCCAAGTCATGGGAGGAGAACCTATGGGTCTACCAAGAAGATATGACTTCCACCATCTATGGGCCTTTCCCTCCAGCTGAAAGGTAGTGAAATCCACCCCATGGGGCTCCAATATATTCATGTTGTGAATTCTATCCCGGAACCTATCAATAAATTCTTGAGGATCCTTATATTGCTCACCTCCGAAGATAGGAGGGTGTAGCCTAGTCCATCTGTCCAGCAACTTTTGTGGCTCGCTGTTCGCAGCTGGTCTAGGCTCTGGTACGGATCTTGCTACTAGCTTAGTCTCGCCTACGTGTAATGCACTTAGGGTCTAATAAACAATAGTTGCATGCCTATGAGACTAAACAGAAGGGGTCTGTGCTCCCCCTTCCACCTGAGATGTGGTTGGGTCTTGTTAAAATAAACCAGCATGTACCATTGCAGGTTTCCTTAAAGTGCCCAGTGTTACTACAGTGAGTGCAGAGCCAGTTATCAGGTACAGTAACGTACTTGTTATGAGGGTTGTATGGAGTCTTTTCCTTTTGGAACCTGATTCCCTGCTTGGTTCCCCCGTTGTTCGTATACATAGCAGTGATTGCATCAGAGGACCAGGTCCACTCAAGAGATTTTTCTATGTCACTCTTCACTTTGTCTAGATCTACCTGAAGTTATCTATTTTTCTCAAGCTCAGCACACGGACTAGATTTCACTGATTTTATCTCATTTTCAAGCTTAAGGTATGCCTCACTTGCAACTTCCTTTCCATTTTGAGTATTCACAGGCCTATTTTTCATTCTTAGTTCCTTAATTATTTCCTTTAGGTCTATAACTACTACTAATAGGTCATCTCTCTCATTCTCTATGTTTGCAATTCTCTCATTCAAGATATCATTTTCCCTTTTTAAACTCTCAATGGTCTCTTTTAGATCATCCGTAACTACCGCTAAATTATCTCTCTCGAGTTCTATTTCTCCTAGTTCTGTGGTTAGCACATTTTTATCATTGATGAGACTATGATATGCATCAATTAAAATATTATCCAAGGATATAAGCGTCTTTTGAGAATAGGATTTCAGATTTCTTTGAACATCTAGTAGGTTTACCTTATGTCCATCATCATCTTCCTCATCCTCAACTGATTTAGCCATTAGAGCAATTATGGAATCATAATCATCTACTTCATTTTCTACTGCCATCATGGAGTTGTTACCTTGCCCATCATCTTCTGTGAATTCACTGGAAAAGTCTCCCCATATAGAAGAGGGAGATCCTTGATAAGGTGTCCTGGCTTGCCGTACTTATGACATAGGTCTTAACCATCTGGCTTGCTAGATCTTCCCCATTTTGTAATGCCTTTTTTTCTGCAAACCATTTTCTTAAATCTTTTTGTCAGGTAGGCCATATCAGCATTCTCACCACCTGAGTCATTGTTGTCCATCTTGGGACCAGGTTCTTCTCCCTTTTCAGATCTCTTCTCTCATTGTCCTTCTTGTTCTTCATTTCATAAGCCTTCAAATTGCCAACATGTTTGTCTATGGTCATATTTTGCAGATCTTTTGCTTCTGTGATGGCATTTACATTGTTTTCCCAAGAACCAGGTAATACACAAAGTATCTTCCTGGCGAGTTTGTTCCTGGGGATAATCTCTTCTAGTAAGTGAAGATCATTGATGATAAATGTGAAATGATTGTGCATATCCTAAATGGATTCGTCATCCCTCATTTTGCAAAGCTCATTATCTGTGGTCAACATGTCAATCTTGGACCGTTTTACCTATGTTGTCCCTTCATGAGTTATTTGGAGAGCTTCACAGATCTCCTTAGCAGATTGGCATGCTGAAATCCTGTTATACACATCTGGTACAATCCCACAGACGAGAATTTTCTTAGCTCGAAAGTTCTTTTCAATAGCCTTGCGGTCAACATCATTACATTCCTTTCTAGTTTTAGGAACTGTCATTGAGGGATCTCCAATGGTCTTTGTAGGAACAAAAAGTCCATCGCAGATAATATCACAGATATTCACCAATTAACATATGCCTGCCATATCCAGTATATCATGGGCAAAGGTACAACCCCACAACAATTCTGATTCTTCAATTTCTCGTTCCCAGACCCCTAGGTTATATCAACCTTGACCTTCTTTGAGGAACCAGGTTCCTCACTAGCACCATCCTTCCTTTTAATTGATTTTCATGCACTCTTTCCTTTCTCAGCAGATGACACTTTGTCAAAGGACTTCCCAACCATATGCTCACCAGACTCTTCAACCAGATTGTCACTAGATTTTTCACCCTCGACATTGCTCACACCCGTCTCACTTCTTTTTAGTAGATTTTTCACCCTCAACCCTTCTCAACTACTTTCTATCCACAGAAGACTCCCTATTGGTATTTTGAACATGAAGGTTCTTTGAGGACATACGACAATGAACCAAGGTCCTCTTCGATCTCATTGTCAACATTCACAACTTGTGCAGGAGGCACTGCTTTTTCATTGACAACCAAAGTCTCCTCTTTTTCTTTTCCTTTTTACTTTCCTTAAAATAGACTCATATTCTTTGATGTAGATAGTTGTGAAAGTGAGAGGGGTTATCTAATAGGGGAAAGGAACTTGTTAGGAGTGGGTGGCAATTTGGGTAGTTAGGTCAGTTCACAAATGGCCGAGAAGTTTGGGTTCAAACAATAGGAAAGAAAAGAAACTGACAATTGATGACATGGCACTATTTTAGTCTTTTAAAAGTTGTGCATGAGAGTATAGAGGAACTAATAACCTGTGTCGAAGGAACTAGGTTCCCTGACACCTTTTGCAAATGTAAGCCTCATCTTTTGACAACGTGCAATCTATTAGCTACTTCTTTGCTCTATAATCGTCATGTGTGTCTACTTGTAATGGTATAGAGATTAGTTAAACTATGCCAGCTTGATTTCATCAACCCTAGTGCCAAGCATTTTTTTTAAAAATATTCTCTACTTAGTACTTTGGTGAAGATATTTGTAAATTAATTTTCTGTGCTGCAGAACTTTATGCATATGTTCCCTTTCTCAACATTGCCTCTAAGAAAGTGATATTGCACATCAATATGCTTTGTTCTCCTATGTTGAACTGGTTTTTTGACATGTTGAGAGCACTGGTATTGTCACATAGTAAGGGTACACAATTAGAGAACACACCAAAATCTTCTAGTTGTTGCTTGATCCACAACAGGTGAGCACAGAAAGAGGTAGCTGCCATATAGTCAGCTTCAACAATTGAAAGGGCCATTGAGTTTTGTTTTCTAATGCCCCATGAGATTAGACATGAACCCCAGAAAATGTGACATGCCAGAAGTGCTTTTTCTATCCATCAGATACCCAGCATACCCAACATCAGCATACCCTATTAAGTCAAAGTTATCTTCGGAGGGATAGTAGAGAACCAGGTTTTGCATCCCTTTGAGGTATCTTAGGATTTTCTTGGCCGCCTTCAGATGAGATTCTTTTGGATTAGATTGAAAACTCTATACATGGTCTCATTCATAGAGGAACCAGGTTTATCAATATCTAGGTGAATTGCTGTGGCAATAGGAGTATCAATGATTTTTTATCCTTCCATGTCAAATCTCTTCAGCAGCTCCTTGATATACTTTTGTTGACTTGTCATTCTCCCCTTAGGAGTTTCCTTCACTTGAAAACCCAAGAAGAAATTCAATTCACCCATCATGCTCATTTCAAACTCACTCGTCATAAGTTTTGCAAATTCTTTATATAGAGAGTCAATTGTTGCTCCAAAGATGATGTCATCAACATGGATCTGCACAATGAGAAGGTTCCTTCCTCGTTTCGTCAAAAAAAGAGCATTGTCAATTTTTCCTCTTGTAAAGCCATTTTTAGAAGGAATTTTGACAATTTTCATACCAAGCATGGGGAGACTGCATTAGCCAATACAAATCCATCTCGAGTTTAAAAACATGCTTCCAACTTATCAAGTTTGTTTCTGCATACCCACCTGGTTCCTATTACATTTCTATCAGCAGGTCATGGAACCAGGTTCCACACATTGTTCCTCTCAAATTGATGGAGCTCTTCTTGCATAGCTGTAATCCAGTCTGCATCTTTCAATGCTTCTTTCATATTCTTGGGCTCTATCTGAGAGAGAAAGGATGAGAAGGCAAGTGAGTTTCTTCCCTTTGATCTAGTTTGAATTCCTGAATCAAAAGGAGTGATTATGTTTTGAAGAGGGTGTGAGCTCTTGTGCTTCCAGTTGGAAACATAAATCTCATTAAGAGAGGATCGAGGTTCTTCTGATACTGATCCATGTGTCTTGTTCCTAACCTCAGCAGCTGGAGTTCCATGTACAACATCCACAACTCTATTTTTTGCTTTAGATATTGTGATTGAGGGACCAGGTTCCTCTATGTTGGCTGGAGTCTCATCTTTATTTCTGAGGAACAAGGTCCATATAAATCTAGAGTAGTCATCCACAATGACGAAAATATGTACCTCTTTCCTCCTCTACTTGTCACCCTTATAGGTCCACGTAGATCCATATGGAAGAGATCAAGTGGCATTGAGATGATAACCTCCCTTTTAGGCTTGAAAGGGGATCTCGCTTGCTTTCTTTTTACACATGCATCACATACCCTATGATCCTTGAAGCTTGACTTGGGCAGACCATGAACCATGTCCTTCTTAACTAATTTGTTCAGCAGCGTGAAACTTGTATGATCAAGCCTTCTGTGTTATAACTCCGCATTATTATCAACAATACTACGATTGCTAAGATCCCCATTTTGCAAGGACTCAAAGTTAGGAACATAGATGTTTTTGTCTCTTTTGGTCACTAACATCGCTTCACCAGTCAGAAGATTTGTGACTTTCCATATTTTAGATATAAATTTCACTTCGTTAACCTTTTTATAGATTTGGAAGATACTCAAAAAGCTATACTTCAACCCATTCACGTTGTATGCATTTTCAAAAGAGTGAGAAAGAGAATTCCCGATCTTTCCAACTCCCAGAATGTATCCCTTCTTACCATTTCCAAAGGATACACTCCCTCCCTGCAGGGCCTTCAGTGAAAGGAAAGCATTTGTACTTCCAGTCATATGCTTTGAGCATCCGCTATCCATTTACCACTGTTGACTGCTCCCTTTCACTATTCCCTGCACAAGTAAATCAAGTGTTAGACTTAGAAACCCAAACGAGTTTGGGTCCCTTGTAGAGAGGGAAGGGTGTAAGCACGTGATTTTTGCCCTATATGAGAATTACTCCCAAAAAATTCAAAATAAAACAATTTTCCTTTGTGTGCAATTTTTGAATTTTCGTGGCATTTTTGGATAATTATTTGTATTTTTGTCTGTGCATATTTATTTGTTTAAATTAATAAAAATATAAAAATATGTCGCGTTTGCATTTAATATTTAATTAAGTTTGTTTTACAAAATGAAAAAAAAATTATAAAAATATGTTTTTTTGCATTTTTAGCATTTAACGTCCAAATTGTGTGATTTTATCGTTAAATTGCTATTTAATTGTGTGTTAATTGTTATTAGGAGTTAATTAGTATTTTGAGATAATTTTGGGTTTTATAATTTAATCTTAGCATTTTAGCTTTATTAATTAGGAAATTGAATAAATAGAAAAGAACAAAAAATAGAAGAAAACCGGATTGGGCCTTTTCTTCAAATTTAAACTACAAGCCCAAAAGAAACAAACCCATACCGGGTCGACCCGACCCAGTCAGCCCCATAACCCCAAAGATCCAACTCCCCCTCTTCATTTTCATTTTTCATTTTTTCCAAAACAAAAAAAAAACCCCAAAACCTAAAACACCTACCCGCCCCTCTCTTCTTCTTCTCCAAACCACACCAAGCCCCTCTCCAATGGCTGCCTCACCATCTACCCCAAGCAACCCCTCCAGCAACAACCAAGCAACTACCCCCATAGTTGCTGCTTTGCTCATCTTCGTCCAAATATCCCCTCGAGCTCCCATGGCTGCCCTCCTCACGTCCAGCTCCAACGACCAGCTCCCATGGTTCTCTTTATTCGTCGTCTCCCTCAGCTCACGTCCAGACGAACCCCATCGTCTTCATCTTCTTCGTCCAGCGAACTGTAGTCACCAAACGCTGTTGCTGCTCGACGACCCTAAAACCACCATCATCGTCACGTCCAAACCACCATTGCAGCCCTCCCCCGTTCGCCATTAACGAGCAGCATGGCTGCTGCGTTGCTGCCTTTTCTTCTTCGTCCCAGATCATCCGTGAACACCACCCAAGCCATCATTGCTACTGCCTTCGTCGAGCTCACCCCAAGTCGCCGGAAAAACCATCGAGGTGAGGGGGTCCGCGACAAGCAGCGCTGCTGCTGTCGTTGTTGCTTCTTCTTCGTCCTCTTTTTCTTCACCATTACTGCCTCGTCGAAGTCCAGTCTGAGTTCGTCAAGGTTAAAAAGAAGGTGGTTTTTCATTAAAGTCGAGATCCATTAGGTCGTTGGCAGTCTTGGTTCGAGTTTGTTGTTGATTCAATCCGGTTAGTTGGTTTAAGTTTCATTTCTTTCCGTATCTTGTTTGATATTTTCGGATTTGAAATCAGTATATGTTTGATTCATTTCTTGATTATTTCTTCAGTTTGTTTTTATTCATTTGTTCTTGTTTAGTTTAATATAGAAATGTGTTGGTTATAATGTTGTTAGATTTAATTTGAAGTTCAATTAATTATTGAAGTTTAGTGATTTGAATCTATTTGTTTGTTGTTTGTTGTTGAATCTGAAAGTAGGTTTGTTGTTAATAGAAAATAAAAATATTGTTCAGGCAAAATAATTCCAGTTTGTTTCTTTGCTGTTCATCATTTAGTTTGAATTTGTTGTTTGAATTTGTTTAGGAATTGGTTATAGCTGTTGTATTTTGGTTAGAATTGATTAGGCGGATTGGATATAGCTGATGGGGTAGAATGTTAAATTGCAGTATTTTCAGGGGTAAAATGATAATTTTAGTAAGTTCGGAGGGGTATTTTTGGAATTGAAAATTTGAACATTTATTTAATCTGAGTGCTCGGTCCACTAGGCATTAATAATATTACAATAGTACATGGTGGGGGACAAGACATAATGAAGTGAGAATAATGCATTTATTTAATATAGTGGGGGACAAGATATAATGGAGTGAGAATAATGCATTTATTTGATATAGTGGGGGACAAGACATAAATTAGTGGGAAGGTGATATATTTGTTTAATATAATGGGGGACAAGACACAAGATAGTGAAGAATAACTCTTTAGTTGAATATAATGGGGGACAAGACACAAGATAGTGGGGAATAACTCTTTAGTTTAATATAGTGGGGGACAAGACACAAAATAGTGGGGAATAATTCATTTGTTTAAGGTAGTGGGGAACAAAGCATGCAATCATGTGAATATTTCGGGGAGTGGTTCAAGGCAAGAGTCTTGTTATAAATAGAGTCATTCTTTGACACAAAAGGGAGAGACTTTTGGGGAGAGACTTTGAAGAAGAAAAAAGAAAGTTGAGAGAGTTGACTGAATTTTGAGAAATCAGAATTTGAGAGCAAAAGAGAAAAACAAGTTGAACTTTACTTGAATAATTTCTGTTTGCCTTTCCATGAGTGTTATTCAAAATCAGTAAACTACTGCATCTTGTATCCGTCTCTCTTCTGCTTTGACTGTGATTGCATTCTGGTGCTGCTGGTTTTTCAATCTGTTACTGGGTGTTTCTACTGGTCGTTACTGGTTTTGTTGTGTTGCTGAACCTGTTGTTGCTGTGTATTTACACTACTGCTGCTTCTACTGATCTTCATCTTCTTTCCTTGCTTTCCAAATACCAGGTACACAAATTGATACACTGGTTCATCTTGTAAGCTACTCGAAGCATGAATGCAAAAATGGGAAAGATTTGAAGTTGTAGTTTAATGTAGTCTTTTCTTTCTTTTACTGTCTGTATTTAGAACATTCTATGCGCTGCCCATGTAAACTTTTTAAATGACTCACTTTCGAAAACTCAACTATAATAACTCGTGAGCACGTAAATAAGTTAGTATTATTTTCTTTCATTTAGAGACAAACGAAATAGAAAACATAGTCACTATAGGTCGATCCTTTTAAAACAAAAATGAGGCATGCCTTGGCAAACAAAAAATGCGAATTGCGGGGCCCTCAATAATTGGTCATAATAAAATACTTAGAATTTGGGATGGACTGTTTAGTGAATTTCACTTCCTTCCTTAAAGATAATAACGCGTTAGACTCTTTAGGCGCGATATAACTAAACTACATTCTTAAATTCGGGTGCGCATTTATGTGACCCAAATCCAAATCTCAACGGAGTCGGAATGTATTAACAACCACGGGTGCATTGATTGTGACGTGGTTCGAGATGCATTTTCACGACATTGCAATTCCATAAAAAATAAATAAAAATAAAAGCGGTTTAAACCTAATAAAAGCACACAAGTTATAACATGTATTAAAATCAGATATTTAGCCATTATAATAATTTAAGCGACCGTGCTAGAACTACGGGATCCGTGGGTGCCTAACACCTTCCCTCGGGTCAACAGAATTCCTTACTTAGAATTTCTGGTTCGCATACTTCATTTGGAAAGTCGAAAATTTCCTCGATTTGGGATTCAAGATAAACCGGTGACTTGGGACACCAAAAGCCAAACCTTCCCAAGTGGCGACTCTGAAATGAATAAATAATCCCATTTTCGAATAATGTCACTTAAATTGGAAAAACTCCCTCACGCATTTATCCTTCGGGGCAGGTGCGCAAAAAGGAGGTGTGACAAAGGGGTGAATGAAGACTCTTTTGGTCCAAGCAGGCATTAAACATCTTTTATGTGAGGGAACAGGTTCCCCACAGTAGTTACTTTTTCAGCAAAAACTTTATTTTTCTGTTGAGATTGAAATCTGGCCTTGCAGGTTTCCTTAAAGTGCCCAGTGTTACCACAGTGAGTATAGAGTCAGTTATCAGGTATAGTAACGTACGTGCTACGAGGGTTGTAGGGAGTCTTTTTCCTTTTGAACCCAATTCCCTCCATGTTTCCCCCATTGTTCGTAAACATAGCATTGACTGCAACAGAGGGCCAGGTCTACTTAAGAGATTTTTCTAAGTCAATCTTCACTCTTCCAATATCTACTTGAAGTTGCCTGTTTTTATCAAGCTCAACTCACGGACTAGATTTCCCTAATTTTAGCTCATTTTCAAGCCTAAGTTGTGCCTCACTAGCAAATTCCTTTCCCTTTTGAGTATTCAAAAGCCTATTTTCCCTTGTTAGTTCCTCAATTGTTTCCTTTAGGTCTACAACTACTACCAATAGGTCATCTCTCTCATGCTCTATGTTTGCAATTCTCTCAGCCAAGATATCATTTTCCCTTTTTAAACTCTCAATTGTCACTTTAAGATCATCCACAAACACTACTAAATTATCTCTCTCGTGTTCTATTTCTCCTAGTTCCATGGTTAGCACATTTTTATCATTGATGAGATTGTGATATGCATCAATTAAAACATAATCCAAGGATATAAGCTTCTTTAATGAATAGGATTTCAGATTTCTTTGAACATCCAGAATGTTTACCTCATGTTCATCGTCATCTTCCTCATCTGATTTAGCCATTAGAGAAAATATGGAACCATTATCAGTTGCTTCACTTTTTACTATCATCATAGAGCTCTCACCTTGCCCATCATCTTCTCCGGATTCGCTGGAAGAGTTTCCCCATGCAACAAGAGCCGGTTTCACAACGTTGTCAGTGGTGTCATTTCTTTTGAATATTTTTTTAGGATTTTGGTTCCTCTTTGTAGTCTTGTGTTTGTATTGATCTTGCTTGAGAAGAGGGAGATCTTTGATAAAGTTTCCTATCTTGCCGCACTTATGACATATGTCATAACCTTTTGGCTTGCTGGATCTGCCCCCTTTTGGAATACCTCCATTTCTACGAACCATTTTCTGAAACCTTTTTGTCAGGTAGGCCATATCAACATTCTCACCACCTGAGTCATTGTTGTTCATCTTGGGGACCAGGTTCTTGTCCCTTTTCGAATATCTTCTCTCATTGTCTTTCTTGATCTTCATTTCATAAGTCTTCATATTGCCAACAATTTCGTCCATGGTCATCTATTGCAGATCTTTTGCTTAAGTGATAGCATTTACATTGCTTTCCCAAAAACTAGGTAATACACTAAGTATCTTCCTGACGAGTTTGTTCCTGGGGATAATCTCTACAAGTGAGTGAATCTCGTTGATGATAGATGTGAAGCGAGTGGGCATATCGTGAATGGATTTGTCATCCTTCATTCTGAAAAGCTCTTACTTTGTGGTCTGTATGTCAATCTTGGACTGCTTTACATGTGTTGTCCCTTCATGAGCTAAGAAGAGCTTCGCAGATCTCCTTAGCTGATTGGCATGCTAAAATCCTATTATACACATCTGGTCCAATCCCACAAATAAGAATTTTCTTATCTTGAAAGTTCTTTCAATATCCTTGCAGTCAACACCATTATATTCCTTTCTAGTTCTGGGAACTGTTATTGCGGGATCTCCAATGGTCTTTGTAGGAATTGAAGGTCCATCACAAATGACATCCTAGAGCTCTGAATCCTCAGTCATGATTAAGTCATGCATCCTTGTCTTCAACCATCCATAATATTGGTCGTTGAACCTTGGTAGTCTGTAAGTAGACCAACCTTCTTTGAAGTTTGGAGGAGCAACCATGGGGATCCTTTCTAGGTGTTAACCTCATAAAAACAACCCGCTCTAATACCAATTGATAGTATTTAAGGGTCAACCAAACTCTATAGAGAACCAGGTTTTCTATCTGGCCACACTGCAGTAAGTAAATGGCATAGAGGAATTTTACGTGGAAAATTCTCTGCTCAACGGGATTAAAAACCACGAACTACCCTTGTAGGATTTTAACTTCACTACTGAGCAATATTTAGATTACAACCTATTGTAACCTAGGAATTAACATCTTAATCCCTCACTAACTTGTAACAACTCTATTACAAGCCACTTTGTAATAGGTATATTACAAAGACTTAATCATTCACTAACTTGTAAAAACACTATTACAAGCCACTTTGTAATAACTCAATTACAAAGTCTTTACAACTCGACTAACTCTAGCCAAGACGCAACTATAAGGGTTTATGATTTACAAAAGGTTTTTTACACAATGCTGCTAAGTAAGCTAAGTAGGTATTACAAGTAAGAACTTCAACAAAGATACAACACAACGAAGGACAAATAATAACTCAATATGGGTAGCTGGTCTATTGCTATGTTGTTCTTTGTTCTCAATGCCCTTGAGAATCACTTACAAGATTTACACACACATGAGAGAATGCTTGATGAGTTTTTGAATGTGCAAGTAATTTGTTTTACCTTTGCTTGATGTTAATATCTCCTTTGTGACATCACTTGGATGATGCAAGCATGTCAGGTGAAGGATATTCCCCATAAAGTTATCTGCTGCACTATTTCTGCACTGTAGGGTGTGCAGGCAAAAACTTTATAGCTAGGGGAGCTGACTTGTACAGTCACCTCGGGAACTGGTAGGGCCTTGTTCCCTCAGCTATTCCTTCTGCTGTTCCTTTGACTCTGAAGAGTTGAATTGTGTCCTCAACTGGAAACTTGTCGATCTTAAGTTCTTGAGGATGTGTAACAGGTTCCTTGTATACGGCGAAATTAGAGGGTCTAATTTCTTTCTATCGAGTCATTTTAAAAGAACACCTTGAGACCCCCCAAGGACGTGAAGCTATGAGCGAGTTCTCTCCCTTGGAGCTCGTTGAGGTCCGACATAAAGAGGATATAGATCGAGGCTAGAGTAAAATGGGGAGTTACAAGGCACACGGCTAAGTCTGACAAAGCCGGCCTACCCAGAGCCTGTATAAAGGCATCGCGTCTAGCCATCCCATCTCCATGCCTTTACAATCAATGTATTTTGTACTATAACGGGATTCCCCTAATATATAAAGGGGTTCCTCATCACTTTGTATGGGGTTGTTGTTTTCTACACAAGATCAATAACAACTCTCTCGCTCTCTTTTCTCTCTACCTTACTCGCTCGAGACTACCTATTTCATTTATTTCTTTCATACTTGCTCTTCATTTATTGCTTGACATTGGCCATAAAAACCTCCTTTAATTATACTCTAAATGTTAGTCCCTTCCCGGTTACCCCCAATAGCTCAAGCCTGAGCCCATGCATCGACCTCGAGGTTCTTATCGGTTAGTTCGAGGCCAGGACAGCAGGCCCCCCGGTTCGATTATAACCCTATTTTAGTTCGTATTTTGTCATTAAGCTTCACATTTCTAGAATCAACTGCTCTAACAACTAGAATAAAAATAGATCACATATTTTTAGAGTCCCATCAACAAATAAAATTGTTATTATTATTTTTGCAGTAAACAGTTTGGCGCCCACCGTGGGGATAAAAATAATAGTGATTATTTTCTTGCTGGTTTCATTACAAAACTCAAGTTATCTTTTCACACTTTTTCTTGTCCAAGATCTTCGATTTCAGGTTGAACAAAGTTGAGAACGACAACCTTGAAAACCACAGAGAAAATGGTATGGTTGTTCCAATTATTGGCGCGCCACCACAGAACCCCGACAACGCGCCTGGAATAATTCCAGCGAATGAGGGTTCGCAAGACGTACAGCAGGTTGACGAAACCTCACACACCGACAGGAGCATACAACATGGCAACAAACAGGAAGCCCAAAGAACCCCAGCTCGGAAAGAATAAGAAGTTAACCTTCATGTTATTTTTGAAATATTGCAGGCACAACAACTGGCTATCGCTTAGCTACAAAGCCGCCCGAAGACTCCCAGCATGGTAGCACCGGGGTTAGCTTCCCCAGCCGAGCAGGTACCAGATAGATTCAGCAATAACAGATTGATAGACGACCCTACCATCATAATAATGCTCGAGGACCTCACCAAAAGGATTGAATCGGGCGAGAAAATGACTGCAACCAACGACAATAAGGTTGAGACCTATAACTCACCAAAACGATTGTTCAAAGGGTGTAGATTCAAAGAAGTTCGTACAACGGTCATTCCCAGAGGAAGCGGCCCCAAAACCCATTCCTAAGAAATTTAGAATGGCGGAGCTCCCAAAATACAATGGGACGTCAGATCCCAACGAACATGTCACTACCTATACATGAGCGGTAAAGGGCAATGACATAAAAGATGACGAGATCGAGTCTGTATTGCTGAAGAAGTTCGGAGAAACGCCCTAAAAGGGGGCCATGATGTGGCATCTCAACCTAACTCCCAACTCCATATATTCATTTGCCATGCTAGCAGATTCCTTCTTAAAGGCACACGCTGGTGCCATCAAAGTAGCAACAAGGAAGTCCGACGTATTCACGATTAAGCAAGCGGAGAATAAAATGGTGCGAGAATTCGTACCTCATTTCCAAATGCAATGAATGGAACTACCCCCAATCTCCAACGACTGGGCGGTGCAATACTTCACTCAAGGCCTAAATGAACAAAGTTCGGTTGCTTCAAAATAGTTGAAATATAACTTGATCGAGTATCTAGTTGTGACCTGATCGGATGTCCACAACAGGTACTAGTCGGAAATCAGGGCCGAGGATGACCAGTTGGGAGCCCCCTCGGGCTCAGTATATCCGAGCAGACTTTTGGCGAAGGAGTCAAAATCAAACAAAGAAAGATACCTGCAGTACATCGAAGATAGGAGAAATGCCCCAAGATGCAACCTACCTTGCAACGGTCGGAGAATGGATCGAGGACAATATCCTCGAAGGCTCATCAACAGAGCCAGATTCAATGGAGACACAAGGCCAATGGGGGCACCTCGCCTATTAGAATACAACTTCAACGTCATTGTATCGGACATCATGTTTACTGTCAGCAAAACCAGGGACATCAAATGGCCCAGGCCTATTCAGTAGGATCCTTCCTAGAGGAATCACAACTTGGTATGTGAGCTTCATAATGTGCACGACCATAGGACCGAGGATTTCCACCAGCTTCGAAGGTAAATAGCCAAGCTACTCAGTAAAAGCCACCATTGAGAACTTTTGAGCGATCGGGCTCAAGTTTAATTCAGAGAAAGGAAGGCGGCCAAAAAGGACGAATCAAATGGGCCACGACATGCTATCATGATATTGGGGGAGCATCGACACTCCCTAGGGACTCGTGAAAAGGAGGACAAAAATATCCATCACCAGAGAAAAATGGACCCGGGGATACGTACCTAAAGATGCCCTCGCGTTCGGAGAGGAAGACTCTGAAACCTTGCCCTAAGCTCATAACAACACACTGGTAACCTTCTTTCTCATTCGTTCATTTCAAATAAAACATGTGCTCATAAATTCAAGTGGCCCGACCAACATTGTCGGGTCGAGGGTGACAGAGCAACACGGACTACCGGGCCAAATCATGCCTGCCTCTCTAATCCTTGATGGATTTAACATGGCGATTGAAACAACGAAAGGAGAGACCATTCTCTGATTCAGCATGGCCGGTGCAAATCAGAATGCCAAAATTCCATGTCATCAAAAGAGACACGAGGTATAAACGCCTTATGCAAACGGTCGCGAACACACCACATGAAAGCGATACCATCCCCTCTTCACCAAATGATGAATCCCCAGCAAACGACAGAATTAAAACCATTTATGGGGAACAACATGTATCAAGGGAAGTGTTCGCGTTACGTAACTTTATGTCGGCACCAATATCTCAACTCTCGAAAGAGTCAAAGGGTAATTAAACTACGTCTTCAGCTAATCCCGATTAAAACATAGCGGAGGACCATATCGAGTCCTTGCTCCAAACAACAGGGACACATCAGGCCTTGAAACATCGCCTACACACCCCGCAATAAGGTAAGACCATCTCCCTCTTTCGTTATTTTACACTAACCCATATGCAGGTGCCCAGTTAGGGTGATCGAAAGTATTAACCCAACCCAAATATCCCAGGTCCTTAATAGCATCCGTTGCACTCTTTCCCTTTGACCGAACTTTTTTCTCGAAGAGGGTTTCATCGCAAGGTTTTTAACGAGGCAACTTCAACGCGCTACCTAAGGGGGATCGAAAAGCCTACAAGGTTTCTTTTGCAATCAACCTCGAACACTAGAGGACACCCCTTAGAGAGCTCATCCACTTGGAAGAAACAGGAAACGACAAACGAGTCCCCAATAGGAAATGGTGTACCTAGCCAAACAGTCAAACAAACCGTGTCCATATAAGACGGGCTTGCGGTAACAAAACAATATGTACTTATTCCAAGCAATCAAAGAATATCTTTCACCTAAAGCATCTTGTTCTCCAAAGCAAGGTCAGCATTTTCGTAGCAAGGATCCCTCCATAGAGGACGCCCCGAAATACTCGGAGACTAGCATCAATAATTTGGCACCCTCATGGCCTCAAGGTCAGAGCTCCATACTCATAAGCCCTCAATGAGGCAGCACAAAAATCATAAAAAATCTCTAAAAGGAAAAAATGTCCTGAACACTCGGAGACTGGTATAAGCCTCAATGAGGCAATTCCGAGCTCGCGAGTAACAGCCTCCGAGCCAAACCAAACTCAAATGACTGGGAGACTGTCACCAATTGCTATTAACTCCAAAACCCGAGGCCATAAGACCCCAAGCGGGCAGAATCAGTCTAGCAAGACCTATTTAAAGTATCAACTAAACTGTAAGACCTCAATGGCATGGCAAAAAACTATAAGACCTCAACAGGCATAAAAAATGTAAGACATCAACAAGCATGAAATTACTGTAAGATCTCAACAGGCATGAAAATACTATAATACCTCAAAAAGGCATGAAAATTTTGTTAGACCTTACTACAGGCATAAAACTTGATTCCGAAGTTTGGGCTATATGTCACATTTGTAAGACTCCCGAAAGGGCATACCGTTGATGTAGCTGCCTAAACTACCACACTCGGGATCAAAAATGGCTCCGACCAAACACAAATGACTACGGTCAATACGGTTGCACCAGCCAAATTAACGCGACTCGGGGATGCCCGACCGTCGCTATAAAATCATAGACCATTACTTTAAATCTACTTCGAAAAAAACTGGTTAAACAGGATACCCTCGATAGGCAAAATAGCTTCGACCATGTCAGCTCCAAATCACAAGGCTTCGAGCTACTCAGCCTACGAGCTAAACCTTCTAAGGTGCTTGAACATTGCCGCAAATGACTAGAAATCGAGGTTCTTCCTGAACTGACGACGGGTCAGGCAAAGTCATTTCAAAAAATCCTTAACGAGAGGAAAACAAATCCTACACATGCCCAAGGGCAAAGCGTATGAGCCATTGTCGCCAGCCTAACAAGCCGCAGGGCCACACACTAAAAGGTCGTAACGACCAAAAGTTTAAGAGCCACTATCGCCAGCTAAAAATTTTGAAGGCTTGAGGCTTAAAATGAGCTCGAGTCGTAGCCTGATTTGGAGACCGAAGCCAAAATAGTTAACTAATATATGCCTAAGGGCAAAGCGTAAGAGCCATCGTCGCCAACTTCTTGAGCCTCAGGGCCACAAACACTAAAAGGTCTCAAAGACCCAAGGTGTAAGAGCCGTTGTCGCCAGCCTACAAAAATACAGGACTTGAGGGTCAATTTTGCTCGAGTCGAAACCCGACTCAGAGACTGAACACAAAATAGTTAAAATATAAGTGCCCAAGGGCAAGGCACAAGAGTCGTTGTTGCCCGCCCATGCAAACACAAAATCTGGAGGGCCGAATGGGCTCGAGTCAAAGCCCGACTCAGAGACTAAACCCAAAAGAGTTGAGCAAAATCATAAGAGCTCTAACGCCAGCTTACACTAAAGGCGTAAGAACCCTTGGGCCTGCCTGATGAGACCTCGAGCCATATTATGAATCTAAGGATTCTCACAAACTACTAAACCAGTCCACCTGGTCAGAAGCGAAGCAGAAATGGGTATACAAGGAATAAAGCTTCAAGTTCTCTCCTATTTACATACATGAAAAAATGCATCCTCCATCTACAAACGCACTCTGCAAATATCATATACAAGATGGAAAATTCTACGCCCTGTCCTTGAGATCTACGACCTATCAGCCTCATCTTCACTCATCTTAGCGTCGGACATGAGTGATCGAGCGTCACGCTCATCCTCCCTCGCTCGCTCCAACTCTTCTGGGAGAACAACCCCTGACGTCGATCTCCTCAAGTACCCTTCTTCGGGATCTACAACGAGCATATTCTTTGATCCTCTCTTCACAACCGAGGACCCTCTTCAACTCGGCTTGGGCATCGGTAGCATCCTTCAAATGAATCGCCATCTCCTGATCAGCCTTAATCCGGCTCAACGCTGCTTCATCTCGAGCTCGGACTCAATCTTCGTGATCATATCCGCTTGAACTGAAGCATTGTCATTAGCTAAACTGAGTTGGGCCTCCAAGGTAGGAACTTTAGCCAAGGCACCCTTCTCCTCTGAAGCTTGAGCCGGCACCTGAGCTCTTAGCTCTCCACAGTCATTCCTGACTCGGTCGGTTTCACCCCTAAGGCGCCCCAGATTCTCCGTCTTTTTTTTTGCAACTGGGATAGGCAAAAGGTTAACCCAAAGGGTTAAAAAGAGTAACGCATACTCGCCCGGGAAGAGAAGTTACCTGCTCCATTAAATAGCTCTCATAATTCGAGCTCTGGTACGCCTCATATCGCTAGTATGTCAACTCAACTTCCTTCTCCTTGCAAAGGAGACCATGGGACATACCCTCATCCAGAGCCTTCCGGAGCTTAGCCCCATAGAGGAGAAACTCAGACCTAAGCCTGCCAAAAGCCTACAAAAAAAACTCGATGAGAAAAGGAAGACGCGATATTCAAAAGGCCTATGCCAAAACTCACCGCGAAGTGAAGTCAGCAGAATTCCTCGAAGGCCGAGCACACCCATGATAATCTGGTCCTCTCTTCCCTAGAAGAATCAATACCGGTCGAAGCATGATTACTTGGGGGAACTTCCTCTCCAAGGCTGGGGACTTCAGGTACAATAGGCTCAGGCGATGTTTCCTCCTCAATGATTTGGCCCCCTTTTGCCCTGTTGAGAGCTCCATCGCACTGCAAATGCATACCCCATTTATCATTATCGTCCTTTAGCATGGAAGCTGGCTCCTCCTCCCCCTCTCCGAAGGAGAACAACCTCGCCCTTTGAGACCCTCTGATACCTACAACTGAAATACTAGTACATGAAAAGAGGAAAATGTCTTCCAAATGTACGAAGGACAAGTGAAAGTAGCATACATACGTACCATGATATTTTGCTTCCCATCTTCCCCAAGACACAGCTCGCCACCTACGCTCGTCACTAGTCGAATGGGTCACCAGCTTCCGGACCCAGCCATGCAGATCAAGAACTTCGCTCGACGCCTATGAAATTGCTGCATAAAAGAAGGAAACACAATTACTAAACTACCTTCCACCATGAACAAATCTGGGATAGCACTAGGCACTCTATTCACGCGCGTAATTCCATTCCTCGAGGAATGGCATAAGTTCCATAGGGATAACGTCATTCATCCAGACCCAGATGAATCGAATGACCCACTCGCAATCTCCATCTTCCTCATCATCAACAACAAAGGGCATGGACGAACGGCACCACAAGGTTAGTAGACCTCAATGATAAAAGGGTTGGTATAGCTTGACGAAGTGACTGAGCGTGAATTCAAGCCCTGCCTTCTCTGCAAAGAACCTCATCATCAACACTATTCGCCAAAACGATGGATGTATCTGTGTTAAAGTAATACGGTACTTTAAAAAGAAATCAAGTACCTATCAAGGGGGCCTAGTGTGAAAGGGTACATGTACACGTTTAGGAATCCATCGACAGGATCCGTGATACTCTCCTCCAGGGGAATCACTTGGAACGCTAACCCCTCACCCCATCCGCAGGCTCTATTCACTAACTCCAGATGCTACTCTCTTATCAAAGATATAGTCTCCAGTATAAACTCCCGAGGATCCTGAGCACTGGGAGAAGAACTCTCCCCTCTCTACTGGGACGACCCTGAAGTAGCAGTCATGGCTATGGTGGAACTAGCAAACTGAAGCGGGAACCTACACAAATGCTTTTACTCTAAGGCAACAAAGGACTCGATGCCGAAACGGAATGATAGCTATCTAAAAATAGCAGGATCTCCCAAAGAGCAGGAGCAACCCCATATATATGTAGGGAAATAGCGACGGTCCGCCTACCGAGTTAGGCCCCGGGAGTCCAACGTCTTCAATACGGGTTCCGAGGTGGTACCTGACCTCGAGGACCTCCATCGAAAAGAAGTAAGGCTTCAAAAAGCTAGCCACATAATCTCCGGTCCTGAGAAGGTATCTGACTTCAAAAGTTCCTCTCAAGAAGAAAAGTAAGCACTTCAAGCTCCATCCATGAGGATTTAGCCTCAGGACATCACCCGGCCATGGGTAACCTCTCCATAGGAATCTATCTATAATGCCTTAAAAAATTATCTACACCAAGTTCAAAGTAAATCTTCAGGTTCCCAGAGCCGACCTTCACTCAGAGACCACTCTCGGAGATTTCAAGGTTTGCTATGCCATCTTCATGAAACTCGAGGGTCCTGATGATCTGAATCTATTGGATTGCTTCAAGATTGGTCCCAGGATCCACAGTAGGCTCGAAAAGGAGCCATTTGTGTCGACCAAAGACCGGAAAGAATATTGTCGATCGTCAAAAGAGGCATACATTCAAAATCCCTGCAAATGCACAAGAATAAGGCAAATATCAAAAACATTAGTAAAGAAGATGTTTTTCTATTTCATAACTTGGCTTACAATGGCCCTCAAGGGGTCCTTACGTACAATTACAAAAGCCTGCAAGGGGTCCTTACACAGAAACAAAGAAACAAAGGGGTAAACACCCATAGTGAAAACGTAAGAACGTAGTCCATCCTCAAAGGTGCATCTCTGGTGTCAGCATCTCCAAGCGCCACCTCCTCGAGCTCACATCCTTGAAGGCAACTCTTTCGATCGCCGTCTCCTCTAGGTTCCCAGCTCAACCGCGGAATGTCCTCGCCGAGGGAGAAGATGAAGAATATGAAAAGGAGGAGGAAATGCAGAAGAGGTAGAAAAAAGAGACATAGCCCGCCAAAGCCAAAGGTTGAAGATTCGACGAGCCCCAGCCTCAACGGCCGGTTGTGCCATTTTATCCCACAGGAAAGAAAAAACCCAAGGGATGAAGTGCCTTACTAGGACAAGGTAGGATAGTGAGCAGCGGTGTATGGTCCGAATAACTTTCTAGAAAGGGGGAAAGTCGATTCCCCGTCTATCGTCATCTCGGGCCAGTAAGGACAGTAATAGCAATCGTAACAACATCGACAACGATGACAAGATGGAATAATCTCGCTCGACAAAGGGAAGCTCAAGCAAAGGGCTATCGGCCGGTTGGTGGGAATGCATCCCAACAAACCTAAGGCTGTGCTTCAAACATGGTGATTAAAAATATAGAAAGATGGCGAGAAGGAGGGCATAAGTGAATGGAGAAAGGCACTTATAGAAAAATGATGCCAGAACGCCCCAATTTATAGGGATAATGACACGACCATCAATGACCTTGGAAGACTGACCAGTAGGTATAATTAATGTGTTCTTGAAGAATTGAATCGACAGCGATACTGTCACTTTGAAGAACAGGAATCAACAACGCATTTGAGTGGTGTGGAAAAGACAATTCCATGGGATGTCCCGATTATCATAAAAGCTTATGACATAGGTTGCATCATCGGTATGGCATCATCATGAGAAGACCAAGGAGTCGGGTATCAGGATTGTTTCCCATTACTTCGTTTTGAGAAATGCAGTGACTATCTGTATATAGCAAAATCGGAGGGTCTAATTTCTTGCTATCGAATCATTTCAGAAGAACACCTCGAGACCCCAAGGACACAAAGCTATGACTGAGTTCCCTCCTTCAGAGATCGTCAAGGTCCAACTTAAAGACGATACAGATCGAGGCTAGAGTAAAATGGGGAGTTCCCAAGGCACACGGCTAAGTCTGACAAAGCCAGCCTACCTAGAGCGTATATCAAGGCATCGCTTCTAGCCGTCCCGTCTCCATGCCTTCACAAATAATGTATTATATACTACGATGGGATTTCCCTCATATATAAAGGGGATCCTCATCACTTTGTAAGGGGCTGCTGTTGCTCCAACTATTCTACACAAGATTAATAACAACTCTATCTCTCTCTTTTCTCTCTAACTTACTCGCTCGAGACTACCTCTTTCATGTATTGCTTTCATACTTGCTCTTCATTTATCGCTTGATATTGGCCGTAAAGATCCTTTTTTAATTATACTCTAATTATTAGCCCCTTCCCAATTACCACCGATAGCTCGAGCCTAAGCCCAGGCATCGACCTTGAGGTTCTTATTGGTTAGTTCGAGGCCCAGACAGCAGGCCCCCCGCAAGTCATAAAATAGTAAAATCACTTACAAGAAGTCTTATTTAGGGGAATGAGGTTCTAGAAAACAAAACAATTGGTCGGGTCGTCACACATTTACTTATACCCGTACACGTTTATAGTGTGTGCCTTGTGATATCTCCATAACTACTTTATCGAGATTAGGCTCGGCACTTACAGAGTACATGAGATTGGTTGTGCTTATACTATACTTCTAGACTTCTTCTATAGATCCTATTGTCGGTCCTAGTGGCATTTAGTGGAGGCATTACTTGGACTGCTATTCATCCGGAGACTTGAGGTAGAGCTACTCGCATTCGCAGAACCTGAAGACCCCTTCTTGCCTTTTTTTACTGTTATTTCATTCAGATAGTTGTATTTTTATTTCAATCCTTGATTCTAGTATTTTGTTTAGTAGCTCATTTACTTGTGACACTAGATTTGGGATTTGACTAGACAACATGTTTTGGAGTTTTATTATATATTTCAAAGTTTTATGGCTTTATCATTGTATTAATTTGTTTTTAAATTGTTGAAAAGTTGTTGATCTAATGTTTGCCTGCTTAACAAGTGGACATTAGGCGCCATCACAGCCCCAAGCTTGGAATTTCGGGTCATGACAAGTTTTTATCACAACATTAGGTTGCCTAGGTCTCATGAGTCATGAGCAAGCTTAATAGAGTTTGGAGGATCGGTACAGAAACAGATATACTTATCTTCTAAAGGCTATAAGGCTTTAGGAAAATTTCACTTCTTTATTTCTCTATCGTGTGACTTCATTCTATCATTGAGCTTGACTCAATATATTCTTGGCTCTATCACAGATTTTGTGGATAGTACAACATCTACAGCCAGTTTGGAGTTGGAGCCCTAGGTTGCAGCCACTATCAAGTGTAGGGGCTGAGGCCGAGCACGAGGCTGTGGGAGAGCTAGAGAAAGAGATGTAGCTCAGCCTCGAGCACACATAGTAGAACCTATTGTAGAACAACAGATCGAGCAGGAAGAAGAGATTCCTATTCACACCGTGCCACTTGGACCAGCTCAGGTCCTAAAGTGGTGCATTGCTGCCCCCATGCTTCAAGATGCCATAGTCTGCATGGTCGGTCTCATCGAGTATGAGGAGGAGATTCCTATTCAGTTCATGCCATTTGGAGCAATTCAGGTACCAAAGGGGTTCATTGCTGCCACTACTTCAGGACAACATAGTCTACGTGGCCTAGGCTGGTGTATTTCCTGTAGCACTAGTCGTCTCTCAGGTTGGGGGAGGAGCATAGACTCTCACTACTCACATACCAAAGTAGCTGGCTCACGGATATCAGATTCTGGTAGTTCCAATAGTTGGAGCAACTCAGCCTATTATTTCTACACAACCTAGAGAGAGACCCACGATGTCGACTGAGGGGCTGAAGAGGTTGGACAATTTCACCAAGTTGCTTTCCACTCGCTTTGTTGGTAGTAGATTGGTATAGTGGAGTCCCATGAAGTTCACTTTGTAGTGTTTTAGATGACAGGTTCTGCCAACAGATGATGGCAGGAGTATGTTCAAGGTAGACCAGCAGGTTTACCTCCACTCACTTGGGGTCAATTCTCATAGCTATTTTTGGAGAAGTTCATCCCATTCACTTAGAGAGAGGTCTTATGCAACCAATTTGAGTGCCTCCAGCAGGTAGCATGGCCGTTACCCAATACAAGACTAGATTTGTGGACTTATCATGCCATGGAATTATCTTTATCCCTACTGAGAGGGCGAGGGTGGGGATATCTATAGATGGCCTTAATAATGGCATCATGCTATAGATGGCCAGAGAGACTAAAGATGATGTATCTTTCATCTGAGTTGTAAAGATTGCTAGGGTCGAGAAGCGACATCTGAGCAAAGGCATCGTGATCATAGGGGTTTTAGTGGTGCCTAATATAGTGGCAAGGTTTCATTTGGTAGGGGCCATCTTATTAGGCCGGTTCAGTTAGTGCTCCAAGTATCACACGGTGCTTCGGGCAGTCGTGATTCTTATGAGTCTCGTCCTGATCATCTAGCCTATAGTGCACCTTCAGCTCCCACTAGTGCACCACCGATTCAGAGCTATCACAATGGTTAATCGAACCATCAGGGTTAGTCCTAGATTCAGCAGGCACATCAACAGAGAGAATTTTTTGAGTGTGGAGGTATGGGTCATATCAGGTGGTACTATCCTATACTTCAGATTAGTACGCCACAACAAAGTACTCGTTCCAAGGTTCAAGCATCGGTTGATCCACTGCCCGCTCAACCAACTAGAGGTGGGGCTCAGGCAACCCAAGGTGGTCAGGACGTTAGAGATGGAGGCTAGGAAGTGAGAGGCTATCTGAGAGGCGGCAGTTAGATTAGTAGGGCTCAACCCAGTTTTTAGGCATTTCTAGCTATTCCTACGGTAGAGTCGTCCAATGTAGTCATCACATGTACTGTTTCGGTTTGCTATAGAGATGCATCAGTTTTATTTGATCTAGGCTCTACTTATTCATATATGCCATCCTATTTTTCTTCATATTTGGATATATCTCGTGACTTTTTGAGTGATCTTGTTTATGTGTTTATTCCCGTTTGGGATTCTATTATGGAAGATCAGGTTTATCGAGCTTGTTTGGTCACTATCAGGGGGATACGAGACTAGGGTCGACCTACTGCTACTTGACATGGTAGATTTTGATGTGATTTTAGGCATGGATTGGTTGTTATTGTATCATGCTATCTTGAATTGTCACTCCAAAACTGTGATGTTAGCCATGCTGGGGTCGCCTCGGTTGGAGTAGAGAGGGACTCCTAGTCAGTCCACTAGAAGGGTCATTTCATATGTGAAGGCTTGGCATATGGTCGAGAAGGGGTGTCTGACATATTTTACCTATATCTGTGATTCCAGTGTAGAGGTTCTATCCATGGATTTGGTTCTAGTTGTGCGTGAGTTCCCATATGTGTTTCTTATAGATTTTTTCGAGGATGCCACATGACAGAGATATTGACTTTGTTCTAGGCACTCAGCCTATTTCTATTCCACCATACTGTATAGCCCCACTTGAGTTGAAGGAATTGAAGGAACAGCTTTAGCATTTGGTTGACAAGGGATTTGATACACGATTGTATCGCCTTTGGGTGCATTGATAGTGTTTGTGAAGAAAAATTGCAGATCGATGAGGATGTTCATAGATTATCGTTAGTTGAACAACGTCACTATCAAGAACAAGTATCAGTTGCCAAGGATTGATGACTTATTTGACCAGCGTCAGAGGGCCAAGGTGTTTTCCAAGATTGACTTGAGATTTGGATACATCATGATTAGGGCATCGGATTTCCCTAAAACATTTTTTCAGACCTGGTATGGTCACTACAAGTTCTTAGCAATGTCATTTGGCTTGGCCAATGCCCTAGCGGCCTTTATCTATTTGATGAACCGGGTGTTCAAGCCTTATCTGGATACCTTTGTGATTGTATTCACTAATGATGTATTTGTTTACTCCCATGGTCGAGAGGAGCATAAGCAGCATCTCCGGATCATTCTTCACTCTTTGAGTGATCGTCAGTTATATGCCAAGTTTTCGAAAGGTGAGTTCTGGTTGGACTCGGTTTCTTTTATGGGCCATGTTGTATCTTCTGAGGGCATTAAGGTTGATCCTAAGTAGATTGAGGAAGTTAAGAACTGGCCTAGACCCACCTAATCAATAGAGATTCAGAACTTCTTGAGTTTGGCGAGTTATTATCGCTTGTTGAAAGAGGGGTTTTCATCTGTCTCAGCCCCACTGACAAAGTTAACCAAGAATGATGCTTTTTGTCGCGCCCCAAACCGATGGAGGCGTGACTGGCACCCGGTGCTGTACTGGCTCGAGTGAACCACTCTACAACTCTTTTTTTTATAACTATCATGGGCCAACATGGCCACAACTCGTAATGTATAACTATAAGTGGAATAATATTGTATCACTGAACCATTTTTTCTTAAAATATGAATACATATGGGCCTTTAAGGCCTCTGACATACTGTACAAAATGAACTTATGTCTACAAAGCCTTTAAGATTATTTGACATCATAAGGGACAGGATACCGGCCTACCCATAAGTCTGTAGAAAAACTCTGATACGATGACTCATAGACTCGACTGCACTCCGAATGAGGTAGACTCTTACCAATCCTTCGCAGAATGCCAATCTCATCTACTATGAGGGCTCATCAAACTAATTATCTATACATGCAGGCATAAATACAACGTCCCCAATAAAAAGACATCAGTACAATAATGTACTGAGTATGTAAGGCAAAACTGAAACATAACAATAAGTCAACATTAATTGAAGACATATAAAATTAACCTGAATATCTGAAGTGCCATTGTATATGAATAGTTATCATACCTACATATATATAATGCTTCTCTTTGAGACTATTATCCATATCATATGATACATGACTGCCCAATTGATCAGTGGTAACTGTCTGACCGGTCGTAGCTTGGTGGTAAATGCATGATTGCCCGACCGACGTAGCTCGGTGGTAAATGAATATGCATGACTGCCCAACCGATGGCAAATAATGATACATAACTACCCAACCGGTGGTTACTGCCTGACCGTCCTTAGCCCGGTGGCAAATGCATGTCTGTCCAGTCGGTCGTAGTACGGTGGTAAATATGTATCTACCCAACCGGCCGTAGCTCGGTGATAAATGCATATGCATGAAGATGCATGTATTACTATATTATAAACCTTAACAACTGGTCATATACCTCAGAAGAGACTTAGGAACATACTTAGGAATGCTTGAATATCAGTTTGTAGAACGAATAACATAGACATCCTTAACTGCTAAGAGTAGAACCACTTATGCAATAGCATTAAATTTACGTATCATTACTTGGATCATGCCAAAAGGAAAGAAGTGATAGCCTTAACATACCTGGTCTTATCCCAGTTGCTCAAGAGCTCAACTCGTATCCGCTAAAGGAAATCGACGTAAGTATAATTGTTATGTTTCTTCGCATTCGCCTTAGTCATAGGACTTAGTATCTTTTTGTTGAGAAGAAAAGTAATTTATCTTCTAGAAAACGTTGCTGCCCATATTTTCCTACACAAAATCTGGTTGAGACAGCAATCTTGAAAGCTTGGTCCGAGATCTCTAATCATTCCTATCTAATTTGATAACTTCCCTTTTGTTTCATTTTTCTAATTCTTGATTGAGAACTTTGTTTGCAGTGTAATCTATAGGAAAAGAGTGGAGGAGTTGTTAATACTTTTCAAGAATTCCTCTTAAATGTTAGTGTAATTGCGTTTTTTCCAAGGGAGTTTCATAGTTCTTGCCTTTTGGATTTTGCTTCATGGACCAACTTATAGAAGTGTCTAACCAAGTATGACAATTTCAATCCTCATTTTCCTAAATTAGTTGACTTTAAAGGTCTTGCCATAAGCACCAAAAAGATCACGTATAGAAATATCAAAACAAAGGTAGTTATCCCAAAGACTTAACGTGTAAACAAGGAACCTTATGAGTTATAATTCATCATGCACATTGGTGCCACCTTGGCCTAGCTTAATGCCATGTGGCGTCCCATAGCAAAATCTTTATCCACTCAATTAAGAATTATCTCAAATTAACTAAAATACTATTCACTTTGGGAATAAACACAGGTCTTTGTAAGCCACGCTTACCTGACCTCCTAGCCCTCTCATATCCCTGAAGGATTGTTCTATGCTTTTCATTTTTCTGAATATCTCCTCATGTTCGGGATTTTTGGCTGGTCTCTCAGCTTCTCTTGGGAGATCAGAACGTGGATCGTAGGCGTAGGTTTCGGGAGCTTTGAAGGTGGGCTCTGGGGGATACTGGTTGTCCTGAGCTTGGAACACAGGTTCACTCGGGGATCTATGGAGTGCAGCTGGTGGAAATGCCACAAAAGACAGGGGTGACTGGCGGAGGAGGGTATGGAATTGATTTTGGTGGTGGAGCTTGCGGCATATGAGAAGTAGTTCCATGGTAGTGTTGATAAATGGGAAAATCGGGATCGGTGGAGGGATGAACCTGAGACTGAGCTAATGGTGGGGTAAAAGCCGGGTTGGCTAGGTAAGACGGCGGTGATTGCCTTTTGGACCAGGCCTAGTACATTTCGGTCATCTGTTGCTTAAGCTTGAGCATCTCCTCTTTCATTTATTGACGTCCAACTCCTCTACTTCAACACTAGTGTCGACATCCGGGATAGACATGATTTCTGGTATTGGTCCTTTTGATCTGGTTTGGTAATAAGAATGTGCCAGTATCCTCTAAATAAACTAACTTCTTGAATTCTGTGAAAAACAACAAACTTGTTAGTTCTTAGAGTTTAACCCATGCAATTACACGTTGGGATGCAATGCACCTAGGCAATTAACCATTTTCTATCATGCATTTGCTTTGGTTGCGTGCGTCATTCTGGCCTCTCATAATTGTGCCCCTTCTTTTAAGATTCATTTATTCTATCCTTCTTTATTTTCCCTTTTTCTTTTTAGTGGTGGTCGAATCCGATAGAGATTGCCTACGTATCATGTCCCCGCATGAATCAGACCGTGCGTAGTTCTGTCAGATAAGTGTGAAAGTAAATAAAATATTTTTGGGATTTTCAGCTTTTATAAAAATAGATGTTTCGATCACAAAGACTCAATACTAACAAATTTCAAAAGACTAGCAGACTCTGATGCAAAGACAAAATACAAACTTTGAAATTAAGCTATCATACTTTAAAGAAATACAGACTCAAATAGAGAGAAAATATAAACACCACATGCCTTACAAACTCTGACAGAAAAGAAAATACAGAATCAAACTGAAAATCATGAGTGCATCAATGCTCCTGGTGTCCGTGGGACATCATTCGGTCTCGCCACGGGCCTATGTGCAAGATCCCTTTGAAGTCGGTCCAAGTTGTACATTATTTGTTTAACAAAGGTCATCACCATTGCAAAGAATGTAGTGCGAGTCATATCCTCACAAATGTGGCACTTCATAACGATGTAGTCAGTGATGTTTCTAATTCTCTCTCTTATGACACCCTTTTCTTGTAACAAACGCCCAATCTGCTGGGACCTGGCCTCCAAAGTTTGCTTGGCTGCATAGTTTTGTTCCTGAAGTTGTTGCAAGTCTATTTCTAATTGTGCCAATGTCGTGTAACAGTGTTCCCTTTCAACGTTGATGTCTTTTGCCTGCTTGATCATTTTGTTTCTCGTGGTAATGATCATTTTCTTCAACCCCGCAACCTCATCGTCGTACCTTTCTCTCAATTGCTTAACCAGACATACCCGTTCATTTGCATTTTTAGCCAATTGTTTTTGAGCCCCGGCTAGTTCACTTTCTGCGTTGTTCAAATAGAAACTATAGTTACTCACTTTCTGCCTTAGGTTAGCTACGAGCTTTTCATCTCTGTTACTTCGGACTGGATTTTCTGCCGCTACTTTCAGTTTCTGAATTTGAGCTCGAAGGGCCTCATTTTCTTTAGCTAACGTTTTCTTTTTACCCTCATCCGCCGCTGGTTGTAAGCCATTCTCGAATTGAAGATCTTTGACTTGCTTTTCCAGCTTTCCTATTGTGTCCTTGTACTCGTTTTCTTTGGCCAACCAAGCCCATGGTTCTTGCGATGCCTCGACGAATTCCTGAATGTGTGGTTTTTTGTCCGGTCTTTCTGATTCAGCCCTTGCAGTGTTCTCCTTTCTATACTAGGCAAGGTAGGCGGGTGAGACCTCTCCTTTAGATAGGTTCCGCACTCGGGTTCTTGCCGTCAAATATTGGCACTCATTCTAAATAGAACGAATTGTTTCTTCGTGAAATTGGTCGTCGGAGCTAATCTCAACCGCGTGGATACTGAGATCTTCATCTGGATGCATCACCTGACACCTTCCTAATTGTCTCATCACTCGGTAGGGAGCGTAAGGCTGAATACCTCGAATACCCATTAGGAGGAAGTAAGGACCTGTGGCGGGTATATACACAATTTCTTCAGCAGGAAGCCAACCTAGTGTCCATTCTATTTGTCCCGTAGTGATGGCGTGAAGGGGGGCTATCCATTCTCCAAACCCCTCTAGTAACTTGAACCCTGAAACCCTTGTGTTGAATTCTTCAATGCAGCTTTTCTCTGCGGATCCATAACTCATATACTGAGGGTGGTGGAACAAGTGCTCGATCATCCACATTTGTAGTAGCAAATTGCATCCCTCGAAGAAGTCTGCCCCAGCCTTACAAGCTGTGAGAGCTCGGTATATCTCAGACACTATCATAGGGGCGAGAGTGCTCTTGGCATTGGTAACCAGGACCTTGACGACTCCAGCCACCCGCAAATCGATATTCCCATCTTTTTGGGGAAACGCCACAAGGCCTAAGAATGCTACCATGAAAGAGAAACGCCTATGCTCATCCCATTTTGTTCGGTTCCCTTTACTGCAAACCCCGCTTTCCGGATCATTGAACCCTCCTACATGCCCGTACTTCTGGTATATAAAACGTAGAGTGGAAAAACCCCCTTCCAACTCGGAATATAGGATTCCCTTGTTTACCTTAAGCAAATCCATGAATTTGTGAGAGTTTACGACCCTTGGAGCGATCAGATACTTATGCCTCAAACCTGCAGTACTTTTCATATAACCTGCTATCTCTTCCAAGGTCGGGGTGAGTTCAAAATCCGACAATTGAAATACATTATGGGTCGGGTCCCAGAACGTAACCAAAGCCTTTATGATGTCTCCTCTAGGTCTGATCTTTAATAACCCGGTGAGACCCCCCAAATATAGATTGACCTTATCTTGCTCTGACTTGCCCAGATCTTCCCACCACATACGCAACTCCAAAGGGATCTTGTTCATAACTGCTATCGGCAAACTTGAACTCGTGCTCATTCTACACATTTATTAGGGTGATTAAGCAAAATTTAAGACTCATTTGACTCGAAGACAAAATTGACACACTTTTTCTCTTCCCTTTTTTTCCAAAAAATAAAATCCAATATTGCAAATACGGCCTTTCAGCACCTCGAAACGAAGATTTTAATGTTGTGTTGGCCAATCGGTGAAAACCTTGAAAAATGACCACATGCAACTGTTTTTGCAAAAACAGCCTTCGAGCGCCCTTTTAGTGTCATTCGGCTATTTCTGACAAGAATGGAATCACCCTAACTATTTTCAAATAAAAAGTAAATTTTTTGTTCTTTTGGATAATTTTTGCAAAGAAAGTTGGACCCGATGGGGGTTGCCTACGTATCTCACACCTTGTGAGAATCAAACTAGCGTAGTTTGGACAAATAAAACGAACTATTTTCGAAAACAAAACTCCTTTCTCATTTTTAATTCGTTTTCTCTTTTTTCAAAAATTCGGCAGAGTTTCAGCGCTATTTGGACACTGGTTTTTCTTTAAACATGTGATTCACTCTCTTATCCCTCTACACTGCTATTTCTTTCCCAAATTCTCTCTTTTCATTCCAAAGCCGGTCAACATGAAAATCCGAAGCAAATAAATGCGCAAGTAGCAAGTAAGACGCATCAGGATGGTCTTTTTATTTCGAGTGCACCTGTCCCAGACAGACCCAACCCCTGTGTTGAGTCTCTAAAGTCAAAATGCACTTAATGCAAACAAACGTTCCTACTAGGGATCCGACATGAGGTACTATTATACTAGGTTTAAAAACCTAGGTTTATTTGTTCTGGACCTGGCTTACCCAAGCGGACAACTCGAGCGAGGGGGGGCTGTGTACCGGTAACCAAAAGATCATCCGGCTTTGCAACTTATCTGAACCTCGTTCAATTTGGGATTTGACACTAACAGAAAGAAGTCACGACCAGCGTGCACTCCTCAGGAGGGAGAAGAGAGGGGTTTCGTAGCAGTTTATATATACAGTTCAGATAATATCAAAGCGGTAAAAAGCAGCATTTAGCACATTAGGCCCAAACATGTAACTAAGACCAGATAATAAATAAAGCCAAAATATTACAATTATCCTAAGCTCGAATTCTGAACCCTGAACCAGAGATTCTAGCTTCGGTCCCCGGCAGAGTCTCCAGAGCTGTCACACCTCCTTTTTTCATCTACACCCCCTGAAGGGGTATAAAGGAGTTTTTCCAATTAAAGGACGATCGAAACGAGATTTATTTATTTGAAATTCAGAGTCGCCACTTGGGAGATTTATGGTGTCCCAAGTCACTGGTTTCCATCCCTAATCGATGAAAAGATTGACTCTGTTTAACAGTCCGCGAACCAGAAATCCGGGTAAGGAATTGTGTTAACCTAGGAAAAGGTGTTAGGCATTCCCAAGTTCTGTGGTCCTAGCACGGTCGCTCAATTGTTATTATTGGCCTAATTATATGATTTTAAACATGTTTAATCCTATGTACAATTTTACCTTTAACCGCTTTATTTAATTATTTTTTTCAAGAAAAATTGCAACGTCATTTAAAATATATCTTGAACCACATCACATAAATGCACCCGCGATTTGCAACACATTTTATCCGATGTTGAAATTTGGATTTGGGTCACATAAATGCACACCCGAGCTTAGGAAAGTAAATTATTAAAATTACGCGCCTAAAGCAACTATGCATTTTTAACTTTGCGAGGGCCATGGGAATTTGCTAAATGGCGCGCCTCGAATTCTGAGGATTAAACAGAACTTAATTAAAACGAGTGTCATGCAATTGTCATTTTTGTTTGGCATGATGCACCTTGATTCTAATTTAAAAGGGTTTTCAAATTATATTTGGAGGGCCATGGACTATTTATTATCTACTACGGTTCACCCCTAATCTACTTTGAAAAAGAAAACCAATTAATTACATAAAGAAAGAAAATTAGAGAGCCCCTATTCATTCGAAATAAAATTTCAATCTACTGGCTAATTAGAAAAACATTGAATTAAGGGAATATTTAATTGAAGAATCTAATTCACAACTGCTTTCAAACTTGACCCAACGAACCTAATAACTTTTCAGAACCTAAAAGCTGCTGAAACCACTGATGGATTAAAATGACCCAAAGAAAGCCCTATTCACGATGCAATTGTAAAACATGTGCTCAAGGTCGAATCTTTGCGGAGCCCAAACATATTTAACTTGGAACCTAAGCCCCAAATTATGATACCAATTCTGAATGCCTTTTAACTGATACCTTCTGGGAATAGGAAATTATCCTATTTCCTACCTAGTTAGCCTTCCAATTTTAATCATCCTATCTTGACATGAATAACACAACTCAACATTAAACAATCAGGTAAGCATGCTTGATTCAGCTTTTACTAACTTTAAACATGACTCTGAACCTTAGCTTCAACAATGGGCATGTTTACAAGGCAGAATATGAGTGAATAGATACAAGTCAATATTTAGCAATTCACTGAAGTCAAATGGCTTCCCAAGCTAAGACAACTGGTCTACAGTATAAGCTAAACATGGATTTACAACCCAAAGCATTACACTAAACCTTTATACAAAACTTTAATAAATCCTTTAACTAACACTCACTTAGATTTGTTAAAAGAAAACTAAGTAAATAGAATCCATAGTTCATACATCAATACAAATGCAAACTTACTACTGCAAACTTCTCTATACACACGAATTCAGAAAACCTAACTGACATTTGTAGTTCAAAACCTAACTACGTAATATTGAACTAGCAAGAGAAACATGGGAGGTCAAATTCAAATGCAACTTCCATTCAACCAGAATTTCGCTAGAATTACATGTCCAACAATCATTCTATACTCATAAGCTAAAGAAAAGTACCTGAAATTCAAAAACAACATGGAAAATGAGGAAGCAACAGCAGGACAGTAGCAACAACAGTGATCAGCAACAGAAACAACCAGGTAAACCAATTTTAAACCAGGAAACGAAGTGCAACACTCACGAAAATGTGGCCAGAACTTCAAGAACCAAACTTTTTAAAATACCAAACTCAAATCATTTCAGCCTAGATAGACCGGAAACTATTTCAGAAATTGAAAACTTTGGAAATCATATCAGAGCTCAACGGAACAGTAGCCAATTTTTAGCAGTTTTAGTTTTTCTTTTCTGATTCCCTCCCTCTTCCCTTAGGTCTGTCTGTATGTACACTCTCAGAAAGTTCTCTCCCCAATATCCTAAGCTCTCTCTTGTGTGTGTGTCTGTCCGTGTGTGTCTATTTAAAGACTAGAACCAACATCATTTTTCGTCGGATCTTTTCCCTTTCCAGCTTGTATATTCCCTTCCCATGTGTATCCCTTAGCAAAGGTCCATAAACAAGTGTAGTTTCCACTATCAGTATCCTTTTCTATTTTTTAATTCATTCCACTACTTAGTGCTTTCTTAATTAGTTCAGTAATGCGATTTCTACCCTACCACCCATTTAGCCACTTCTCAAGTTAGGTGACAATTAAACAATTCCCACTATTATCTTAAAGTTCCCCTTTTTAAAACTTGAAATTCATGGACCAAGCTGAACCCAATTCACATCGTTTAAGGCTATTCGATCTTTATACAAACAAAATATATCAGCAGACTGCTTAATAGCTCTTAATACTGAAAAATGAAACAATTCCAATCTTTCAACGAAAATTATCAGGAATTAGTTCAAGAACTTCTGTTATAAGAGTTTAAACTTCTGAGCAACCAAACAAAAAATAAATGAAATCAACAAACAACCTATTAATTCGGAAAAAAATAAAAAAGAAAATCATAGAACAAACTGACCAAATAACCTTCTAATAAAAAAAAGGAGTAGAAGAAGATAATAATAAGAGAAAAAATAGAAAAAATTAAAACTAGGAATACCCACCAAAATTGATTGAATATCGTCTCAAACTAGAGCTTTAATGATCTTCGAATTTGTGGCCGGAATAGACCTTAATCAAGTGCTCTCGACTGAGAACACACAACTAAGGCCGATTTTGACCTCAAACCTTTAAACAAGTAATGACTTGGATTTTGGGATTTTAGGGTTTGTTTCTTTAAATCTAGATTCGAAGGATTCCCGGGACATTCGAGGGATAAGGTTCCTGGATTTGGAAAGAGGGGAGTGAGGGGATTCTATGGTGTAAAGATGGAGGGGATTGGGTAAACTAGGGTTTTGGGTTCAAACTTCGATCGAAGATTCGACCAGTTCGGTTGTGAATTGAAAGAAACGGTTTGGGGATTTGAGATGATGAGGTGAAGGAGAATCTCCGGTGTTAATTTGTGGTGATTTGGGCCACCGGAACCACCGTGAGGCGATTTCCAGTGGCGGAGGGCGGTGGTGAGACATGGTTGTCTCTGAAGCAATGAGAGCCACAAATGAGGGGGGGTGTTCTGATTTTGGGGGTAGGGGGTTGTTTAGGGTTTAGTATTATTAAAATGGATGGTTGATCTCGAGTCGTTAGATTGAATGGAATCAATGGCTATGATTAATCTCAACATGAAACGGCGTCGTTTTGGTTATGCTAGGTCGGGTCGGGTAGGAGAGATGGGTCTAGGCTGGTTTGGGCGGATAATGGGGTGGATTTTGCTTGGGTCTGGGTAAAATGAGAGATAGCCCGCCAGATTTTACTCCTCTTTTGTTTAATTCTCTTCCTTTTCTATTTATTTCAAACTATTTTTTGAAAATTAAAACTAAAATCTTAAATTAATTTATAAAACCAAATCATCCTATCAAAAATTCTAATTAACTCTAAATAATAATTATTACAAATAATTAAATGCCAAATTAAAAAATCACAAAATTGTAACATTAAACATAAAAAAATGCAAAATACGTTATTTTTGGGATTTTTCATTTTTTGCAAAACAACAATTTACTTAATTAATGTAAAAATGTAAAACTAAATTCTAAATGCAGATGCTATATTTTTGTATTTTCAATGCATTAAGAAAATTAAAAATGCATAAAATATGCAATCAATCAGGAAAATTGCAGAGTAATTCCTAGAATAACACATAATTAAAGAGAAAGACCAAATTTTGAGAATTTTTTTGGAGTAATTCATGTGAGGCAAAAATCACGTGCTCACACCGGCTAGTCGTTTTGTGCATTTTATCCTCGTTCCCTTGTTTATCTCTTCTTCTATGTTCATTTGTGGTTATGTGACTTGGCGGGGTTGTTGGATTGGTTCCGGGGATGTTTAAGAGTGAATTCGCACACTTAGTCCCAAGGTTGAAAACTTAAGTTGAAAGACTTGACCAGAGTTTGACTTTCGCGTAGACGACTCTGGAATGGAGTTTTGATGGTTAATATAGCTTCGTACTGAGATTTTGGACTTAGGATTATTTTCGTATATTAATTTGGAGGTCTGCATGTCATTTTGGTTTGAATTGGTGAAAGTTCGAAAGTTGAAGGTTTAGAAGGTTGAGTGGTTTGACCGAGAGTTGACTTTATTCATATCAAGTTCGAATTTTGTTCCGATAGTTGGAATATATTTGTGTCATTTGTGACTTGTGTGCAGTAGTTTAGGTTAATCGGAGTTGGTTTGATATCATTCAACAGTACTTTTAGAAGTTGGAAGTTCATTAGGCTTGAATTGGGATGCGATTCATGATTTCGATGTTGTTTGATATGATTTGAGGCTTCGTCTAAGATTGTATCATATTTTAGGACCTCTTGGTATGTTTGGATAGGATCTCGGGAACCTCGGGTGTGATTCAGATCAAGTATAGCTTCATATTTGGATTGCTTATCTAATATATCGTGTGTCTTTCATGGCGATCGAGACATAGTGGTCGCATTCGCGTAGTGTTACTATGTGGCAGGTTGTTATGTTCTTTGCATTCGCAAGGAAGGCAACACATTTGCGAAATTTATGAGGGGATGTGCATCGCGATCACGTGAGGAGTAGTGTGTTCGCGTATAAGGGTGAGGTTGGCTTGCGCACTAGGCCTTAAGCCTTCGAGTTTGCGGTCAGGGAGACGCATTTGCATAGGCATAACACTATGATACATCACATTCACGACCTGGGCATCACGTTTGCATATAGGGTTTTGGTCAGCTAGTATCTTTTGTGCTTCGTGAAAGCGATATATTTTCTGCGGTCGCGAAGAAGAGCACATGGGCAATAGATTTAAAAACCCAAACCAAGGGTTTGAGTTATTATTTCATATTTTGAGTTGTAGAACTCGGTTTTGGGTGACTTCCGAGGGGATTTTCACTTCATATATCGAAGTAAGTATTTTCGACTCGGATTTGTTCATTTATCATGATTCCATCCTTATTTTAATCATTTATTTGGTGATTTGGAGTAGGAAAATGGCGGATTTTGTGAAACCTTTTCAAAAGTAAAAAATGGTGGGTTGAAGGTCGATTTGAGGTCGGAATTCAATGATTTTTGTATGGTTGGACTCGTAACTGAATGGGTGTTCGGAATTTATGAATTTAGTCGGGTTCTAAGGTGATGGCCCGGGGTTGACTTTTTGATTTTTTTTAAATATCTTAGCTCTATCATGTGGAATCGATTCATATAGCTTTTATTTATCATACTCAGTTGTTTGTGGCTATATTCAAGTCGTTCGGAGGCCAATTCGAAGGGAAAGGGTATGTTGGAGCATTGAGTTGTGCGCTTTGAGGTAAGTAACATTTCTAAACTTGGAATTGAGGGAATTTATCCTTGGAAAAATGTGTTATTTGTGCTGTGTTGGGGTGACACACATGCTAGTGACGAGCGTATGGGCGTGCACCGTACTAACCATGATCTAGGTGGATTTTTGTACCGAGTTGCTGTATAGTCTTGTTTTATACATGTAATCCCAACTTATTAGAGCAATTGAGTTGTGATTCATGTTAGAAATTATGTTAGGCTATGTGCTTATTCGGTTGTAACCTAATGATGTTATATCTATTGTTTTTGAGTTATCTTCTTTAATTGTAATTATGGATGCAGTCATGATTCTTCATTTGCATATCATATCTCAGTCTTTGGTGAGTGGCATAGATATCAGGCACCGATAGAGTGTTGGGTGATTCTGTGTGTGATAAGGGGCATTTGAGATAGATGGATTGAGTACTCTGAGGGTGTGTGTACTTGTGACTATCAATGTGAAATCGTATATTTGACATGAATACTTGACATGTAGGCATAGAGATATACCATTCCTCATGTTGGCTATGCTTGACATGTTCTTATCAGTGTTGGTCTTTAATGATGAACTTGGAAGCATGTCTAAATTTATGTACCATGAAGGAGCTGATTATGAAAAAAAATTTGGGTTATTTGTTGTCTCTGTCATTATTTTGCATGTGTTGTCAATATACTAGTTCTGACTGTATCTTTCTGAGCTCGCCAAACTTTTAGCCCAAAGTTAGTTCTATTACTTATTGAGTACAATGGGTCAGTGGTACTCATACTACACCCTATACTTTGTGTGCAGATCAGATATATCTGGATATGGGGATTGCAAGATCAGTGTCAGTACCTGCTCGGAGACATTGAGGTAGCTTCTATGATGCCCGCAGAGCTTGACTCTCCTTCCTTTCATTTTCTTTAGTACCGTCCTATTACTCAGTGTGATGACCCAAAAGGTCATCACTTGTTTTAGAAATAAATTATGTGTTCTGAGGCCTTAAAACCTCCTTTTTGTCTTACCTCGATTTTCGTGTGCAATCCGGGCGTGTATCCAAAAAGCCATTATGTGAAAATCTATGAAAAATGGTGAATTTTTCTTTAAAATGAATTTACGTTGACTTCGGTTAACATTTTGGGTAAACGGACTCGGGCCTATGATTCGACGTTCCATAGAAAAATATGGGACTTGGGCGTATGCCTGGAATCGAATTTCGAGGTCCCAAGCCCGAGAAATAAAATTTTTGAAGAAAATTGTTTAACTGAAAATTGTAGAGTTTTTAGAAATTTTAATGTAATTGAATTTGATAGTATCAGGCCCGTATTTTGGTTCCGGAGCCTGGTACACATCTTATATGTGATTTAAGTTGAGCCTGTAAAATTTGGTAGGAATCGGACTTGAAATGACGTGAATCAGACCTTCGTTGTTAAAATTTGAACTTAAGAGTTCATTATATTCTTCTTTGATTTTTATACTAAATTCATAGTTATTGATCTTGAGGGTTCGCAATTGCAAACCCTTGTCGCAATTGCAACATCGGAGACCTGCTAAAATGAATATCAGATGATAGTTCAACCAATTTTACAACCTTTTTCAAAACTTAAACACCTTTGGGCGATTTTTTAAAGACAACTACTCTTCCAGATCATTTGTAAGTCATTTCTAACTCGATTCGTTCAATCTAATCCATCTTTTTACATGATTTCAACTCAAAATCAAGGGTTTTCATGGGGAAATTGGGTGTTTTGGGTAGAATTTAGGTTTTTCAAAATTTTGGGGATTTGGACCTCGATTTGAGGTCCAATTTCAAAACAAATTATATATTTGGATTCATGTGTGAATGGGTAATCAGGTTTTGATTCAAACCTCGGGTTTTGACAATATGGGCCTGAGGTCGATTTTTGACTTTTTTGGAAAAAACATTGGAAAAATTATTTTCATGCATTAGAATTGATTTATTTAGCATTTATTGATATCTTTAAGTAAATTGTGGCTAGATACAAGCGAATTGGTGGTGGAAACAAGAGGTAAAGCGGTAGTTGAGGCTTGAATTGTGTTTGTGGCATCGAGGTAGGTGTTTAGTCTAACCTTGGCTTGAGGGGTTAGGAGTTGTGTCTTATTTGCTATGTGTTAATTGTTGAGTACGACGTATAGGCATGGAGATGAGTATCTATACGTTGGTGTCAAGCATGCCCGTTGGTCTTATACTATGATTAGTGTGGTTCCATTTTGTATTGTTCATGCCTTATGTGATGATCTCTATGGTTGAACAAGGCTTGTGAAAGTAATATGGGTACTTGAACCTTGAAGAGCATTGGCTCAAGTTGTAAGATGATTTGTGGAAGTATTATTGGTAATTGAATATTATAGAGCAGTGGCTCACGTTGTGAATTGTGTTTTCAAGTGACCGTGAAAAGAGAAGAGGATTATGATATTATCTCCCTTATCGGAATGTTATTGCTTTTGATATTGTTTCCTTTGATGGGATATGATTATTGTGCTATTGTTCCCTTTCTTGGATTTTATCGTGATTTTGTTGATTCCCTTGCCCTTATTGCTTTGTGATTGTTGCTTGGGTAAGGAATAGTGTTAAAACACGAAGGGTGATGCCCTGCATGATATTTGTGAGAGAGTGATAATGCACAAAGGGTGATGTCGTGTCGCACGATGTACCATTTTGTGCCCTTATATGAGTGATAATGCACGAAGGATCATTCCGTGCTATGATTATGTGAGGTAAAAGCACGAAGGATGATGCCTTGCCGATTATATTGATTCTTATGGTGAGGACGAGAGTAAAGGTATGAAGGGTGATGTCGTGCTCTTCTCCTTGATTTCCTGATACTTGCTGATAATTGAGTTATGTTGTTCTTTATATTTATTTACTGATTTTCTGTTGTTACTTAATTTTATTGTGACGTTATTGATTCCCTTACCCAAATTGCTTTGTGATTGTTTCTTGAGTGAGGAAGAGTGTAAAGCACGAAGGGTGATGTCGTGCATGATATTTGTGAGGGAGTGTTAAAGCACGAAGGTTGATGTTGTGCATGTTATTTGTGAGAGAGTGTTAAAGCACGAAGGGCGATGCCGTGCACTTGTCTTTGATTTTCCTGATTTCTATTGATAATTGAGTTATGGTGTTCTTTACATTTAACTGTTGGTTTCGGTTTCTACTTGTTGTTCCCCGCAGCATGATTCCCCCTTCCTATCTTTAATTGTAAAGTTTTGCTTTCATTTTCCGCTGTATATGATTTAACTACACAGGTTGATTTGGTAGTTTGGTCCTAACCTCGTCACTACTTCGCCGAGGTTAGGCTAGGCACTTACTAGCACATGAGGTCGGTTGTGCTGGTACTACACTCTGCACTGTGTGAAGAACCCGGTACTGGAGAATACAGACCTTTGTTTTGGGTTGCTGCCTTCAGTTCATTCGGAGATCCGAGGTAGTCCTGCAGGCGTCCACAGGCCTTGGCATCTCCTTCTATCCCTTCATCCTATTTCATTTATGTATTTCAGAGACATCGTTGTATTTATTTTTTGGACTGTTATTTATAGTATTCCTAGACCGTTTGTGAAATTTTGACACTAGTTTTGGGAAGTTTATGTTTAAGGATTTGTATTGGTAATATTTAAATTGTTATATTATGTTCTTCCGCTTATTAAATTCCATTGTTTACATAATGTTGGTTCTTAATTGTTAAATGATTAAAATGGGAAAAAGGTAAATAATACAAATGGTTGGCTTGCCTAGGTTTCACTAGTAGGTGCCATCGTGATTCCCAAGCGTGGGAAATCTGGGTCGTGACAAGTTGGTATCAGAGTTGTAGGTTACATAGGTCTCACAATTCATGGACAAGCCTAGTAGAGTCTGAGGATCAGTACGGAGACGTCTGTTTCTATCCCCCAAAGGCTACAGAGTTAGGAAAAGTTTCACCTCTATTCTTCTCTGCCGTGCGATATTGTTCTCTCACTGCTAAATTGAAACCTCTACTCTTGTTCTTTCACGAATGCCAAAGTGACGTACAACTTCTTCACCCGAGCAGCAGCATAGACTGATGATAGATCAGCTACGTCTTCGGAGGCTTGGTGGAGCTTGGATAGGTTTCACCAAGCTCTTCCTATCACTTATAGTGGTGCATCTTCTGAGGATCCCCAAGATTATTAAGACGACTGTCATGAGGTTCTCAGAAACATGGGGATAGTGGAGACCAATGTGGTCGACTTTGCTGCTTTTCGCTTATCTGGATCCGCCATGACTTGGTGGAGAGATTATTGTTTGGCTAGACCAGTTGGGTCACCAGCTTTGACTTGGGATCAGTTTTCTCAGCTCTTTCTGGGGAGGTTTCTTCCTATCACTCAAAGGGAGAAATATTGGAGGCAGTTTGAGTGTCTCTAGCAGGGTTCTATGACTGTTACTCAGTACGAGACCAGGTTTATTGATTTGGCCCGTCATGCTCTTCTTATATTTTCTACTAAGAGAGAGATAGTGAGGAGGTTCATTAAGGGACTCGTTCAGCCTGCTCATCTAACTAGAGGTGGAGGTAGAGGTGCTAGAGGTGGAGGTGGAGGTAGAGGTATTAGAGGTGGAGGTCAGACTGCTAGAGGAGGCCAGGTAGTAACAACCGTCCTAGAGATGTAGTTCAGAGTGGTGGGTCCCAACCCCGTTGTTATGCTTTTCCAGCCAGACTTGAGGCTGAGGCTTCCGATGCAGTCATCACAGGTATTGTTCTGGTTTGTAGTAGAGATGCTTCAGTTATATTTGATCCAGGATCTTCATACTCGTATGTGTCATCTTATTTTGTAGCGTATCTAGTCATGCCTAGTAATTTTATGAGTGATCCTGTATATGTGTCTACACCGGTGGGTAATTCTATTATGGTAAGTCATGTCAATTGTTCATATATAGTTGTGATTGGGGGTTCTAAGACTAGTGTAGATTTGTTACTGTTGGACATGGTTGACTTTGATATCATATTGGGGATGGATTGGTTATCACCTTACCATGCTATCTTGGACTATCATGCCAAGACGGTGACCTTAGCCTTGTCGGGTTTACCTTATTTAGAGTGGAGAGGGACTTCTGGTCATTCTACCCGTAGCTTTATCTCATATATGAAGGCTCGGTGTATGGTCGTGAAGGGGTGTTTGGTCTATTTGGCATATGTTCGTGATTCTAGTGCTGAGGTTCCGTCTATGGATTTTGTGCCTGTTGTTCGTGAGTTTCCTAAGGTTTTTTCTTTAGACCTGCTCAGTATGCCACCAAATAGGGATATTGACTTCTGCATTGATTTGGCTCTGGGCATCCAACCCATTTCTATTCTGCCATGTCGTATGGCGTCGCCTGAGCTAAAAGAATTGATGGAGAAGTTGCATGACTTGCTTGATAAAGGCTTCACTAGACCTAGTGTCTCGCCTTGGGGTGCGCTAGTGTTGTTTGTTAAGAAGAAGGACGGATCGATGAGGATGTGTATAGATTACCGGCAGCTGAGCAAGGTTACAATCAAAAATAAGTATCCATTGCCGAGGATTGATGGTTTTTTGATCAGCTTCAGGGTGCCAATGTATTTTTAAAGATTGACTTGATATCTGGCTACCATTACTTGAGGATTAGGGCATCCGATGTTCCTAAGACAACTTTCCGCACTCGGTACAGGCATTATGAGCTCTTGGTGATATCATTCGGGTTGACAAATGCCCCAGTAGCTTTTATGGATTTGATGAACCGAGTGTTCAAGCCTTACTTGGATTCATTCGTGATAGTCTTCATTGATGATATTTTGATCTATTCCCGCAGCCGGGAGGGGCATGAGCAGCATCTGAGAGTGGTTCTTCAAAATTTGAGAGATAGCCAGTTGTATGCTAAGTTTTTGAAGTGTGAGTTCTAGTTGAGTTCAGTTGCATTCTTAGGCCACATAGTTTCAGCAGAGGGTATTCAGATAGATCCGAAGAAGATAGAGGCAGTCAAGAACTGGCCTAGACCCTCATCAGCTACAGAGATCTGGAGTTTCTTGGTTTTGGCAAACTATTATCGTCGGTTTGTTGAGGGGTTTTCATCTATAGCATTCCCTATAATTAGGTTGACCCAGAAGGGTGCCTAGTTCAAGTGGTTGGACAAGTGTAAGGCGAGATTTTAGAAGCTCAAGATAGCTTTGACTACGGCTCCAGTGTTTGTTTTGCCCCCAGGCTCAAGGCCATATTTAGTGTATTGTGATGCATCTCATATTGGACTTGGTGCGGTGTTGATGCAGGATGGAAAGGTTATTTCTTATGTTTCACGACAGTTGAAGATTCATGAGAAGAATTATCCAGTTCATGATTTGGAGTTAGCAGCCATTGTTTACGCATTGAAGATTTGGAGGCATTATTTATATGGCATGTCATGTGAGGTGTTCACGAATCACAAGAGTCTGTAGTATTTGTTCAAGCAGAAGGAGCTCAATTTGAGGCAGAGAAGGTGGTTGGAGCTATTGAAATACTATAATATCACCATCTTATATATTCTGGGGAAGTCCAATGTAATGGCCGATGCTTTGAGTAGGAAGTCCGCTAGTATGGGAAGTCTTGCGTATATTCTGGTCGGTGAGAGACCGCTTGCTTTGGATGTTTAGGCTTTGGCCAATCAGTTCGTGAGGTTGGATGTTTCTGAGCCGGGATGTGTGTTAGCTTGCATAGTCGCTTGTTCTTTTTTATTGGAGCGTATCCGAGATTGGAAGTATGATTATTCTCATTTATGTGTCCTTAAGGACACGATGTAGCACAGTGGTGCCAAGTAGGTTACTTTAGGATATGATGGAGTTTTGAGGCTGCAGGGTCGACTTTGTTCGCCTAATGTGGATGGTCTTTGAGAGTTCATCTTAGAGGAGGCCCATAGTTCCCGTTACTTTATTCATCCGGGTGTCACTAAGATGTATTAGGATTTGCGGCAGCATTATTAGTGGAGGAGGATGAGGAAGGATATTGTTGTATATGTGGCTCGGTGTTTGAATTGTCAGCAGGTAAAGTACGAGCATCAGAGACCTGGTGGTTTGTTATATAAGATTGAGATTCCCGAGTGGAAGTGGGAGTGTATCACTATAGACTTCGTTATTGGACTTTCACAGACTTAGAGGAAGTTCGATGCTGTGTAGGTTATTGTTGAAAGACTGACCAAGTCAGCACATTTCATTCCTGTGGCAGTCTCCTTTCTTCTGAGAGGTTAGCTGAGATATATATCCGGGAGATTGTTCAACTTCATGGTGTGCCCGTGTCTATCATTTCGGACCGAGGTACACAGTTTACCTCACATTTTTGGAGAGCAGTTCAGCATGAGTTGGGCACATGGGTTGAGTTGAGCACAACGTTTCATCCTTAGACGGACGGGCAGTCCGAGCGTACTATCCAAATTTTGGAGGATATGCTCCGAGCTTGTGTCATTGATTTTGGAGGCTTGTGGGATCATTTCTTGCCTTTAGCGGAGTTTACCTACAATAGCAGCTACTAGTCGAGTATCCAAATAGCTCTTTATGAGGCTTTATATGGTAGGCGGTGTCGATCGCTGGTTGGATGGTTTAAGCCGGGAGAGGCTCTGATGTTGGGTAAGGATCTAGTACAGGATGCCTTGGACAATGTCAGGATTATTTAGGATAGGATTCGTACAGCTTAGTCCAGGCAAAAGAGTTATACCGACCGTAAGGTTCGTTGTGTGGCATTTATGGTCAGCGAGCGGGTGTTACTTCGGGTGTCGCCTTTGAAGGGAGTGATGAGATTTAGGAAGAAGGGCAAGCTTTGCCCTAGGTTCATTGGCCTATTTGAGATTCTTGATCGAGTGGGAGAGGTGGCTTACAGACTTGCATTGCCGCCGATCTTATCAGCTATGCATCTAGTGTTTCATGTGTCCATACTCCGAAAGTATCACGGCGATCCATCCCATGTGTTAGATTTCAGCACTATCTAGTTTGACAAGGACTTGTCCTATGAGGAGGAGCCGGTAGCTATTCTAGACTAGTAGGTTCGTCAGTTGAGATCGAAGAGTTTCTCTTCTGTTCGTGATTAGTGAAGAGGTCAGTCGGTTGAGGCATCGACCTAGGAGTCCGAGTCTGATATGTGGAGCCGTCATCCCCATCTCTTCTCCGACTCAAGTACTTTCTTCTTCTGTCCGTTCGAGGATGAACAGTTTTTTTTAGAGGTGGAAAATGTGATGACCTAAAAGATCATCACTTGTTTTAGAGATAAATTCTATGTTTTGAGGCCTTAAAACCTCCTTTTTATCATCCTCGATTTGCGTGCATAGTCCGGACGTGTATCCGGAAAGCCATTATGTTAAAATCTGTGAAAAATGGTGAATTTTGCTTTTAAAATGGATTTAGATTGACTTCGGTCAACATTTTGGGTAAACGGACACGGGCCCGTGATTTGACGGCCCCGAAGGGTTCTTAAGATAATATGGGACTTGGGCGTATTCCCATAATCGAATTCCGAAGTCCCAAGCACGAGAAATGAATTTTTGAAGAACATTGTTTAATTGAAAATTTTAGAGTTTTTGGAAATTTGAATGTAATTGAATTTGATGGCATTGGGCGGTATTTTTGTTCTGGATCTCGGTACAGGTCTTATATGTGATTTAAGTTGAGCTTGTCAAATTTGGTAGGAAACGGACTTGAAATGACGCGAATCGGACCTTCGGTTGTAAAAATTTGAACTTAAGAGTTCATGAGATTCTTCTTTGATTTTTATGCTTTTATCGCACGAGAATTAATAACTTCATAGTTATTAATGTTATTTTGATGCTTTGATCGCACGAGCAAGTCCGTATGATGCTTTTAGGTTAGTATGCATGTTCAGTTTCGAGCCCCGAGGGCTCGGTGAGTTGTGGATAGGAAATTGCAGTTGTGTTGCAGGTCTGCAGGCTTCGCAATTGCGAAGCCTAACTCGCAAATGAGAGCTCAGAAATGCGAAATTTGTATCACAAATGTGAAGATGGCCTGGGCTTCCTTGGTCGCAAATGCGAACCCCTAATCGCATATACGAGGAAAGCAGGTTTCTTAATTGCGAACCTTGGTCGCAATTGCGACATTAGAGAGCTGCTAAAATGAATTTCATATGGGATTTCAACAATTTTTACAACTTTTTCAAAACATAAACACCTTTGGGCGATTTTTCAAAGACAACTACTCTTCCAAATCATTTGTAAGTCATTTATAACTCATTTCTTTCAATCTAATCCATCTTTTTACATTATTTCAACTCAAAATCAAGGGTTTTCATGGGGGAAATTGGGTGTTTTGGGTAGAACTTAGATATTTCAAAATTTTGGGGATTTGAACCTCGATTTGAGGTTCGATTTCAAAATAAATTAAATATATGGATTTGTGGGTGAATGGGTAATCGGTTTTTGACCATGTAGGCCCGGGATCGATTATTGGATTTTTGGGGAAAATATTGGAAAACTTATTTTCATGCATTAGAATTGATTCATTTAGCATTTATTGATATCGTTAAGTAAATTGTGGCTAGATACAAGTGACTTGGTGGTGGAAACAAGAGGTAAGGCACTAGTTGAGGCTTGAATTATGTTCGTGACATCGAGGTAAGTGTTTGGTCTAACCTTAGCTTGAGGGATTAGGAGTTGTATCTTATTTGCTATGTGTTAATTGTTGAGTACGACATATAGGCATGGTGACGAGTATCAATACATTGGTGTCAAGCATGCCCGTGGGTTTTATACTATGATTAATGTGATTCCGTTTTGTATTGTTCAAGCCTTATATGATGATCTCTATGGTTGAACAACGCTTGTGAAAGTAATATGGGTACTTGAACATTAAAGAGCGTTGGCTCAAGTTGTAAGATGATTTGTGGAAGTATTATTGGCAATTGAACAATATAGAGCATTGGCTCAAGTTGTGAATTGAGTTGTGAAGTAAATGTAAAATGAGAAGAGGATTATGATATTATCTCCCTTGCCGGGATGTTATTGCTTTTGATATTGTTTCCTTTGCCGGGATATGATTGTTGTACTATTGTTCCCTTGCCAGAATGTTATCGTGATTTTGTTGAATCCCTTCCCATTATTGCTTTGTGATTGTTGCTTGGGTAAGGAAGAGTGCTAAAGCACGAAGGGTGATGCCGTGCATGATATTTGTGAGAGAGTGTTAATGCACAAAGGGTGATGTTGTGCCGCACAATATACCATTTAATGCCCTTATATGAGTGATAATGCATGAAGGATCATTCCGTGCCACGATTATGTGAGGTAAAAGCACGAAGGGTGATATCGTGTCGATTATATTGATTCTTATGGTGAGGACGAGAGTAAAAGCACGAAGGGTGATGCCGTGCACTTGTCCTTGATTTCCTGATTCTTGCTGATAATTGAGTTATATTGTTCTTTACATTTATTTACTGATTTTCTGTTGTTACTTGATTTTATTGTGACGTTATTGATTCCCTTGCCCAAATTGCTTTGTGATTGTTGCTTGAGTGAGGAAGAGTGTAAAGCACGAAGGTTGATGTCGTGCATGATATTTGTAAGGGGGTGTTAAAGCACGAGGGGTAATGTCGTACATGTTATTTGTGAGAGAGTATTAAAGCACGAAGGGTGATGTCGCGTTCTTGTCTTTGATTTTACGGATTTCTATTAATAATTGAGTTATGTTGTTCTTTACATTTAACTGTTGGTTTCTGTTGCTACTTGTTGTTCCCCGCAGCATGATTCCCCTTTCCTATCTTTAATTGTAATGTTTTGCTTTTATTTTCCACTATATATGATTTAACTACACATGTTTATTTGGTAGTCTGGTCCTGGCCTCATTACTACTTTGCTGAGGTTAGGCTAGGCACTTACCAACACATGGGATCGGTTGTGTTGATACTACACTCTACACTCTGTGTAGATCCCAGTACTGGAGCATACAGACCTTAGCTTTGGGTTGCTGCCTTCAGTCCATTCGGAGATCCGAGGTAATCTTGCAAGCGTCCGCAGGCCTTGCAGTCTCCTTCTATCCCTTCATCCTATTTCATTTATGTATTTCATAGACAACATTGTATTTATTTTTCGGACCATTATTTGTAGTATTCTAGACCATTTGTGAAATTGTGACACCACTTCTGGGTAGTTTATGTTTAAGGATTTTTATTGGTAATATTTAAATGGTTATATTATGTTCATTCGCATATTAAATTTCGCTGTTTACATAATATTGGCTCTTAATTGTTAAATGATTAAAATGGGAAAAATGTAAATAATACAAATGGTTGCCTTGTCTATCTTTCAATAGTAGGTGTCATCACGACTTTCGAAGGTTGAAAATTCGGGTCGTGACTATTGCGACCAAAACACTCAAGAAGTGTTGGCGATCTTCAAGTAATATAGTAATAACTAGAGTATCGTTCCCACGAGGACATGTGATTAACTTAACGACTGATGCATGCTCAAACAATTATCGACTCAAGCTAATTCATCACAAAATATATAAATAACCAATTTACAATTTAACTAGTAGACAAACAATAATACAACGCAAAGTTACTACGCCACTTATGAAATTTTCTTTTAACAATTAATAAAAGAGATATCCGGGGGTTATGAGCTTGCTAGAGATCATGCTACGTTTTTAACTTAAAAATGATTTATTGAATTATCTGGGTTATTGATTATGAGGTTAATAATACCCATAAGAATCTGTCGATTTCTTATGCGCCTATTCAAGTTAAATTAGTGCCTATATTTCTATGGTATTAATATTAACTCAAATGCTTTTACAAATCCTATTTCTCAACCAAACAAGGCAATTAAGTATAGTTCTATCTTAATCGCGAATCTTTCACCCGATGCCCAGGATCCAGATCTTGTTCTATTTGATTCTATATGCAATCAAGAATTTCCTTTTTCAAGTTTAACTCAAGATTCGTAAATAGTATTTCACTGTTAGCTATACAGTAAAATAATTAACAGCATAATCAAATAAACAACCGTTAACGATAATTTCAAGATCATCAATCTAAGCTTCAAACAACATAATCATCTAACACCCATAACCAAAGAATATTTGGGTTTTTAGCCACTCATAATTATACAAACATCAACAATAAAAATCTTAAACACAATATAACTAAATACTAGGCGAAGGTTTAGAAAAACTCTTTTAATCCTTGTTCCAAGTTTATGTTCCTCCTTGATTCTCTTCTTCAAGATGAATCTCCTTCTTCTTTTTCTCTCCAAAAACAGGTCTAGTCCTTAATAATGGCAGTGTTTTTTCCTTTTTAATTGTGTAGGAAGGGGTTTTGACAAGTATGCCCTTTTTAGTCTGAAATAGAATAATTTTGTGATTTTTACACACCGCGGCGTGCCCCGCGCGATGCCCCGTGCACCGTGTACATGGATTGGATAGAGGCAGAATGCATTTTATTGGAGCAAAACAATGCAGCACAGATTTTTGCACTGCCGTGGCGCCCCACGCGGCGCGGCAGTGTATTTTTTGCACTTCTTCATATTTTCTCTTGTTTTTCTATCCGGACATGCTTTGCGACCCCCGAACACGATCCCGACTTGATTTATTTAGCTTTTACTCAGACTTCAAAGCCCCAAATTAATCAAATTCATCCCAAAGTTAATTCTTAAGTTGGATTAGCTTCCTGCAAGGCATAAAGCATGAATTTAGTAGAATTCATTATCATTTAAGCTCAAACCTTTGAAAAATACAATAATTAAAGTGTTGTTACAACGACTAAAATACGAGTTTTTAGCCTATGCAAGTGTTTAAGTGCAAAATATGAAAAATACAAAAGTAAGTACATTACAATCGGGGCATGTCACCCCACACTTAAACACTTGCATTGTCCCTAATGCAAAAAGATCAAAAAAAGATCAGAAAAGATTCCCTGAGGCCATTGGCCTAAGCATCGTCATCCTCAAAGGTGCTGAAGGGGGTGCCCTTCTGCCTCCCCATCGACTAGTAGATGCAACCTCAGATAGGCCAGTGTTTGATCTTTTGCTTGGGTGCTGAGACATTATACCTACACAACATGATATATTAGCTAAAAACACACAAATATCATTTTTCAGAGGAAGTGGAGCAAATACCCCACACTTATGTTATTATCATGTAGACACTTAGCATGTATAACAGAGATTCAGATTGCCTTGTTCTTCAATTAGAATGACAATTACAACAATTGTCATTCTAAATTACAACAGGGATTCGGCCTACCCAATATTAGAGACAATTACAGCAATTGTAAATAAAATAAAAATTCAAAACACTAGGCTGAAAATATTAAAAATAAACATAAAAAGAAATTAGTTTATTTTACAAAATCCAAAATTATTATACAAAATATACTACATAGGCACATTATCATGAATCCTGCATATCATTTTACATAAAGCAAGTGAAAAATCATTGTTTTTCTAATGTCATAGTAGTTGTAATCAATAATAACATCTCACAATGTAATTTGTTTCTCAATTTGCAACATTACTCAATTTCATGTCACTTAGACATTTTAACAAACACATTGTAAGCATGTCTTGTATTCTTAAAATTTCAACTTTAAAAGAGGCATAATCACCATATCATCAACACAAATATGCATCACATCACAACTATAACATCACCACATCTTCACAATAATATTCAATGCACAAATTCATGCTTGTACCTGACTAAAGACATCATAACTTCTAAAATCTAATATTTCTAAACTACAATTAAAAGTTAGTGATGTTAGTCATTGGGTTGCCTCCCAACAAGCGCCTGATCTAACGTCACGGCACGACGTGAACCACTTTTTGCTTCTACCTTGAACTTATGAATTGTACCCCTAACAGGGTATCGAGTCTGTGGTTATGCTCATTTGGTGGGGCTACAAAGATAACCAGGCCACGTAATAAATTCTTCACTCGGCAGTTCTCGGCCTTTAGATGAGGAATGTAATTTTTGCTTTTTGGCACAACAAATTCAAGAATATAGGCACTTTCACCATCACTCTTTGACTCCCCCATATGCTCAGATGGCTCAATTACTATCTTACTATCTAAACACAATGTGAAAAAATGATTGGAATGAGGTCTAATGCTCCCTAACTCATGAATTTTACTACATTTACATCCCCATTTATACACACACTCAATTCTCCTAAAGTAATGTTATCTACTCCCTCACATGACTCTAGAGCACTCTTCTCAACATTGGCATCCTCAAGAAAGACATGATCTAATGATTGGTATTCTTGTTTTAGCTCCTCAATTTGGTCTAGAATATTTTTTTCAGCTTCATACAACTCATCATTAAATTGTTGGGCGTTACACGCATCAACCTTTGCACTCAAATTTGAATCCAAGTAATGCAAAACCAATCTAAAATTATCAATTTTTTTGTGCAAGATCATCTCTCTCCTTATACCAATCTTTCACCAACGTTGTTAGTAAACAATGTTGTTCCGTAGATTCCTCTGATCGAGAATATCCGTCCCAATACCAACCCTTACTCCCATATTCAAATTCAGATTTCCAAGAGGTGAGGTGATGACTAGCCCAAAAATACGGGCCATAAAAATCTTCCGTCAACCAAGAGTCTTCATCATTAACCATACCTCTGTATATTTCATCCCCATATGTCATCCTGAGAGAACTAGAAACATACTAAGAGAAAAATCAAATAGTTATAAAAATAAAATATTTACCAAAAATAAAAGAAGAATAAGGAAAAAAAACTTGTAAAGATAAGAAAAAAAGTCTGATCTAGAAAAATAGTTAATTCTAAGTCCCCGGCAACGGCGCCAAAAAACTTGTTGCGACCAAAACACTCACACAAGTGTACGCGATCTTCAAGTAATATAGTAATAAGTAGAGTATCATTCCCATGAGGACTTGTGATTAACTTAACGACTGATAACAATTATCGATTCAAGCTAATTCATCACAAAATACATAAATAACCAATTTACAATTTAACTAGTAGACAAACAATAATACAACGCAAAGTTATTATGCCACTTATGATTTTTTTTCTTTTATAAATTAATAAAAGAGATATCCTAGGGTTATGGGCTTGCTAGAGATCATGTTACGTCTTTAGCTTAAAAATGATTTATTGAATTATCTGGGTTATTGATTATAGGGTTAATAATACCCATAAGAATCTGTCGATTTCTTATGCGCCTATTCAAGTTAAAATAGTACCTATATTTCTATAGTATTAATATTAACTCAAATGCATTTACAAATCCTATTTCTCAACCAAACAGGGCAATTAAGTATAGTTCTATCTTAATTGCGAATCTTTCACCCCGATGCCCAGGATCCAGATCTTGCTCTATTTGATTCTATATGCAATCAAGAATTTTCTTTTTCAAGTTTAACTCAAGATTCTTAAATAGTATTTCACTGTTAGCTACGCAGTAAAATAATTAACAACAGAATCAAATAAGCAACCTTTAACAATAATTTCAAGATCATTAATCTAAGCTTCAAACAACATAATCATCTAACACCCATAACCCCAGAATATTTGGGTTTTTAGCCACTCATAATTATACAAACATCAACAATAAAAATCTTAAACATAATATAAGTAAATACTAGGAGAAGGTTTAGAAAAAATCTTTTAATCCATGCTCCAAGTTGATGTTCCTCCTTGATTCTCTTCTTCAAGATGAATCTCCTTCTTCTTTTTCTCTCCAAAAACAGGTCTAGTCCTCAATAATGGCACTGCTTTTGCCTTTTTAATCGTGTAGGAAGGGGTTTTGACAAGTATGCCCTTTTTTGTCCGAAATAGAATAATTTTGTGATATTTACACACCCGCGGCGTGCCCCGCGCTATGCCCCGTGCGCTGTGTACATGGATTGGACAGAGGCAGAATGCATTTTAACGGAGCAAAACAATGCAACGCAGATTTTTGCACTGCCGCGGCGCGGCAGTGTATTTTTCTGCGCTGCCTCGTTTTTTCTCTTTTTTTTCTATCCGGGCTTGCTTTGCGACCCCCGAACACGATCCCGACTTGATTTATTTAGCTTTTACTCAGACTTCAAAGCCCCAAATTAATCAAATTCATCCCAAAGTTAATTCTTAAGTCGGATTAGCTTTCTGCAAGGCATAAAGCATGAATTTAGTACAATTCATTATCATTTAAGCTCAAACCTTTGTAAAATGCAATAATTAAAGTGTTGTTACAATGACTAAAACACGAGTTTTTAGCCTATGATCAGTGACACTCAGATAGTTGTACTAAAATTTTGGCTTTTGTTGATACTTAGTAGTGCTCATGTACTTGGTGACACCAAATTCTTGTATTGGGGCGGTTGTAGTAGTATTTCGATTATTGTATCAGATTTTCATGAGTTCTCCGCTGTTGAATCATATCATATTATATTATACTAAAAGTGGAAAGCTAAAAGTGTCAAGCTTGAATTTTTAAAATGCCCATATAAAATTAAGGAACTATTTTGCCCTTGAAAACTAAATAATATTCTGCATAATAAAAATACAAAATTGTAATTTGACGTTAACTATTCTGTTTCAATTCACATTAAGATTATGAAATTTTAATGTAGCAATTAATAGCTTCATTTCAACGTATAAGGGAATCGAAGGGGTAGAGGCACATTTTCTATTTTTTGGTTGTTTCACATTTTTTTCCATTCAATTGTATAAATAAAAAGCTTTAATAAATGTCCATGAGACGTCTATATGAAATGTGCAACTAAACAATTACTAACCATTTTGCTTCAATTATTAACACCTAATTATAGACAACCGTTTCGTTTTATCAGATTCCTATGTTTTCTGTTCATGTGGTATAATAATGAATTCCAACTCACTTTTCAAATCGATTCAATTACACCTCTGTTTCTCTCATAGCAATTATAGCAATTGAAAGCTACATGATAAAATACAGTGTACAAACTGAAACCAATTACAGAAAATATACTTCTCCACCTCAAAGCAGGAAAAAAGAAGAAGATAAAAAATCACACAGAGAACCATTATACATAGATGTGGCCCCTTCTGATTCGCAACATCGATGCATATTTGATTAGCAATTTTCACTTATTTTATCTATCTATATATGGTTTTATAAGTCTGTGTTTCGATAATTGTTATTCCACAAATTATTTCTTAATTTCTCAAAAAAATTGAAACTTTCCCAGCGGTGTACAAATTGTTGACTATGCTCGCGTATGAGAGAAATATAGTGATCTGAGAACATTTACCTGATGCTTACAGAGTTCAGGAAAAACTAACAATGGTATGTTGCCTTCTTATCTTTATTCTTTTTCTGTTTTCCTTCTGGAGGTTAAGTGAAATTACTGACAAATGAAGAGTAAGAGAAATAAAGATATTTTTTGTATTGTGCAGACACTCATTTGAAGGAGCAAGGCTGAAGTGGGATCACTAAATTGCAATAAGAGATGGAAACAAAAATAATTTCTCAGAATTTACCCACTTCCTTCAACAGCTAATGACTAATTGATCACATACATTAAAATGTTGCCATTGGATTATTTCAAGAAAGAAACGATTGTTTAATTATTTTATAATAATGAATTTTGAACTTCTTTTTTATGTTTGGATGTTCTCGAAGGGACATGACTTTTGGAGTTTTAACAAAACAGTATTTTGGTACTCTTCTGGATGAATAATTATATAATTGTGCTGATTATTCAAAAACTAATAGAGTTTGTGCTTGATTTGAATTTGTTTTTGCGGGTCATATATAGGTGAAAATATACCATATGGAACTAACATGTCTTTACATGTAAAGGAGCTAGGCACGCTGAAGTACTCTTGAGAAAAAGGGTAGTGGCAGGCTTCTCAACATGTGATTGCTTAGTTTAAAATCAATGCCCACTAAAAGACATTTGGTAACAAACAAGAAACACAATTTTAGATGTTATCTATTCTTCTTTTCTTTTTTTTTGTTTTTAGTTGCCTTGAATTTCATTTCGAGTTCTTATTTGAATAGAAGATTTTTTTTTACTATTTCATGAAAGAATCAAATAAAAAAGTGAAAGGGAATACACAAACACACATATTTATGAAAGTGAAAATTTTTTCTTATGAATTCCTTTTTTCCTCCATTTCATAAAGAAATCATATTATGAAAAATGATGTCCGTCTAACCTCTAACTCTATTAAAAATATATAAGTTTGTGATTAATCAATATATATACAATTTAGTTTTTATGTATATACATTACAATTTTATCTTTTTTATGTTGATTAAATTTATAAAAAGATTGTTTTTGAATTAAATATGGTTTTCGCGGGGTTAAACTCATACATCTTTGTCGCCTAACAAGCGGTTAGGATATATGAAGTAATTCAATATGACATCTTTCTGTGAAGTATTATGATGACTTCTTTACCAAATTAACTATATACAATTTTTTTTTTCATGAACTTGACTTTTTTTCCTTTAATTGTATTTTATAATCCAAATATATTTTTAAATAATATTATTGTGATTTTAAGAAAGAATATTATACTAATTGATATAGGACACACGTGCAACGCACGTGTTCGGAAACTAGTTTATTAAAACATGTTTTATGAAAATATTTAGTTGTTATATGATTGTCAGCTTGCCTAGCTAGTGTGTTAGGTGCCATCACTACATGTTAGAGATTTTAAATCGTGACACATGCATTCCTCACCTTCAGAATAAGTCAATCCATACAACAAATAAATTCAACAGTTGTATAAAATAGGGATAAGTTTAACACCTTATAACAATTGATACTACCAAACAACTAATACTCGTTCTGTTTCATATTAAATGATGTACTTTCTTTTCTAGTCTGTTCCAAAATAAATGACACATTTCTAAATTTGGAAATAATTCAACTTTAAACTCTTTCATTTTACCCATTTACCTTTAATGAGAAGCTTTTATAGCCACACAAATGTCATGGCCCTACAAACTTTTTACCCCTTAAGTTTTCAAGACCACAAGTTTCAAATGTCTTATTCTTTTTTCTTAAACTCCGTGCCGAGTCAAACTACCTCATATAATATGAAACTAAGGGAGTAATTAGTTTGAAGGTCTTAGATCACTGACCTGACAAGCCTTTAATCTTCCTTGGCAAGGAAAATAACCTCTAATTGAATATATGGACTACCAATAATTATGCACAAGGAAAAATCAAAATTCTTGGTGCATCATGATAACAGATCATCTTCTATAATAAATACGATGATGTGATATCTTGTTTGACGTCAAAATCCAAGTATACCCCACCTATATTTATATTCGGTTTTGGGGTTGGGCATGGGCAGGTTTGCCCCGGTTACTCATTTATGATGGATCTTTTTTATAGTTGTTGCTCTTGAATTTTGATCGTGACAGGTGTTACAGATACAGTTATTTTCCGCTTACAGTTACAAGTATATCATAAGAAATTTATATACAATTATAGGAGAGATTAAAACACAAAATATATACATAATTATGAGTTAAGGTCAAACAAATGTATCATTTAGTTTTAGGATTCAGTAGTTGTGGCCAGGGGCGGATTTAGGGGAGCGGAAGGGGGTTCACCCGAACCCCTTCGCCGAAAAATTATACTGTACATATAAGGAAAAATCTGATTTTTATCTCTATATATTAAATTTTGAACTCCCTTAACACAACTTAGTTTAGTGGTCAAGGGGGTTCAATATCTTCAAAAGGTCATAGGTTCAATTCCCACTAGCTACAAAAAAAATATTTTAAATCCCTTTTGTGGAGATCCTGCCTCCGCCACTGATTGTAGCAGCAAAAAGTCAAGTCTGAGACCGACTTTCACCACCGCTAGTTATCATGTTCTTTTATGTTTCAACATCGAAAGAACTTACCGAGATGAATCATCAATGAACCCCCTTTACCGCATACTCAGAGAAAATATAATACGCTAGTGTTAATTCTTATGATAACTAGAGTACGACAGTTATTTCCACTTAAACAATTTCATTTTTTTGAGGATTGCACGTTTTGTTTTAGATTAAGCAAGTCTAATTAGGGTTGAGTGTTCGAGCATTCAGATTGTATATAAAAATTTCGTTTTAGATTTTCGGGTTTTTGATTGAATAAATGACAATCCAAATCCAATCCAAATAAACTCAGATTGGATCGGATTTTTAAGTTCAGTTTCAGATTAATCAATTTAGATATTTCGGATTTTTTATTTTGAGCTTATAAGTTTAGATTTTCTTCTTTTTACAAAAATAAATAACTGAATGAAATACTCGTGTTAATTTTTTTGAAAAGTTCCTTATTCTCATCATAATCATCCAAATAAAGTATTCAAGTAATGAAATTATTATCGAGAAAATGCAACCAAGACATTAATATGGCCGATAAGAAGTAGCAATTATAAAATCATGTCCAAAAAGAAAATATTCTAACAGTAACTTAGTAATTAATAGTAAATATAGGAGATATCTAATGGACAAGGTATTGAATTTATTATTATTGGCATATGGATAATGGACTAAATACAAAGTATAAAATTTTCAAATTTTCAGATATCCAAAAATCGAAGTATTAAATCCAATATCCAACCCGAAATTTAAAATTTTTAAATATCAAATACAAAATTCAATCCGTAATTCGAAAAACAAAATCAAAAAATCGAAAAAAATTAAATTTCAGTTTGAATTTCCGATGTGCCCAAACTATGCCCACCCCTAAGTCTAATTTAAGGGATTATCGACAAGCTAAACAAAAAGAAACAATTCGGGATTCACATTTATTTGTAAGATATTTATTTCACATGGGTCCCACTAACTAGGTAGGGAAGTTGCCTTGTATTTATGGAGAATGCCTAACAATCACAAGTCAATACGTAATTAATTAGGCTTGCTTATTCTACACATAACTTGTTACGACCCGGATTTTCCACCATCGGGAGTCGTGATGGAGCCTACTAGTGAAAGTTACGCAAGCCAACCAATTGAACTATTTATCTTGTTTCCATTTTCAATCCGATAACAGTTAAGAGCCAATAATTTGATAACAACAGGATTGAATAAGCGGAAGGCTGTATTGTAAAGTTTTAATAATACTGCTAGTACCAATCCATAACAAATCTACCCAACAATCTGTGAAGGTGTCACAACTTCACAGATTGTCTAGGAGTACTACAAATAAAGGTCTGAAAGAAATAAATACAACACGGTCTCTAAAAATACATGAAAGAAACAGGAATAGTAGATAGAAGGGGACGCCAAGGCCTGCGGATGCCTACAAGACTACCTCGGCTCGTCTGATGAACAAGAAAAAATAATCTCACAACGGTCTGAAGTTTACAGCACTGGGATCTGCACAAAAGAGTGCATAGTGTAGTATCAGCATAACCGATCCCATGTGCTGGTAAGTACCTAGCCTAACCTCGGCGAAGCAGTGACGAGGATAGGACCAGACTACCAAAAAAATCTGTGCAATTAAATCATATAAAGCGAAAATAGAAGTAGATAATTACAACTAGAGTTGGGCGGGGGAAAACATTCTGCGAGGAGTAACAGATAACAATAGAACAACAGTAGAAAAATGTAAGGAATGCCATAAATCAATTACTAGCAGAGATAAGGAAATAAGAAGAACAAGTACACATGTAATACTGTTGCAGGCGTGCAACCCGATCCCATTTCATATTGTACCATTGCATGTGTGCAAGTCGCGCCCATTTCATATACAACCGTTGCAGGCGTGCAACCCGCTCCCATTTCATAAATTACCATTGCAGGCGTGCAACCCGCTCTCATTTCATATAATTTCCGTTGCATGCATGCAACCCGCTCCCATTTCATATATCAACACCAATCATAAAAGAATCCCGGCAAGGGAACAATCGCATAATAACAATATCCCGGCAAGGGAACAATAATATCATATCAAACATCCCAGCAAGGGAACAATAATTCCACAACAACATATCGACAAGGAAACAATAATGATAATCCTCGCATGAAGCACAATAAACCACAACAGAGTCATAACAATTACAATACAAGACTCACGGGCATGCTTGACACCGACGTATAGATACTTATCACCATGCCTATATGTCGTACTCCATAGTTAGCACATAGCAGATAAGACACAACTCCTAATCCCTCAAGCTAAGGTTAGATCAAACACTTACCTCGATACCACGAACACAATTCAAGCCTCAACTATCGTTTTACTTCTTGATTCCACCACAAACTCGCTCGTACCTAGCCACAAGTTACTTAATTATATTAATAATTGTTAAATGAATCAATTCTAATACATGGAAATAAGTTTTCTAATATTTTTCCCAAAAATTCAAAAAATCGACCCCGGGCCCTCTTGGTCCAAACCCGAAATTCAGAACAAAACCCGATTACCCATTTACCTCTGAGTCCGAATATATAATTGGTTTTGGAATCCGACCTCAATTTGAGGTCTAAATCCGTAAATTTCAATATTTTTAGGTTTTACCCAAAATTTTCAAGTCCACCATGAAAACCCTAGATTCTAGGATGAAATCTTCTAAAAAGAAGTTAAGCGGTAAAGAAAATGAGTTAGAAATCATTTACCAATGTTTTGGAGAAGAAATGTTGTTTGAAAAATCGCCTCTTATGTTTTTAGGATTTTGAAAAGTGAAAAATAACTGTAAGTCCCGTTTAAATATACCCCTCTCAGACCCCCTCCGCGGACCGCACAAGAAGGATTGCGGCCGCGGAGCTCACCAGGTTGACTGCTGTGACATGATTTAGTATTTTGGCCATAACTTTCTCTACATATGTCCAAATTGTGATTTCATTACCATTCTGGAAACTAGACAAGAAGGGCTACAACTTTCGGTTTTGAGTCATCTCAAAATTCCTTGCAGATCAAAAGAGATAGGCTTCCGAAGTGACATTAGTAAACCTACAAATTCTTCCTCACCGCGGACCGCACAAAATCGAGTGCGGCCACAAAGGCCCCTTCGCGGCAGCATAAAATCATTGCGGACCGCACTGGCGGGTTCAGAGATCTGCAACTTCTTTGAACCTGCAACAGCTATGTTTTAAGCCTAAAACATCCCGGAACCTACCCGAAACTCACCAGAGCCCTCGGGACTTCAAACCAAATGTGCATACTAACTCAAAAACATCATATGGACCTACTCGTGCGATCAAATCATCAAAATAATATGTAAAACCATGAATTAAACCTCAAAACTCAACATTTTCATCAAGAACACTCAAAGTTCACAACTCTTCAACCGGAAGTCCAACTCATGTCAAATAAACTCCGTTTTTCTCCAAATTTCACAGTTATCTTTTAAATACTATAACAAGTTTGTACCGGGTTCTGAAACCAAAATACATGCTCAATACCAATGGTTTCAAATATTAATTTTTTTCTTCATTTCTTAGATAATTCAGCAAAATAATTTCTTTCAAAAATTGATTTCTAAGGCTTGGGACCTCGAAATTCATTTCCGGGCATACGCCCAAGTCCCATATTTTACTGCTGACCTCCCGGGATTGTCGGAATACGGATCCGGGTCCGTTTTCTCAAAATATTGACCAAAGTAAACCAACATTAAATTTTTAACTCTAGAAATTTCTATTTCCCATCTTTTCACACAGAAGGCTTTCCGGATATATGTCCGGAACATGCACAAAAATCAAGGTGAGGTTAAAAGGAGGTCTTTAGGCCTTGAAACACTAAATTTGTTTCTAAAACAAGTGATGACCTTTTGAGTCATCACATAACCAAAGTAGCATTAGACCTTATATTTCAATTTCAATAATTTCATTTGCAACTTGAGTCAAGCCACTATCCCTTTCTAGTTATAATCAAATAATGTTAATCTGAATATCAACATACATTAAAGGCATTAGGACTTGCCACATAAAGTAAAAAAAAAACGTTGACGTCCTCCGTTTTTCGGGAGAAATTCAAATAGAGTCAAATTTACAAGTGGTCATTCAAAAATAGCCGCAATTTTAAAAGCAATCGAAATTTATCCATTTTTCATGTAAAGATAAATCTGAACGAAAACACTGTTCAAAATCCGCAAAAATACTCCAACATAATATACTGGAATTCCAGTATAATATACTGAAACTCTAGTATATTATACTGGAATTCCAGCATAAGTATACTGGAACTGCAGTATAATATACTGATTCAATATAATATGTTGGAAGTTCATACACAGTTGCTCCAATCTCCAATATATTATACTGGAACTTTCCGTGTGTTGGAGTTCCAACATAATATGCTGGAAGTTCATACACATGTACACCAATCTCCAGTATATTATGCTGGAACTTTCAGTGTTTCAGCAAAATAGTAGCTACTTTTCAATGACTTTGCAAACACTAACTATTTTTCAATGAGCACTCCAAAACCGGCTAACACGTGATATCTTTACCGGTTTTTCTATATTTTATCTAGTCAATTTGGTATTTTGAAAACTTCTGAAATATATTAATTTTAAATAAATTGCCTTTTCTTGGGGCAACTATATTTGAAAAAAAGGCTATGGTTTTAAATACCCCTTTGTTCTATTTTATATAAACCTGGATGATTCGGTATGAATGTAACGACCCGGCCGGTCGTTTCAAGTATTTTAGTCTCGTTCCCCCATTTATTGCTTTTTTATGCTCAATTAATGTTATGTGACTTCCCCGAGTAGTTGGTTTGGTTTCGGGAATATTTCGGAATAAGTTGAGTCACTTAGTCTCAAGGTTAGAAGCTTAAGTTGAAAAGGTTGATAGGATATTAACTTATGTGTAAATGACCCCAAAATAGAGTTTTGATGATTCTAATAGCGCCGTATGATGATTTTGGACTTAGCAGTGTGTCCGTAGTTGAATTTAGTTTGAAACGGCGAAAGTTAGAAAATTAGAAGTTTTAGAATTTTAGAAGTTTGACCGAGAGTTGACTTTATGGTTATCGGGCTTGAATTTTGGTTCCGAAAGTTTAAACAAGTTTTTTATGTCAATAGTGACTTGTGTGCAATATTTGAGGGCAATCAGACTTTATTTGATAGGTTTTGGCATCGAATGTAGAAGTTGGAATTCGTTAACTATCATAAGGCTTGAATTGGGGTGTGATTCTTAGTTTCAACGTTATTAGAGGCAATTTGAGGCTTAGATCAAGTTCGTATCATGTTTTGGGACTTATTAGTATATTTGGTTGGGGTTCCATGGGGCTCGGGTGAGTTTCGGATGGGTTTGGATTGTGTCGTGCTCTAATTTGATGTTTTGCGTCGTTTATTTTTGCATAACGGGTATCACATTGCTAAAAAGACCATTTATTTGTGATTCAATTGAACCATCAGATCCGTATCGTAATTACGGAACCATAGCAATAAGAATCGTCGCATTCCAAGGTTGTATGAGAGAGTTATGCCCATTTTCGTATCGGGAAGACTACCGTTTTTCTAGAGTAGAGGCAAATCACATGTGTCAAATGCGATTATAAGTCTCAGATGTCAAATGTAGTTTATAAGTCTCTGGTGTCAAATGCAATTTATAAGTCTCAGGTGTCAAATGCAATTTATAAGTCTCATGTGCCAAATGTGACTTGGAAAGGTTCTAAAAAAAGAGGTTTCACCATTGTTAACATAATTAGAGTTGGGGAGATCGGTTTGGACGATTTTCAGAGGCAAACTTCACAAATTGGACTGGAGTAAGTAATCTTAACTTGATTTGGTTTGTTATTCATGAATCTAACACTATTTCACCTATTTTTGTGGTTTTGGGAATTAGAATAGAAAATTTCCCAAACTTTATTTGAGGTTTTGAAGGCCGAATCAGAGTCGGAATTTAGTAATTTTGATATGGTTGGACTCGTGGCGGAATGGGTGATCTATGTGAGCACGTAATTTTTTCCCTACATGAAATACTCGCATAAATTCAAAACAAAGTAATTTCGTTTCATTATTTGCAATTTTGTGGATTTTGTGGCATTTGCTGTTAATTATTTGCATTTTCCGTCTGTGCATTTCGTTTGTTAATTAATGAAAAATACAAAATATGCTGAATTTGCATTTAGGATTTAATTTTTGCATGTTTGAAATAATTAGTAATTAGTGTTTATAAAACTGGAAAATCACAAAAAATAGTTCATTTTTGCATTTTAATTTTAATTTCTCGAATTTTGTTAGCTTTCTTTAAGTTGGTATTTAATTAGTATGGTAATTATTTTTAGAGGTTAATTAGTTTAATTTGATAGGATAATATTAGTTTTAATAATTCATTTAGGATTTATTTCTAATTTTGGAAAGAAAAGAAATTTGGAAATTGAAAAAAGAAGAAAAGATTCAAAAAACAAAGGGAAATTCGATTTGGGCCATTTATGTAAACCCCCTTCAGCCCAATTGCCCCCCTCGTACCCGCCCAATTCTAGCCCAAACCCGCCTATACGCGGTCTGGATTCCCCTTTCAGGCGAAACGACTCCGTTTCGACCAGTGCCAATCTGAGCCGTTGATCATCACTTGATCGAATTGCTCGGAACTAAATCTGAGGGAGTATATATATGTCCGAATACGCACCCCCCTCAGTTCATTGTCCCAACATCCCCAACTTCAGAACCCTGCCCCCAAACCCTAGTAGCCGCCCCAGAATTCCCCACCGTCCGGTGGCGGCGCTAGCTTCCAATTGCCACCAAATTAACATCATGACCCCCTTTCCACCTCCTCATCCCAAATCTCCAAACAGTTCCTCTCGAATCCCCTTCCATCGCCTCGAATCTCAGATCTGAGGTTAGCACCGGAAACCCTAAAATTCCCAGATCCATCCAAAATCACACCATGCAACCCCTCATCTCCTTCCTGCCTCAAATACGTGTTTGTTTTGTTTCAAAATGGTCCGTCAGTGGTAAAGCAGAAGGCCGGATAGCCAAGTTTCTCCTTGGGTTCCTTTCTTGCTTAGCAAGGTCAAGTGAACCTAATACCGTCATTAATCGTTTGTCTTTTGTTAAGGACAATCGATTAATGACCGTCAAAGGTTCACTGTCTCCTCCAAGGTTGTTCGAGTTCATGCAGTTCTTGCCGAAGCAGGTTAGGGATAATTTCCCTTTGCATCGATTGGTTTCAGTTGATCTCTTCTGTTTGTTTGCTTGGTTGTTTGTTTTACAGCTTTCTAGAATTTTCGTCTCTTGATTAATTGCATTCTGTTCTGATTGCAAGTTTGTTAGTTAGCTTGTTTGCGTAGTTGTCGATGACAATCGGCTTCGTAAGGTTTGACTTTAATTTGGTTTCAATTCACGAGAATTTCTTTTTTCTGCTGGGTTTCATTTCACATTTTGTGAATTAATTTTGGAACTGAGCCAAGTATAGTTCATCATTCGCATTAATTCTTGTTTCAAGAACATTTTCTGAATTCATGTTTATGTGTGAAGGGTATTCAAGCTAGTTTCTCATAATTTCAATAGTTGTTTTGGATTTCAATTTGTTTGAAAATGTCAGCATATTTGTTTACTGTTATTGAGATTGTGAGCATTCAGAATTTAAGGGGGGTAAGTGAATAATGGGAACTTTAGGGGTAATTTGGAGATTGTTTCAACTTAAAGAATCTTTAATAACTGATGGGAAGCTTCCTAAATGGACAAATGCCCAAAATGGTTAGGGAAAACAGGCTGTAAATTGAAAATATTTGAAGGGAATGGACAGCTATCCAAAAATCAATTTTAAAAGATGCCCTATGAGGGTATTTTGAAAAAAAAATCTGACTGCCTTGCTTTGGAAGGCACCCAGCAGACCCTCAGCCTTTAAAAAGAAAGCCTTTTTCTCATTCAAGACAGTTTTTTACACCTTATAGAGAAAAGGGTTGAAAGATCAAAAAAATCAGAAACGGCTAAAAATACAAAAAGTACTGTTCCATTGAAAATCTTTGGGAAATTCTTGTTGTACTGGTTTTGTGACAAGTTCTGAGAAACTGAATTTTTAAAGGAGCTGAAGATTTTTGGTTCACTATTGGGTAGATTTTGGTTCTGAGTTGTGTGTGATATCACTGTGGGTGCAAACTGGGCTAAAATGGTCTTTTCTCAATCATTTCTGGGCTGATTTTGTTGCTTATTCCTGTTCCTGCTACTGAGTCCATTACTGATTCCTCATTTCTCTGTTTTGCTTTTCGTTTTCCAAGTATTTTTTCAAACTTTGAACAGAAATGAAGCTTTGTATGGCAATTGTGCTTGAATTATATAGTTCGAGTTGAAGAAATTGATTACTTCCCTTTCGCTATTACTTTACCAGTGGTGATGTTTATTATATGTTGTCTTCATGTTCCTACTAGGTTCACATAAGTTATTTTGTTTATTGTCGTACCTTTTAGATTCTTTATGGTGTTGTATAAAGGTTTCCCTTTCACTCGCTTAAATTGAATGTTGAAGGGTCTTGATCATGTGTAGGAGCAGTAGAGAATTATCGCAAAGAATTTTAGTGGTGTCAAGTGTATTTCATGTCTGTTTTTGGTCTGTTGAGACCAATGTTGTTGGCTTGAATGCATGCTGTCCAGCTTTCTTTAGTTCAACTATACACTTGCAGATTATGGCCTATTTATTAGACATACATTGTTCACTGCTGAGGAGACTCGATATCGATTCTTAAAGCTTCTAGCAGATTACCTTGAAATCTGACTTGGGCTCGTTGGGCCCAAAGTTCATTTTCTTGCGAGATAGCCTTGTGAGTCCAAGGTAGATGTGGTCCTGAGGTGCAGACATGATTGAAATTATGAGTCTAGTTGCTCTATGTTTGAATAATTAAGAAAAAAAAGAAGATGGTTTAATCACTACTCAACATTGTTTTAGCTGATTGGTATTTAATAAAGTATGTACGATGCTGAGTTCCTGGGTATGATCTGCGTTGGAGCTCGCAATTAGGCCTTTAACGTTGGCCCCACGCCTTCGACGTGCTATAAATTTCATTTCGTACTTCTGTTGTATTTTGTAATTTGGGCCTGTCTTATTTGGGCTCGCTTACTGATTGAATGAGTGTCATTTTGGTGACAACCTTGTAGTCGAACGAGCTCGGATTAAGTTACTCATGCGATAGTAAGGGTGGTTCGAATTCCATTAGTGCTTAATTAACTGGATTCCGCCAAATAGATCTGAGACAAGCCATAATTAGACATTTAGTAAACAAATGGCTCACGTGTTGATTTCACAATGTAGATCTAAAATAATAAATATTCGTGGAGAAACCTTTAGGGCCGTTAAAATACAATTGTGATTGTGTATAGGTTTGCGTGACATGATTACAATTCTAAAAAACCAATTTGGAGTATGCGTTCGCGCAACTTCGAACAAACATTCTTAATAATAAAAACGGGTTTTTGTAGGGTATTAATTAAATTAGCTCATATAGTCCGAGGTGAGTTGTATACCATTTAATCATACAAAATGACAAATGTTTATAGTTTGCTTTATATACGTGCAACTTTGGCCAAATCTTTTTATATATAATAATAAAGTGTTATTAATTGTGGACACGTTCGCGTGACATGATTTTTGACGCGCCCAAGAAAAGAGTATACGTTGCGCATAACTCAATTTTTTAGCTACGAATAATCAAGTGATTTAAAAGCGGTTAATAGATAATTGTACATAGGGCCTAAAAATGAATATTTAAACAATTTAAGCCAAGTATAGATTGCTAAGCGACCGTGCTAGAACCACAGAACTCAAGAATGCCTAACACCTTCTCTCGGGTTAACAGAATTCCTTACCCGGATTTTTGTGTTCGCGAACTGTTAATCAGAGTCAATCTTTTCCTCGACTCGCGATTAAACCGGTGACTTGGGATGTCATAAATCTCCCAAGTGGCGAATCTGATTTTTAAATAGATAAACAATCCCGTTTCGATTGTCCTTTAATTGAAAAAACTCCCTTATATTTATACCCTTTACGGGGTGTGGATAAAAAGGAGGTGTGAGAACTCTGGCGACTCTGCTGGGGAACGAACCCAAAATCTTTGGTTCAGGGTTCAAGAATTCGAGCTTATTAATGCGATTTAAGTTTGGCTTTATTGTTGATATTACTGTATTTTGCAGACCTAATGCTAATTGTCATTTACCGCTTTGATATTGTTTGAATTGTATATAACTGTCTTCTTATGCCACCCCTCTGAGTCTTCTAGAAATGGTGCACACGTTCGCGTGACCCGCTTTTTCTGTTGAATTTATACCAAATAGAACGAGGCTGGGCAAGCGACAAGGCCGGGTAGACTTCAGTGCTCCCGGTACGTCGCCCCCTCCTCGACCCCAGTTGTCCGCTCGGGTACCCCAAGTCTAGACCAAAACCCCAGGATTTAAACCTAGAAAAACACAGCTCCATATCGGATCCCTAGTAGGAACGTTTGTTTGCATCATGTGCATTTGACTTAGGGGACTCAACACATGGGTTGGGCCCGTATAGGACAGGTGTGCACGAAATAACAGACCATCCTGATACATCCTATGTGCTATGTGAACATTTATTTGTTTTGGCTTTCATGCTGACCGGCTAGGGAAAATAAAGCGAAAAAAGGAAGAGAGGAAAACCAAGAATGATATAGGGAAGGAAATAAGACCTCGTTCTAAAACATTCCGGTATTTGAAAAACTTCCTGAAACTCTGCCCAAAATTATTTCAAAAAGGGGTTATTTTTAAAAGAGTCAAACACTGTGTTCTTTCAAATGTGTCAAAACTGACCGAAATACGAAGGTCTGATTCTCACCGGATGTGGGATATGTAGGCAACTTATATAAGGTTCGGCCTTATTTTTTGAAAATAAGACAAAAAGAAAAACAAGAAAAAAGAGAGTCGGTGGTCGAATGAATGCAATCTTGATTTCGGTCAAAATAAGCCGATCTAGCCTCGGCTATGTCTTAAATCATTCTTGCCAAGGTAGCCTCAAAGTATTTTTCAGTTGTCGAAAGACTATTTTTGTAAAAGAATGGACTAGTTTATGAGGGGTCATAAAATAATTCCCCCGGCCTCAAAATTCGCGTGAAATTGGGAAGGGGCTGCATTTGCGAAAACAACCATTTGGCCAAAGCGGGCATACATGGGAAGAGATTATGGTTCTTTTCTTCTTTTATTTGTTCTTTTCCTTTTCTTCTTCGAAAACTATTTACAAAATGGTCAACTCAAGTCAAACCCTAACCTTAATCCTCCACAAGAACAATGAGTACCATCTAAGAATGGCCAGAAGTGGTCAGGGAACAGGCTCGGCTAAACTTGCGTATGTGGTGGAATGACCTAGACGGAGAAGGTCAGAAATGGGTGAAAAAGCACTTGGGTGCTCTTATAGACATATTTGAAATCTAACCACGGGAAGATTTGATCAAAGCTTTGGTAACGTTCTGGGATCCTGTCCACACTGTCTTTCATTTCTCAGATTTCGAGATCACCCCTACTTTGGATGAGATAGCCGGGTACATTGAATTCGGACGGGACTTGAGGAAGCAACAACTCATATTTCCAAGGGCTCCATCGGTGCACAAGTTCTTTGACCTTTTGAATATTAGTAAACAGATAAATAAGGAACGTGTGAACAACAGGTGTTGTGCTTTCCATTTCTTATACTTCAGGTTTGGGCATTCCTCTGGTTTTGAAACGCATGAAAAGGGCCTGAGCAATAAACAAAACAAGGGCCTTTGGCAAATTCATCGTCGGTTCGCATTTATTGTGGCATTATTTGGGATCATGGTTTTTCCAAATGAGAAAGGAACGGTGGACATTCATATGGCTAGAATTGCACAAATCCTCACTACCAAGGAAGATCATACACTTGCCCCGTTGGTGTTAGCAGATATCTATCGCGCATTGACTGTATGCAAAGTAAGGGCTTAGTTTTTGAGGGTTGTAGTATCATTCTGCAAATGTGGTTGATCGAGCATATTCTCCATCATCCCACATTCATGAGTTATGGTTCGAGCCCAAACAACTTCACCATTAGTTTCGAGGAGAGGATAAAAGATTACAACACACCAGAAGGATTTGAAGCATGGGTTTATCATTTAAAAGCTCTCGACGCAGGTCAGGTTGAGTGGACTATAGGATGGCTCCCGAGGACAGAAGCCATCTATATGACTGCTACCAAAGGATACCTGAGGATAATGGGCGTAAGGAGTATTCAGCCATATGCACCGTAGAGGGTCTTGAGGCAATTGGGGAGGTATCAGATTGTGCCTAAAGATGAAGATCTAAGCATCCATGTCATAGAGTTGCATCCAAAATCCGCATTGCCTGAGGCTGTAGTTCAGCAATATTGGAATAGTTGTTGATATCTCAAAAATGGCACCTAGGTACCAGACGTCGCCAAGGGGGAAGTAGATCCAAATTATGCTGCTTGGTTTGAGGAAATGTCTTATGTAAACAACGAGCCAAAGCCCGAGAAACCCGCCAAACGGCCTCATGTTCAAGCCTTTGATGATAAAATTCAAGATAGGTTAGCTTGGGGGAGAAGGAGAAGGAATATAAGGCCATCATCTATGGTCTGCGAGAAGAATTGAGAAATGTCACCTTCAACAATGATTTGTAGGCACAAGAGGCCGAAGGTGAAAGGAGAAGATTGGTGTGAGAAAACGAGGTCCTCATAGCTCAAGTTCGACAGTTGAAAATTGAAGCCGAGAACCCAAGCCGAAGCAGGAAAGATGAGAGGCTCATATACAACCTCACACAAAAGGTACGTGACTACGAAGATGACCTGCAGAAAGCTGAGTCTGAACTAGCAAAAGCACGGGTAAGGTTGGCCAAAAGCGCCGAGGGGCGTGCAGCTTTCATTCAACAGATGAAAGAAAGATATGAAAGAGGGGACACAGGTTGGGAAAAGGCAGTCGGCAACCTCGAGGGGGAAATGGCTAAACAAGTCAAAAATTTTAAGGCTAAAGGAGAACATTGTTACGCCTTAATGGCATGGCTAGAAAAGGGACTTGCAACAACTCCAAGAGCAGAACTAGGTAGCCGAACGAACTTTGGAAGCCAGAACTGAACAAATTGGGCGTTTGTTGCAAGAAAATGGCATCATAAGAGAGCGAGTCAAAAGGGTTGCCAACTATATCGCAATGAAGTGCAGTAGCTGTGAGGATATGACGAGATCCATATTCTTCGCCACTGTGATGATTTTTGTTCGCCGGGTAATGGAAGATCTCTACCACCTTCAAGAGGATTTAGCAAGTCGGCCCACAGCAAGGCTGAATGCCACCCCGCGGGTCCCAGGGACAGTTGAGGCATTGATGTATTCATGATTTCTTGAGTATGTGTTTTCTTTCCGTTAAAGTCTGCCAGTTATTTTTGGAGTCTGTATTTTTGTTATTAGAGCATGCGCATTGTTTGTTTTTGAGTCTGTATATCAAATCTATTAGTTTCTTTCAAGTCTGTTAGTTTCAGTCTTTGTAATAGCATTTTTATATGAAAATTAAAAATCCCAAATGTTTTTACTTTATTTTACACTTATCCGGCAGAACTACGCTCAGTCTGACTCATGCGGGGTCATGATATGTAGGAAATCTCCATAGGATTTGACCATAACCAAAAAAGGGAAAAGAAAGAAAAGAAAGAAAAAAAGGGGAAAGAAATAAGAGGAAAAACAAGGGAGTAAAGAAAAAGAAAAAGCAGAAAAACAAGAAAGAAAAAGAGAAAATAAGAGAGAGTAAAAACAAAGAGAGAACAAAGGCCAGAATGAAAGGAAAGAAAAGAAAAGAAAAGGGGATGTTTGAAATTAAAAGAAAAAAAGGTCGGGATAACGCATGCAACCGATCAAATACATAATAGAGACGGTTAACTGTTTAGGTGCATTCATGCCCAATGTGTGATTGCCAATCTGTTAAAGCCTAATCGCTAACAAGGTTGTTTGTTTGATATATTATGTTCAGGCAGGTTGTTAATTAACTGGCATTCTGGCAACTCACTCCTACAACACCCGATCGAAAGACAGGATGAATATGGTCGACCAGGAACCGGAAACCAGTATTGTTGATCCATCGATAGAGATGGAAGAAAGGACGTTAATGCAATGAGGGAGGAAATGTATAAGCTGAAACAATAGATGGCTGAGGTGTACCAAGCATGGGTGAAGGGGCATCCACCACCGGTTTATCCTGCCAATCCTGCTTATATCCCACCATCAGCCCAACCTCAGGAACCTCCCACTGTGAACTCATCTCCAGCCTTCCCCCACTACCAACAATGTCAAGGCACTACTTCCCATACTTCTCAAGCTCCACCACCCAAACAAGTCCCGTACCCTCCCCCGTCAATTACACTTGTTTTTGTGGCACCCCCACCTGCTACATTACACAGATCTTCCAATGAACCCCTATTTCAAACTCACGACAACCATTACTATCCCCCAGAACCCACATTCAAAGTTCTAGAACTATATCCTTACACTCCTCATCTTGATATCCCGGTAGAGACCGAGAAACTGCTCAGGAATACTGAGCATGAAGAGATGATCAGAAAGGTCAAAAGCTCAGAGCAATCATTCCGAGATATGAGGGGGCTGGGAGGCCAAGTAAGTGTGGCCTATAAGGATTTATGTCTGTTCCCAGATGTTTAGTTGCCAGCGGGGTTCAAAATGCCCAATTTTGATCTGTACGATGGGCATGGCGACCCGATAGCACACTTAAGAGGGTTCTGTAGCAAGATGAGAGGAGCAGGTGGAAGAGATGAATTGCCAATGGCATATTTCAGCCAAGGTTTGAGTGGGTCAGTGCTAGAATGGTACACCAGACAAGATCATAGCAGGTGGTACACATGTCGCCCAAGCCTTCGCCTATCGTTTTCAGTACAATCTCGAAATCATCCCAGATCGTTTGTCATTAACAAAGATTGAGAAGAAGCCCAGTGAGAGTTTCTGAGAATATGGGTTCCGTTAGAGAGAGCAAGCAGTGAGGGTTGACCCCCCGATAAAAGAAAGCGAGATGGTTGATTATTTCCTGCAGGCTTTGGATCCCACTTATTTTAGTTATTTGGTGTCAGCAGTGGGCAAGTCCTTCAATGAAGTTGTGATAATGGGAGGCATGGTTGAAGAGGGACTCAAGTCCAATAAGATCACGAGTTACTCAACAATCAAAGCAACCACCCAGGCCATTCAAAACGACACTGGGGGTGTACTCGGAAAGAAGAAGAAAGAGGTTGTTGCAACAATCGAGTCGGCAGCTTGGGGTGGAGCCAGGAACCTTCCACCATTCTACAACCAGCCTCGACCCTATCCCCAAACATACCCCCACACTCCATATGGCCCACCACAATATTACTACCCACCGCCAGATCCCCATTTTTCTATCTATCACGCACAAACCTATACCCAATCTCCCGCTCACGCGCAATGGCGTGTGCCAACTCCACAGAGTCCCTACCAAGGTCCACGAAATACTCATCCACCCCCAAAAGCCTACAAAACCCCCCTGGAAGAGGTTTTCGACCCAACCAAGCCTTTAAGAATGAAAGGGTGCAGAAGCAGAAGACTTTCACTCATTTGGGAGAATCATATACCAGCCTATTACACAGATTAAGACGGTTGGGCATATTGAATCCGATCGAGGCTAAAATGTTGAATCCCCTTCCCAGAAATCTTGATCGCTCGGTAAATTGTGAGTATTGTTCAGGGTCCCTGGGCCACAACACAAAGAAATGCTGGAAACTAAAAACAGTCGTACAAGAGATCATTGATACTTATCAGATCGAGGTTCAAGCCCCAGAAACATCAAGCATCAACTAGAATCCGCTACCAGCCCACCATGAAACCCATATGATTGAGTTGATACACAAGGGAGAGAAGGATAAGAAACCCTCGCAGACGGTGATGATGATCCGCTCCAATGAAACCAATTCAAAGGAAAAAGTAACCAGTGAGATATCAGTGGTCCAGCGGTAAGAGGTAGACAACAAGCCAGCTGTGGTAGCCGAGAAAGGGTCGTCAAGCGCTGTTGCAGTGAAACCAGAGAAAGCTAAAGTAGTGGTACTAGGGGTTACAAGTAAACATGTCATGGTCGTGAAGGGTGCTCGTGCACAGCCTGTTATTATAAAGACAGTAACTTAGCTTCCAGTAATCAGCAGCAAGGCAATATCTTGGAATTATGAACGAGTGACAGTAACTTACCAGGGGAAAGAGGTTAGAGAAGAAGTGTGTGAGACCCATGGTTTGACTTGATCGGGGAGATGCTTTGCCCCTGAAGAGATGAGAAAAGCTAAAACTTCCAAAGACAATCCAGTATCGGTGAAGAAAGTTGTGTTCGGGGAAGAAGCAGAGGAATTTTTGAAAAAGATGAAAGTACAAGACTATTCCATTGTCGGGCAGTTGAGGAAAACACCCTCTCAGATCTCGCTCTTGTCATTACTGATCCATTCAGATGAGCACCGTCGAGCTTTGATGAAGATCTTGAACGAAGCCCATATTCCTAACAAAATCTCAGTAAACCACTTGGAAACGATAGCTAACAAGATATTTGAGGTAAACCGAGTCACCTTTTCCGATGATAAGTTGCACGTGGAGGGCACCGAGCACAATAGAGCCCTATATCTGACGGTGAAATGCGATGACTCCGTGGTTACTCGGGTACTGGTTGACAACGGGTCTAGTGCAAACATCTGTCCTCTCGCCACATTGAACAAGCTGCAAGTGAATGATGAAATAATTCACAAGAATAGTATTTGCGTTCGGGGATTCGACGGTGGAGGGAAGGATTCAGTCGGGTACATAGTTCTTGAGCTCACAATAGGGCCAATTGAATTTACTATGGAATTCCAGGTGCTCGATGTGGCTATTTCATATAATCTGTTGTTGGGACAACCCTGGATCCATGCTACCAAAGCAATCCCGTCTACTATATATCGAATGGTCAAGTTTGAATGGGATCGACAGGAAATTGATGTACATGGCGAAGATAATTTGTGTGTGCCTAATGGTGCCATTGTTTTGTTCATAGAGGTCTACGATAGCAAGGGACCATGGGTTTATCAGGTTTCCAACACAATATCGGTAGAGAAAATTCTGGAAGGAAAGTGCGTGCCAACTCTAAAGATGGCTGCGGCATCAGTCATGGTAGCTGTCGAAATGTTGAAAAACGGTTTCGTACCGGGCAAGGGTTTGGGTACATCTATGCAAGGTATTGTGCAGCCAGTCTCCCTTCTAATGAATATAGATACTTTTGGTCTAGGGTTCAGCCCTACTGCCGCAGACGTGAGAAGAGCTAGGAAAATGAAAAAGAAAGCATGGTCATTGCCAAAGCTAGTCCCGCGTCTGTCCAGGTCATTCGTCAGGCTGGGTACCAGAAAGCAACTATTGTCAAAGGTCCCTAGACCACTAATTGGAGCCGATGGAGACTTGGAGAAAGGGTTAGAAAGGTTATTCGCTGAGGTTAATATGGTTCAGGCTGGGGAAGGGTCTAGCAAGGTAGATGTGCAATTGGTGGAGCCACGTGCAAAAGTCAACAACTGGGAAGTTACTCCTCTTCCTATCCGGAGGGAGTCTTGGTAGTGGGTTTTTATTTTCTTTTAGTTTTCTGGATTATTCCAAGGTCTGTAATTCAGATGTTATGTTCCGTCCAGTTGGATGTCTTAAAACCCTATTATCTTTATATTCAATGAAATGCAATTGTTCTTTTTCCTTCATTTCTTCTAATTTTATTTTTGTTACCTTCTTTTGTACAGTTCTTTTTATGCTGATATCAATGACATGACATGCATGAGGAATTTTCTTCCAAGTTTTAAAAGCCAATCTAACTCTGAAGTAATAATACAAGAAATTGAGTGTGATGACGAGTTGGAATTTGATGATAATGAGGCCTATGAAGAAATTAGTAAGGAACTAAGTCATTTTGAGGAAAAGCCCAAACCTAATTTGAACGATACAGAAACAGTTAATCTAGGGGACCAAGAAGATGTCCGTGAAACTAAAATAAGTGTCCATCTGGAACCTCAACTCAGGGAGGAGATAATCAAAGCACTGTTCAAATACAAAGACGTTTTTGCATGGTCATATGATAACATGCCAGGTCTAAGCACTGATTTAGTGGTTCACAAGTTGCCCACTGACCCAACATTCCCTCCTGTCAAACAGAAGCTGAGAAAGTTCAAAACGGATATGAGTGTAAAGATCAAAGAAGAGGTCACCAAGCAGTTCAATGCGAAAGTTATTCGGGTTACGCGGTATCCCACCTGGTTAGCCAATGTTGTGTCTGTGCTAAAGAAGGATAGCAAGACTACGGTGTGGGTTGATTATCGGGATCTCAACAAAGCAAGTCTGAAGGATAATTTTCCCCTGCCAAACATCCATATATTGATTGACAATTGTGCCAAACATGAGATTGGTTCTTTTGTGGATTGTAACGCGGGTTATCATCAGATCTTAATGGACGAGGATTATGCTGAAAAGACGGCATTCATCATGCCGTGGGGAACGTACTGTTATCGGGTCATGCCATTCGGTTTGAAAAATGCTGGGGAAACCTACATGAGGACAATGACAACAATATTCCATGATGTGATACACCAGGAAATCGAGGTGTACATGGATGATATGATTGTGAAGTCTAGGAAGCAGTCTGACCATGTCAGGGATCTGAAGAAGTTCTTTCGAAGGCTTCACAGGTAAAATCTCAAGCTTAATCCTGCAAAGTGTGCTTTTGGGGTGAAAGTTGCTGGGGTTCGTAGTCAGCCACCGGGGTATTGAATGGGACCCATCAAAAGTCAAGGCCATCTAGGAATTGCCACCTCCGAGGAACAAGACCGAGGTGATGAGTTTGTTGTGGAGATTGAATTATATCAGCAGGTTCATCGCTCACCTCACGACAACTTGTGAGCCCATCTTCAAGCTTGTTAAAGAAAACGCTGTGGTCATGTAGACAGATGAATGTAAGGAGGCATTTGATAGGATAAAGGGGTATTTGTCAAATTCACCCGTGTTGGTCCCGCCAGAACCAGGGCAACCTTTGATTTATTTGATAGTATTAGAAAATTCATTCGGCTGTGTACTGGGTCAACATGATATCACTGGCAGGAAGAAGCAGGCCATATATTATCTCAGCAAGAAATTCACACCGTACGAGGTTAAGTACACCTAGCTTGTGAGGACATGTTGCACCCTAACTTGGGTGGCACAGAAGTTGAAACATTATTTGTCATCTTATACTACTTACCTCATATCTCGCTTGGATCCATTGAAGTATATCTTTCAGAAGCCTATGCCCATAGAGAGGCTTGCAAAGTGGTAGATCCTGCTCACAGAGTTTGGCATTGTCTACGTAACCCGAACTGCAATGAAAGTGCAGGCCTTGGCGGACCATTTCGCCGAGAACCCGGTTGATGAAGATTAGGAACCTTTGAAAACTTATTTCCCTGATGAATAGGTGATGCACATTGATGAGTTAGAACAAGGTGAGAATCCTGGATGGAAGCTTTTCTTTAACGGAGCCGTAAACATGAAAGGCGTGGGGATAGGAGCAGTACTTATTTCTAAAACAGGGCAGCACTACCCTGTTACGGCTCAGCTTCGTTTTTATTGTACCAACAACATGGCTGAGTACGAGGCATATATTCTGGGTTTGAGGTTAGCTGTGGATATGGGTGTCCAGGAAGTCTTGGTCTTGGGTGACTCAGACCTCCTGGTGCACCAGATTCAGGGAGAATGGGAAACACAAGATTTGAAACTCATATCGTACAGACAATGTTTACATGATCTTTGCCAGCGATTTCAGTCGATAGAATTCAGGCATATCCCAAGGATCCATAATGAAGTCGCCGATGCTTTGGCCATTCTGGCATCAATGTTACATCATCCAGATAAGGCTTATATGGACCCTTTGCAAATTCAGGTCCGTGATCAGCATGCTTATTGTAATATGGTAGAAGAAGAACTTGATGGGGAGCCATGGTTCCATGATATCAAAGAATACCTCCGGATGGGGGTATATCCGGTACAGGCCACAGGTTATTAGAAAAGAACAATTCGACGATTGGCAAGCGAATTTTTCTTCAGTGGAGGGGTGTTATACAAAAGAACTCCAGACCTTGGATTGTTAAGATGAATAGATACAAGAAAGGCCACAATAGTCATGACTGAGGTACACTCCGGAGTTTGTGGACCGCATATGAGTAGGTACGTTCTGGCAAAGAAGATTCTCCGAGCAGGATATTACTGGCTCACTATGGAGCGAGATTGCATCTGTTTTGTGTGCAAGTGCCATCAATGCCAGGTGCACGGAGATTTGATTCATTCCCCACCATCTAAATTTCATACAATGTCGGCACCATGGACCTTTGTTGCCTGGGGCATGGATGTCATTGGGCCAATCGAGCCAGCAACATCAAACGGACACAGGTTTATTCTGGTAGCCATTGGTTATTTCACCAAGTGGGTCGAAGCAAAGACTTTCAAATCTATGACCAAGAAAGCAGTGGTTGATTTTGTGCATTCAAATATCATCTGTTAGTTTGGGATTCCGAAGGTAATTATCACGGACGATGGTACCAATCTCAATAGTCATCTGATGATAGAGACATGTTAGTAGTTTAAGATTATACATCGCAATTCCACCCCATATCGCCCTAAGGCGAATGGAGCAGTCGAGGCAGCCAACAAGAATATAAAGAAGATACTTCGAAAAATGGTGGAAGGTTCTAGGTAGTGGCATGAAAAGCTACCATTTGCGTTGTTGGGTTATCGCACTACTGTCCGCACTTCAGTAGAGGCTACTCCTTATTTGTTGGTGTATGGCACGGAGGCAGTAATACCCGCAGAAATTGAAGTCTCATCCCTTCGAATTGTTGCTGAGGCAAAGATTGATGACGTTGAATGGGTCAAAACCCGCTTGGAGCAGTTAAGTCTTATTGATGAAAAGAGATTAGCAGCAATATGCCATGGCCAATTGTACCAACAGAGAATGGAAAGAGCATATAACAAAAAGGTACGTCCACGGAAGTTCGAAGTAGGTCAACTAGTGTTGCGACGTATCTTGCCTCATCAGGCTGAAGCAAAAGGAAAGTTCGCCCTGAACTGGTAGGGGCCATTTGTTGTAACTAGAGTTTTGTCCAATGGCGCGTTATATTTGACAGATGTAGAAGGGAAATATGTAGAAATGGCTATCAATTCCGATGCAGTCAAGAGATACTATGTATGATTTTTTTCTTTGATTGTACTTGTTTGTACTTGGCATATTTTGAAGATTGAAATGACGAAGACTTTTTGTTCTGGTATCTAAACACTTTATCCCTTATCACCCTTTTTTAGCCTTATTTATTTTCTTTCATACCCCTCTTTCAGAATCAGTAGCGAATATCAGAAACATAAGCATGGAAGATAAGAAAAGGAAGAAAGAAAAAGAAAAAGAAAAGAAAAGAGAAAAGAAGAAGAAAAACAATAAAAGGGAAAAGAGAAAAGCAAAAAGAAAAAAAGGAAAAGAGAGAAGAAAAATAACAGAAGAAAAAAGAAAGAAAGAAAAGAAATAGAGAAAAGAAAAATCGTGACAACAAAGTAGTTTCTATGACATGAACTACGTTCGACCTGATTCCTTTTAAGGATACGTAGGCAGCCTCACGGTTCGGTCCCATCAAAATAAAAATCCAAAAGTCCCCAAATAGGAAACTGGGGCAAAAGTTGTGGTTGCTGTCAGAAATCCGATTCCGAAAGTTGTAATCTTGAACCCATTTGAATTGTTTGGAGCCTTTGATATCCTTTCTTCTTAACCCTGTCCAAAAGCTTACATTATGGTCCAAAGAAAGACCTTCTGATCAGTCTTTGAGAAATGCCAGGTCAAGCAGGCAAAGGTAATTCATGTCAGGGGCAACACTCTGGTTCAAGCAGAAAAATAAAAACGAGAGAGTCTTATTGGTGAAAACCTTCACAGGCACCGTAAGGCGACGGGAGTTGAGAGAAATAAAATGAGAGAGTCTTATTAGTGAAAACCTTCATAGGCACCGTAAGATGACGGGTGCTGAGAGAAATTAAACCGAGAGAGTCTTATTGGTGAAAACCCTCACGGGCACCTTGAGGCAATAGTAAGTTGAAAAGTCAACAAGTGAGAAAGGTCTGTTAGTGGGAAAATTGTTTTAGGGCACTGCAGGATAAACAAGGCCAAGGTTTGGGTAAAGTAGTTAGGTCATGGGAATTTTGGGGCAAGAAAGTATGGCAACTGAAAGTTAATTGGTTAGACAGATTGGGACGATTAATCCAAAATGCATGTCATGATCATCGGTACCAGCTGTCCCACTCAGATAAGTTTCTTTTTCTTTTTCTTTTTGTAGCAGTCATCTGGTTTTGGATTCTTCCTATCCTTAACCCGCAAAGTCATTGCATTTCATTTTCTTTTGGGTTTATTTGGCTAAGATGTTTCAATGTCAGTCTTATCCAAATAAAGTGAAAAAGAATTTCAAAGCTCACTACCTACTTCCAAATTGCAAAGCACGGAATGGGCAAAGCATACTAAGAATAACACGACGAAAGAGGGGAATACAAGGAATCACCGAAAACTTCATCAGTGGAATGGTTTGGTAATGTTATGGGAGACGCAAAAGTTCAGATAAAGGTGTCAGAGGTAAGACAACATCGGGGGTATAGAACACTTGGCTTGTCAAAGTCATGGGGTTTGAAAGTCAGTCAGGAAATCAAAGCGGTTCAGGGCCAGTTCGGAAAAGCCAGTCAGAACAAAACAATGCAGCGGAAAGATCTTCAACAAGAATGCCATCAGCTAACCACCATTTTAAACTGACAAAATTTACTTTGATTGAAACAGGGGTAGGAAATTTCGGTTGTTTCGGAGAAACTCTCCGTGGAGAAAGGCAGTCACCAAACAGGTTTGTTTTGACTTTCAGGACCCTCCTGGAAAATGGGACCTAGTTTAAAGTTCAGAAATAGCATAATTTAGCATAAATGCATCCCGAAGAATATAAGTTGACTTAGAAGTGTGCACGTTCGAGATAAGATTCAATTAGGAGTTTGCAGGACCCTCCTGAATAATGGGACTTAGCTTTAAGATTTCGATTAGATAACAACATTTAGTGTAAAATCTACTGTAGGGTAGTATAATTCAGACATGAAAGTTGTCACCCTTAAGATAAAATTTTATCTTTGATTTTCAGGACCCTCCTGGATAATAGGGAGTAGCTTAAGACCTTCTTAGATAACAAGACGTGGCGGAAGTCATGCCTTTAAAAGATATAGCTTAGATTTAAAATTGTCGTTTAGTTAAGAGTTGTCAGGACCCCCTAGATAATGGACCTAGCTTTCAATTCTTAGTAATATTTGGTAATATGATTTAGCTTTACAATCACATTTGTACCCAGCCACCAAACTGGGGTAGAAATTTTTTTTTTGTCAAGTTGAAGTCAGGAGCCCGCCTGGAGAACAAGGGAATACATTTCAAGTTGAAGTCAGGAGCCCGCCTGGAGAGCAGGGAATACTTTCAAGCGTAGCAGTCAGGAGCCCGCCTGGAGAACAAGGGAGTACAATTTAAGTTTTAGCTTTCAAATTCTTTGTTTTGTTTATTTTGAAGTCAGGAGCCCGCTTGAAGAGCAGGGAATACATTTCAAGATGGAGTCAGGAGCCCGCCTGGAAAACAGGGAATACTTTCAAGTCAGCAGTCAGGAGCCCGCCTAGAGAGCAGGGAATACATATCAAGTTCAGCAGTCAGGCACCCACCTAAAGAAGGGGAAAACATCTCAGTTTACAATTCAAGATGGCAACAAACGGATGTCTCCGAAAGAATGGGGAACAACAAGGCAACAAGAAGCACAAAATCAAGTTTGAAGATATAGATATGACTTTTGTAATCCATAGATCATAGTCTAGTATAGCTTTTTGTTTTATTTTGACATGGTGTAATAAGGAGGTTCAGTAAGCAGCAGCAGCCACAACAGTGAAATCACAGCTTCATGGTAGTCCCAGCTACCAAAACTTCCCGAACTACACTGACCTGATTACTTTTTAGCCAAGGATATGTAGGCAACCTCAGAGGCAGGGTGCGGTCAAATCTTTCAAAAATGCTTCCCACGGAGTATTCAAACGGGCAAAAATCGCTCGTATCCGCTCACTTTATCTTTGCACGAAAACTCTTTGTGTTTTCGAACAAAGAGGAGCAGCTGTGAGCACGTGATTTTTTCCCTACATGAAATACTCCCATAAATTCAAAAAAAGTAATTTCGTTTTATTATTTTCAATTTTGTGGATTTTTGGCATTTGCTGTTAATTATTTGCATTTTCTGTCTGTGCATTTCGTTTGTTAATTAATGAAAAATACAAAATATGCTGCATTTGCATTTAGGATTTAATTTTTGCATGTTTTAAATAATTAGTAATTTAGTGTTTATAAAACTGGAAAATCACAAAAAATAGTTCATTTTTGCATTTTAATTTTCATTTCTCAAAGTTTGTTATCTTTCTTTAAGTTGGTATTTAATTAGTATGGTAATTATTTTTAGAGGTTAATTAGTTTAATTTAATAGGATAATATTAGTTTTAATAATTAATTTAGGATTTATTTCTAATTTTGGAAAGAAAAGAAATTTGGAAATTGAAAAAAAGAAGAAAAGATTCAAAAAACAAAGGGAAATTCGATTTGGGCCATTTATGTAAACCCCCCTTCAACCCAATTTCTCCCTCGTACCCGCCCAATTCTAGACCAAACCCGCCTATACCCGGTCTGGATTCCCCTTTGAGGCGAAACGATGCCGTTTCGACCAGTGCCAATCTGAGTCGTTGATCCTCACTTGATCGAACGGCTCGGAACTAAAGCTGGGGGAGTATATATATATCCGAATACGCACCCCCCTCAGTTCATCGTCCCAACATCCCGAACTTCAGAATCTTGCCCCCAAACCCTAGTAGCCGCCCCAAAATTCCCCACCATCCGGTGGTGGCGCCGGCATCCAATCACCACCAAATTAACACCATGAACTCCTTTCCACCTCCCCATCCCAAATCTCCAAATAGTTCCTCTCGAATCCCCTTCCATCGCCTCGAATCTTAGATCTGAGGTTAGCACCGGAAACCCTAAAATTCCCAGATCCACCCAAAATCACACCATGCAACCCCTCATCTCTTTCCTGCCTCAAATACGTGTTTGTTTCATTTCAAAATGGTCCGTCAGTGGTAAAGCAGAAGGCCGGATAGCCAAGTTTCTCCTTGGGTTTCTTTCTGGCTTAGCAAGGTCAAGTGAACCTAATACCATCATTAATCATTTGTCTTTTGTTAAGGACAACTGATTAATGACCGTCAAAGGTTCACTGTCTCCTCCAAGGTTGTTCGAGTTCATGCAGTTCTTACCGAAGCAGGTTTGGGATAATTTCCCTTTGCATCGATTGGTTTCTGTTGATCTCTTCTGTTTGTTTACTTGATTGTTTGTTTTACAGCTTTCCAGAATTTTTGTGTCTTGATTAATTGCATTATGTTCTGATTGCAAGTTTGTTAGTTATCTTGTTTGCATAGTTGTCGATGACAATCGGCTTCGTAAGGTTTGAGTTTAATTTGGTTTCAATTCACGAGATTTTCTTTTTTCCGCTGGGTTTCACTTCACATTTTGTGAATTAATTTTGGAACTTAGTCAAGTATAGTTCATCGTTCGCATTAATTCTTGTTTCAAGAACATTTTCTGAATTCATGTTTATATGTGAAGGGTATTCAAGCAATTTTCTCATAATTTCAATAGTTGTTTTGGATTTCAATTTGTTTGAAAGTGTCAGCCCGTTTGTTTACTGTTATTGAGATTGTGAGCATTCAGAATTTAAGGGGGGTAAGTGAATAATGGGGAACTTTAGGGGGTAATTTGGAGATTGTTTCAACTTAAAGAATCTTTAATAATTGATGGGAAGCTTCCTAAATGGACAGCTGCCCAAAATGGTTAGGGCTGTAAATTGAAAATATCTGAAGGGAATGGACAGCTGTCCAAAAATCAGTTTTAAAAGATGCCCTATGAGGGTATTTTGGAAAACAATCTGACTACCTTGCCTTGGAAGGCACACAACAGACCCTCAGCCTTTAAAAAGAATGCCTTCTTCTCATTCAAGACAGTTTTTTACATCTTATAGAGAAAAGGGTTGAAAGGGCTGAAAGATCAAAAAATCAGAAACGGCTAAAAAATACAAAAGTACTATTCCATTGAAATCTTTGGGAAATTCTTGTGGTACTGATTCTGTGACAAGTTCTGAGCAACTGAATTTTTAAAAGGGCTGAATATGTTTGGTATACAAGTTTTTGGTTCACTATTGGGTAGATTTTGGTTCTGAGCTGTGTGTGATATCATTGTGGGTGCAAACTGGGCTAAAGTGGTCTTTTCTCAATCATTTCTGGGCTAGTTTTGTTGCTGATTCCTGTTCCTGCTACTGAGTCCATTACCGATTCCTCACTTCTCTGTTTTGCTTTTCGATTTCCAAGTATTTACTTCAAACCTTGAACGGAAATGAAGTTTTGTATGGCAATTGTGCTTGAATTATGTAGTTCGAGTTGGAGAAATTGATCGCTGCCCTTTCCCTATTACTTCACCAGTGGTGATGTTTATTATATGTTGTCTTCATGTTCCTACTAGGTTCACATAAGTTATTTAGTTTATTGTCGTACCTTTTAGATTCTTTATGGTATTGTATAAAGGTTTCCCTTTCACTCGCTTAACTTGAATGTTGAAGGGTCTTGATCATGTGTAGGAGCAGTAGAGAATTATTGCAAAGCATTTTAGTGGTGTAAAGTGTATTTCAGGTCTGTTGAGACTAGTGTTGTTGGCTTGAATGCATGATGTCCAGTTTTCTTTAGTTCAGCTATACACTTGCAGATTAAGGCCTGTTTATTAGACATACATTGTTCGTTGTTGAGGAGACTCGATATCGAGTCTTAAAGCTTCTAGCAGATTACCTTGAAATCTGACTTGGGCTCGCTGGGCCCAAAGTTCATTTTCTTGCGAGATGGCCTTGTGAGTCCAAGGTAGATGTGGGCCTGAGGCGCAGACATAATTGAAATTATGAGTCTAGTTGCTCTATGTTTGAATAATTAAGAAAAAAAGAAGTTGGTTTAATCACTGCATTATTGGCATAAGCAGTTACCTTTTGCATTATTGGGGTACTGCACTACGGTACGCACATCTGTGGGAGCGACTCCTTATCTTTTGGTTTATGGGACCGAAGCTGTAATACCGGCAGAGGTGGAGATTCCTTCGCTTCGAATCATTGTCGAGGCAGAAATCGAGGACAGCGAGTGGGTTAAGACTCGTTTAGAGCAATTGACGTTGATTGATGAAAAGCGGATGGCTGCAGTTTGTCATGGACAGTTATACCAACGAAGGATGGCTCGTGCTTACAACAAGAAAGTCCGACCCCGGAATTTCGAAGTAGGTCAGCTGGTACTAAGGCGTATTCTGCCGCATCATGAAGAAGCAAAAGGAAAGTTTGCCCCAAATTGGAAAGGCCCATACATCGTAAGGAAGATATTGCCGAGAGGAGCGCTGTATTTAGGCGATATCGAAGGAAATGACCCCGACACAGCAGTAAATGCAGATGCAGTCAAGAGGTATTACGTCTAAATCACACTCCAGTGGTCCTGACACGTTGAAAATGGCGAAGGCGTTTGTTCCCCACTACTTCCCAAACACTACCCAATCCTCTCCACCAACTTTTGAGCCACTTACAAAACAAAAAAAAAAAAGAAAACAAAAAAAAGAAAACAAAACAAAATTTGATTGAGGCCTGAACTACGTTTGACTTGATTCCGAAAGGATACGTAGGCAGCCTCTCCCTGAGGTTCAGTCACACCAACAATAAAATCCCATTCACCCTGAAATTGAAAACCGGGGCACGTCGAGCAGTTGAGAAGTTAGTATCACTACCTCTCTTTACCAAGCACAAGCCTTCAAATCAATTACCAAATATGGTGGGGAATCAATAAGTGTCACAAACGAAGACCATCACACTCTGAATTGACAGAGATAAAATGAGAGAGTCTCGGCGGTGAAAACCTTCGGGCACCACGAGGCGACGGGAGTAGAGAAACCAAAATAAGAGAGTTTGTTTAGCAAAAACTCGCAAAGAGTGCTATCAAGCGATGACAGGGAGAGAAATGAGAGAGGTCAGCCAGCGAAAACCCGCAAAGGGCGCTGTTGGCCGAAAAATGACGCCATCCCAAGAAAGTTTCGGCAGAGTGCCACCAGTTTGGAATCACAGATCTGTTCTGGTTCAGGAAAACGCAAGCTCTTAGAAGGTCAGACGTCCAATCCAAAGAGCATGTCATGTCATTTAAACCAGCGTTATCTTCCTCAGATAAGTTTTCCTCGTCTCGAGAAGGGTGTTCTTTTTCTGATTTATTTTCCCCTTTCTTTGTTTCTTTTCGAATCCCTTTCGCATTTTAACCCCGAGTTCAGGACACACCGGAAAGGACAGGTGGCAGGTTTGTTTGCACGGAATCCCATCTCATGAAGGAAAGCGCCTCATCTCGTTGATATGATTACCCAAGCATGATGAACCATGACGTTTGATGGTGTTCCGGAGTAAAGGAAAAAGAGAGAAATCTTGGAATCTTCCCCAGCAAGTCCACCTTCGGACAAATCCCCACAGAGTTTCCCCCTGTACAAACCCCACAGAGTTTCTCTTTTGTACAATCTCCCACAAAATCCCCGTTGGAATTTCATCAGCACATCCCAGCGAGTCCTTTTGTAAATATTCCCCAACAAGCTTACCCCAACAAATCCTAGAAATCCCGCTTTGAAATAAATCCCCAGCATGCCCCATTGTACAAAAATCCACACAAAGAATCCACTTTGTAAATATTCCCCACAGAGCTTCCCTTTTGTACAAATTCCCACAAAATACCTCCAATAAAATCCCCGTTGAGAACCTCCAAGCAAAACGGGACACAAAAAAAAAAGAAAAAAAAGAGCCTTACGAAGCAAGTCATCGCAGAATCCGGAAATACAAGCCTGAGCAGTCTAAAGGTTTCGCCATTCGAATCAAATCAATGGCGGGACTTCGCAACATAAATAGAGACGCAACAAAGCAATTGGGAACGATCAAGGTCACCAAACCAACCGTCATTTCCGAACTAACAATTGTTCTTTGTCTGAGAAGTTGAAACAGGTTTTAATCCAAGACAACCATGCAAGAGGCAGGTGTCGCCCAAAGAAGAAGGTACACGCCTAAACTAAATTTTCCTTTTAGTCAGCATTAGGGTTTTAAACCCTAAACTGAACTTTTTCCTTTCAGCCAGCATTAGAGTTTTAAACTCTAAACTGAGCTTTTCCATGCAATCAGCATTAGGGTTTTAAACCCTAAACTGAATTTTCCTTTTAGTCATCATTAGGGTTTTAAACCCTAAACTGAACTTTTTCCTTTCAGCCAGCATTAGAGTTTTAAACTCTAAACTGAGCTTTTCCATGCAATCAGCATTAGGGTTTTAAACCCTAAACTGAATTCTCCTTTTAGTCAGCATTAGGGTTTTAAACCCTAAACTGAACTTTTTCCTTTTCAGCCAGCATTAGAGTTTTAAACTCTAAACTGAGTTTTTCCATGCAATCAACATTAGGGTTTTAAACCCTAAACTGAATTCTCCTTTTAGTCAGCATTAGGGTTTTAAACCCTAAACTGAACTTTTTCCTTTTCAGCCAGCATTAGAGTTTTAAACTCTAAACTGAGCTTTTCCATGCAATCAGCATTAGGGTTTTAAACCCTAAACTGAATTCTCCTTTTAGTCAGCATTAGGGTTTTAAAACCCTAAACTGAACTTTTTCCTTTCAGCCAGCATTAGGGTTTTAAACGCTAAACTGAGCTTTTCCATGCAATCAGCATTAGGGTTTTAAACCCTAAACTGAATTCTCCTTTTAGTCAGCATTAGGGTTTTAAAACCCTAAACTGAACTTTTTCCTTTCAGCCAGCATTAGAGTTTTAAACTCTAAACTGAGCTCTTCCATGCGATCAGCATTAGGGTTTTAAACCCTAAACTGAATTCTCCTTTTAGTCAGCATTAGGGTTTTAAAACCCTAAACTGAACTTTTTCCTTTCAGCCAGCATTAGAGTTTTAAACTCTAAACTGAGCTCTTCCATGCGATCAGCATTAGGGTTTTAAACCCTAAACTGAATTTTCCTTTTAGTCAGCATTAGGGTTTTAAACCCTAAACTGAACTTTTTCCTTTCAGCCAACATTAGAGTTTTAAACTCTAAACTGAGCGCTTTTCCATGCAATCATCATTAGGGTTTTAAACCCTAAACTGAATTTTCCTTTTAGTCAGCATTAGGGTTTTAAACCCTAAACTGAACTTTTTCCTTTCAGCCAGCATTAGAGTTTTAAACTCTAAACTAAGCTCTTCCATGCAATCAGCATTAGGGTTTTAAACCCTAAACTGAATTTTCTGGTTAGTCAGTGTTAGGGTTTTAAACCCTAAACTGAACGTTTTCCTTTCCAGCCAGCATTAGGGTTTTAGAACCCTAAACTGAGCTTTTCCATGCAATCAGCATTAGGGTTTTAAACCCTAAACTGAATTCTTCCTTTGTTCGGCGTTAGGGTTTTAAACCTCAAACCGAACCACTCCCCAGCTAGCCGGTGTTAGGGCTCCAGCCCTGAACTGAGCATGCATATCCTCTTTCATCAATTTTATGAACTTCCTGGTGAATAATTAACAAAATTTTCCTAGTGAAACTGGGGCAGAAAATTTCGTTCGTTTGTTTGTTTTTTTTTCCCCGCAGGTCTAACCTCGAGCCACACGGATCGAGATGACTCACGAAATGAGTCTCAACTCAGTATCCCAGAGATTAAACAGGTCACCACAACTCGCAAGCATCAAGATTCAGATCGGAATCTACAAGCAGAATCAGCTAAGACCCAAGATCAAGTCGTAAAAGAATCATAGATAGGAATCTTGTAACTAGCAGTTGACATACACATAAGTAGTTAGCTCAGTTTCCAATTTCCATTTGGTTGTAATAAGGCGGTCAGTAACGTAGCAGTGACAACAGCAGCAGCAGTAGCAGCAAGCATCGCAATCCCATGGTAGTCCCAGCTACCAAAACCTCCCGAACTACATTGACCTGATTCCTGTTTAGCCCAGGATATGTAGGAAATCTTTGAAGCAAGATTCGGTCAGATCTTTCAAAAAAATGCTTCATACGGAGTGGTCTATAGGCAAAAATCGCTCATACACGCTCACTTTGTCTTTGCACGAAAACCCTTCGTGTTTCCGAACAAAGAGGGGCAGCTGTGAGCACGTGATTTTTGTTTCGCACGACAATCGCTCCAAAAAGGAATAAAAAATAATAATTGGCCCTGCTGTACAATTTTGAATTTCTGTGCGGCACCTTGTTGATTTATCTGTGACTTCGGCCCATTTTTATTTATTTACTTTATTAAAAATAAAATTCAAAAATATATGTGTCCTGCATAATTCAAACCGTAATCTGGTCGTTAAATAGAAAATCATGAATAGACATCTTCGTCCGTGATTTTATTTTGTTTAACTTTACTTGTTTGAAATATTTTAGTGTGCAAATAATTGTATTGAGTGTGTATTTAATTTTAATTTGATTTTGGCTTAGTTTTGTTTTAAAATAAAAAAGGAAATAAATAAAATAAAAAAGAAAATAAAAAAAAAAGAAAGGGTCCCTTCATTCTTCCAGACTTGGGCCAATTTTGTTAAAATTGGCCCAAACAAACAGCCCAAGACCCAGGACTGCCCGGTCCAGGCCACCTGATGCCCAGGACGTCCAAACGACGTCGTTTGAGTCGTGCCTGATCTGGGCCGTTGATCTCAGAATGATCAACGGCCAAGATCAATCCCCCATAACCCACCAACAAACCCGACCCGTCTCACCCGGACCGACCCCAAACCTTTATCCTTGAAACGACGTCGTCCCTTGTTAGCCAATGGATCCTGGCCCTTCATCTCATCTAATCCAACGGCCAGGATCCATTTGCTCACTAACTATATAAACTCCTAACACTACCCTGCCCCCCTATCCCAAACCCCAGCCTTCTTCGTCTTCAACCTCATCCCCTTCAAACCCTAGAGCCGCCCTTGTATCCCCCACCATGAAAACCGGCGGCATGAACGCCGGTGACCTTCCCCTGAACACCATAGAACCCCCATGCCATCCTGAACCCAAATCTACCAACCCCATGCTTCGAATCTTATCCCACCTTCTCGAATCTTCATTTGAAGATTCGAGTCGGAACCTAATCTACACCGATCTGCTTCAAATTCATACCAGACACTCCCCAGACCCCCCTCGTGACCAAACCATACTTGGTTTGGTCCGAATCTGATCAGGGAAGCCTGAATCCCAGATCTAAGTTTGAAGGTTTTGTGTCCTTCGTCACTGGTTCATACCGGTTCAACCGAAGAGATTAAGGTCTAATGGACTTCAATCAAAGTGTTTCTCATCTGAGAAACACTTCGATTAAAGTCCATTCAGCCTTAAGAAAAGTTTGTCCAAATCCGAGTTCAAACTGTTAAACTTCTCAAGTTTTAAGGTAAGTCTGCTTTCTTTCCTTTATTGTTTTAGTCCGTTTGATTGTTTTAAAAAAAAAATCTGTTCATATTTGTTTTGATTTTTATCAACTTTTGTTTGACCACTTTACTTAAACCTCTGTGTTTGTCTAAATCCCCCCCTTCTATTCTGATAAGGCAAGTGTATTGGTTGTGTTTCGAGTTTGGACTGACTAGTTAACTCCTCGAGTGCATTTTTGTTTAGTCAGTATAATTCAAACCATGTATCAATACTGTTTAAATTTTTGATATTTGGCTACGATTGTGTATGTTAATGCTAATATAGTCGAGTCGACATGTGTCGTCAATTAGTTTCAACTGTCTGAACAATAACAAATCAACTTGCCTCTGTTGAACATTTGCCTGAATCAATTAAGAACCAAGTCCAGTTACTTATAGCTGTTAATATGATTTCAGAAACCTAAGGCTTGGTCTGTTAATTGAAATCTGAGTTGATGGCATGTGCACTTGTGCACAGCATGTGCATTGTGCACAGCCTGTTTCCTTCATAAAAGGGCTTTTTATTTTAAAATGTGTTGACAGCATATGCTGTCAGACATATTCTACTGCCCATACCTTGCTTTAAGTTTAAAAAGTATTAAACCTTTTAAAAGTAAGTCTGCCAGGGAATGTTGATGGAGGTAATATACTTAAATCACTAATTGGGATCTGAAAAGGTAAAAGACACATGGGAGGAGTACTGTGACATTTCGAAAACAGGCTGTTAAAAAGGGGTAAGGAGGGCTTATAAAAGAGGAGGACCTGGGAGATAAAAAGGGGATAGAATCAGAGGATAGAGAGGATCAGACCTGAAAAAGAAAATATACACACACAGTGAGGAGATTGAACCTTAAGAGCTGAAAGGGAAAAACAAAAACACAGATAGAGAGAGGTTAAGGGATAGAAGCTATACAACCAACAATCAGAAACTTTTTCCTCCTATTATTATTGGTTTTCAGCTGCTGAACTTGTTCAAATCAATTCTGATTCTTTGAAATTCCAGTTGTGTCTGTTAGTCGAGTGTTTCCATTGGTTTACTACTGGTTTGGTCTGTCTAGAGTATTGATTCTACTCCATTGGGTGTTGCTGTTATTTGGCTATTGTTTTCTATTGGCCATAGCTGCCTCTCTGCACTCAAGCCTGTTTCTTGTTGTATTGTTTTGCCTGCTGCTATTCTGCCCTGCTGCTACTGATAATGCTGTGATTGCTGCTGCATTTTTGTTGTCATTGTACTCTGTTGACTGCCCCTTTGCTTCAATTGTCAAATATTTCCAGGTACACAACCTCTGGAACCTTGTATTGTTGAAAGTTTGAAGTTGAAGCAGAAATAAAGAAAACGAACAGCTGTTCATGTTATAACATTGGTGTTAAAAAATAGGTCGAATGTTAGTTGGGATTGTATTTTACTGCAAACTGCAAATACTTTGTATAAAACTAGCATACATTCTGTTTGAGATGGACTGTTAGATAGCACTGTTCAGTAGTAATGACAATATGATATAGACAGCATGTTTGATCTAGTATACGTTCAGTTCAGTATAATGCTGTTTGGTTTAGTTACGACTGTATAACATAGAGTCATGGCAAGCACTTGTATGTATTTTGCCTAGACCACTGAATTGACGAATCTGTGGTATTAGGTCTGGGATAGATGTATCCCAAACAAACTCTCATGCAGTCATATTAAAAGTCTGGCTATGAATGCCAGTTCGCTTGTCAGTTTATTTGTTCCAAGGCAGGTTCGATATCGGGTTTCGGTACAGATTCTTTGTTTCAAAATAATGTGATGATTGTTGAGAGAAACTAATAGTCATTTTGAGTTCAATTAGTAGTAATTTTCCTAATAAACAGCCGATTTCGTTTATCAATTTCAAATAGTTTAGAGTGTTAAAGTAGAACTGGGAGGTCGTTAAACATAGCTCAATATATGTTGTCAGTTTGTTTGCAATCTCACTTAGCCAATTAATAAGCGTATTCACTCGATGAAGACAAAGCATGAGGTAACCCTAACCTCATAAACAATCAATCAGGTAATCAAACAAGTTTAAGTTCGGCAAACATAATAAGGATTCAGTCTGTATTTGTTCAAACAAGCAAAGTTCGGCATCATCCTTCTCTTTAAAGATAAACGTAGTAGAAATGCAGCCACTGTAGGGTACCCTTTCTAAAATAATGAGATGAGCCTCGCCGAATAATTGATCATGATAAATACTTAGAATTTGGGACGGACTGCTTAGTGAATTCCACTGCCGTCCCCAAAGATAATAACGCGTTTAGATTCTTTAGGCGCGACTTTAAGTAAATCATATTCTTAAGATCGGGTGCACATTGATGTGACCCAAATCCAAGTCTCAACGGAGTCAAAATGTGTTAACAACTACGGGCGCATTGATTGTGACGTGGTTCGAAACGCATTTTCACGACGTTGCAATTCTATAAAATAAATGATAATAATAAAAGCGGTTTAAACTTAATAAAAGCACATAAGTCATAACATATATTTAAATCAGATATTTAGCCATTATAACAATTTAAGCGACCGTGCTAGAACCACGGGATTCGAGGGTGCCTAACACCTTCCCTCGGGTCAACAGAATTCCTTACTTAGAATTTCTGGTTCGCAGACTTCATTTGGAAAAGTCGAATATTTTCCTCGATTTGGGATTCAAGATAAACCGGTGACTTGGGACACCAAAAGCCAAACCTTTCCCAAGTGGCGACTCTGAATTAAATAAATAATCTCATTTCGAATATTGTCACTTAAATTGGAAAAACTCCCTCGCGCATCCTACCCCTCGGGGCGGGGCGCGCAAAAAGGAGGTGTGACAATACGTGCAACTTTGGCCAAATCTTTTTATATATAATAATAAAGTGTTATTAATTATGTACACGTTCGCGTGATATGATTTTTGACGCGCCAAAGGGAAAGAGTATACGTACGCGTAACTCGATCCTTTAACTACGAATAATCAAGTGATTTAAAAGCGGTTAATAGATAAATGCACATAGGTCCTAAAAATGAATATTTAAACAATTTAAGCCAAGTATAGATTGCTAAGTGACTGTGCTAGAACCACGGAACTCGGGAATGCCTAACACCTTCTCCCAAGTTAACAGAATTCCTTACCCGAATTTCTATATTCGGGGACTGTTAAACAGAGTCAATCTTTTCCTCAACTTGGAATTAAACCGGTGACTTGGGACGCCATAAATCTCCTAAGTGGCGACTCTGATTTTTAAATAGATAAACAATCCCGTTTCGATTGTCCTTTAATTGGAAAAACTCCTTTGTATTTATACCCTTTACGGGGTGTGGATAAAAAAGGAGGTGTGACAATCGAAATTTGTAACTTCTGTCATATTTCGATGCTTGGGCCCCTCTGTTGACATTTTTGTTGACTTTTTCATTGTGATTAAGAATTTAGAATTTTTCTTATGAAATGGATCCCTATAACTTGTGTTGATTGTATAGAATTGTTTCTGACTAGATTCTAGGCGTTCGGAGGCCGATTCACGAGTCAAAAGCTTGCTAGCGGAGTAATTTAATTGTTGGATGTAAGTATCTTATTTAAACTCGGTCAATGCACTAGTTGCGTAAATTGTTATGATAGCTACGTGCTATTGGATGCACACATGTGTGGGAATGAACCCACGGGCACGAGGAATTATTTATTCATGATCGGGTTATCCCCGGGCTCTTTTGAGTCAAAGATTTACTGCTAAGCTTAAAACTATGACGTTTCCCTATTTGTAACATTTGTTGTGAACTTCTAAGCCGTGTTTGAGGCTATGTATAGGTTTAATCCCTGAACGAAATTCATAAATGCATTTAAAATGACAAAATTTGTCGAATTTAGCCATACTAGCACACTTTGCATATATCTACACTTTTGCATGTCGTTTATACCAGTCCAGGAGTAGGAAAAACCTTATTTCATTCATTATATACATGTACACTTGCTTAATTTCCCTATATGATATGGTCGAATTGTAGGCCTGTCACTATGCCGTGCAAATTATGTTATTGGCATGTGAGTTATCCGTGTGAATCCATATATTAATAATATTGACACATGAGTCGCCCATGCAACACGTGAGTTGTCCGTGTGGATCCATATATTGATACTATTGACACGTGAATTATCTGTGTAGCATGTGAATTGTCTGTGCAACACATGAGTTGTCCGTGCGGATGCATATATTGATATTATTGGCACGTGAGTTGTCAGTGCGGATACCTATGTTGATATTATTGCATGTGAGTTGTCTGTGCGGATCCATATATTGATATTATTGATACGTGAGTTGTCCGGGTCGCACGTGAGTTGTCCGTGCAGTGTGTAAAAATTGCATTTCTTTGATAATTAATCTGATTTATTTGTTTCCCTTCCTCTACATGTTATGATACTATCTGAGCAGGTTATTTGAGGATGCTCATGTACTTAGTGACCATGTTATAATACATTCCATAATGTTCTATCTTTCTAGATAGCATGTCAGACCATGTTATTGTATAGATGCTCATGTACTCAGTGATACCCTAATTTTGGGAGGTTATTGTATTTCGTCGTAGTATTTTCGTATAAGTGTTTATGATGGTACTCTTAAACTTATTTAATATATTTTCAAACATAAAAAATTGTATGAATTATTGTGATTGTCGATTCACCTAGTATTGCGATAGGCGCCATTACGACAGGTAAGATTTGGGTCGTGACAATGAAATTTAAGAAATTAAAGTGGACTTTTGACATGTAAGCCAAATATATACAAAAGTATCAAAATTATTCTTTTAAATAAGTAGTAATGAATATTCCACATGTTTTTTTTCACAACCCAAAATCCACTAAGGGTCGTGATGGTGCCGGACACCACTGTCAGGCAAACCAATACCAAATAACTAGTAATTTCTTGTTTTAATATTTTTGAAATCATTCCTTTTAAACATTAAACAATGAATAAAGAATTCCGCTGCATAAATAATGATGTCTTTAACAAATTTTAACACTGAATAATCCCATTGACATCTCAAAACCCGGTATCACAAGTGCATGAGCAATTTCTTGGAAATAATGTAATATAATAACTGTCCATAATACACATTGGACAGAAGGAAAAATACAATACAGTACTCTAATGGAGACTCTACCGGTCGCGGATCGTCTCGAGAGGTGGAGCTCACCTAAGTCTCCGTATCAAACATGTCGTTGTACGTGACTAGGCCACTAGTCATACATGTGCTTGTGCAACAACAATGCATAGCAAGTGTAGTATGAGTACAAAAACAATGTGTACCTAGTAAGCATCCCGTCTAATCTCGAAGACGTAGTGACGAGAGGTCGACTTCGACACTTACTAGTGGTCCAAGAATAATATACCAATAATATAGTAAATCGTGGATTTTCATAAAATGGCTGTAACTCAATAGCATGAAGCAAGTAAGGAATTCTTTCATTAATAGGAGGTTTTCAAATTCATTTTTCTTCATCATTTATACATTTATCTCAAGTCAGGGAGGGCAAATATCAACATCTATAAAACTCAAGGCAAGCAATACAAGCATGAGCAAATCATGCCGAGGACGTACGACCCGATCCAACAATATTTAAACTGTGCACTGCCATAGGGTCGAATGGCGTGAACCATAGATGCATCTATTACCCCGCTCGTGAATCATACATGCAATGCGGTCAAATATAAATAAACACAACATCAGTCAATTAAGAATTCATCATGGGAACAATTATCCAAAGAAAAGTCAATTCTCTTTAAACAATTCAAGAAAATAAGGTTTAATCTTTTTAGAAATTTATTTACTAATTCGATGTGATTTAAGTAATTCAAATTGTCAATAAAATTTCAAATATTCCGAGTATAGCATGCTTTATGGGTCCTAGACTACCCAGACTTATACATAATAGTAGCTATGCACGGACTCTCGTCACTTCGTGCATACGTAGCCCCCACAAATAAGAACACAAATCCAATTAATTCACCTATGGAGACAATTCCCTCTTATAAGGTTAGAGAGGAGACTCACCTCGCTCCGAAGTCCAATGACCGGCTTCCAAGCCCTTCTAACGACTCAAACTGATGCCTCGATGTTCCAAAACTAGCCAAATAAGGGGCAAACCAATGAAAATACACCCTAATATTCATAACAATTCAATCTATATAAAATCTCAACTCCGCTCGAAAAGTTATCAAAATCGTCCTCGGGCCCACGGGCCCTGATTCCAAAAATTTTCGAAGATAAATTTTACCCATAATCTCACGAACTCAAATATGTAATTTACTATCAATTTCATGTCCAAAATCGTGGTCTAAATTCAAGAATACTCATTTTCTAGGTTTTCCCTCAAACTCCAAGTTTTCCACAAGTTTTCATGCTCAAATCCATATACAATTATATATTTAACTCACAACTAACATAAACCACTTACCTCATGCTTGGTGGTGAAAATGGCACCTCAAAGTTGCTCCAAAATCGGCTCCAATGGAAGAAATGTGGTTGAAATGAATCCAGTCCCCGATTTAAAAGAACCTCACTTCTTCCTGCATTTTCGCACCTGCGGTCACTTGACCGCTTCTGCGGTTGCACAAGTGCGACCACTTAACCGCTTTTGCGGTCCTCCTCCAGGCCCCCAATTTCCGCATCTGCACCCTTCCTTTCGCAGGTGTGGTCCCGCTACTGCAGAAAGATGACCGCATCTGCGGTTCAAGAATAGCCCAACCACTTTCGCTTCTGCGGCACCTAGGCCGCTCCTGCGGCTCCGCACCTGTGGCCAAAACCTCGCAGGTGAGGTTACATTAGATACCAGCTGCTTCACCCCTTCTTCAAATTCCAAATTTGATTCGTTAACTATCCGAAATCTACCCGAGGCCCCAGGACCCCAACCAATCATATCAACCAGTACCATAACATAACGCGGACCTGTTTAAGGCCTCAAATCATATCAAACAACGCTAAAATCATGAATCAACCTCCAAATGACTCCAAAACGACCTGCAGACCTCCGAATTCTCTTCTGATCGTGCTACCAATACTAGAATCACCATGTGGAGCTATTCCCAGACTCAGAATCCCAAACGGACACGATAACACAGAAATGCACTACAAACTAACTTATGAAATTCTTCCAAAAATGCTAACTTCCACAATAGGTGCCAAAACATTCCCGATTTTTCCAAAACCCGATCCGGACATACGCCCAAGTCCTAAATCATCATACGAACCTGCTAGAACCTTTGAATCTCGATTCTGAGGCCGTTTACTCAAAAATCTATTCTTAGTCACTTCTACCAATTTAAAGCTTCCGAAATGAGAATTCTCTTTCCAAATCGACTATGAACTTCTCAAAATTCAATTCTGACCCCGCGTACAAGTCCTAATACCTGAAGTGAAGTTGCTCATGGCTGCAAACTGCTAAACGACGCGCTAGAGCTCAAAATGACCGATCGGGTCATTACATTCTCTCCCACTTAAACATATGTTCGTCCTCGAACGTGCTGAGAACTGCGATGGAGCTGTCTGAAATCACAGTTTAACACCTTGTGCACCTACCTGTGCTATCACAACTCAGTTGAGCACCTTGGCTCGATCAATCTAAAGATATCCTCTTTCACTTAAGCAAATAAGCCTTAGAGCCCAATTCTAACATCCGGAATTCTCTGTCAGGCCTGTTCCCACATACGAACAACATATCAATCACCACACGATCTACCAGAACATGACTACATACCTTTGCTGAATTCACACCTTGCACCACTTTATTCACAGGACCACAATAACATTCTCTAAGCATAATAGTCGAATTTCCACGAATCTAATACTCCCATTGCACCTCATGACATGCATAGGACTTGCTTTGACTCTTACAATACTGCCATGACGGAAGAGACATGTAAAAATTTATAACCAATTGCCAAGTCAACAAATCATTGAGTCTACACTTCTTACAAGAACCATTACCTCATCCAGAACCAATTAATGATCTTTGCTCTTTAATATACTTCATATAATCCGACTACCCTGACCCTAGATCCAATAATCTTGTCTCACCTAGTACGAACTGCTCAGGCCATAAGCTACCCAAGACACGTCCAAAAAGTCTCACATGATGCCATAATATGCTAATAGGCTATAGACTTAAATGTGATACATAAGGAAAATGAATTCTGGAAGTGACTACTCAACTTATGTGGCTAATATGAGCTTTCCTCAGAGAAATGGGAAACAAAACACATAAAAACATATATAGGGAACTGTACTCAATATCACACTGTTACAGCGTGCAACCCGATCCAAACAACATACCCATGGCGGCGCGCCACCCAATCCACACATAAAATTCACATAAGGAGATATACACCGAGCTAAATTGCTCATTACAACGAAGATACCGAATATTAGTTACAAGCACGCTAAGTGCATGATACCATCCCTGGGGATACATATAGCGCCATAAGCTAACAAACTCAAGCACAACTACGATGTGATATACGTTATGAAACTAAAGAGTCATTCTGCTCACACAATACCATCGCTAAGTGGAACCTCAACACATAATAAAGCTATCGAGCCGTTCACAACTCACACAACAAAATATAGCATTACATGAAACAGCCAACGACGACATAACATCCAACATCTGAATACTCCTCCATAAGGAGAGCTATGCTGAAATGGACATCTCCGGCCTGATATGGATCCCATATTCATACCTAAATCCATTCACAAACCTCAAGCCAATTCTGATCGTACCAAACTAGGTTCATAACCTTTCCTGGGTCCATCATAACCCCCTCCCCCCATTTCCTATAACACACAAGAACAACCATCATATCTGGAGTAAACCTCCACAGTCCACAACCCAATAAACCGAGTGCCCTCGAGGCATAAATTCTCACATTAGCAATATTACCACAATATTCATACTTGGTCTAAATCTTCAATCAATCAACAGACTACATGTCACACTTATACGATCTTCCCGTGAGATACGCTCTCACGACCTTCCGCATTAGGTAACAATTCTGCACGCCCATACTACCGGTTGCACTAATATCGTAAAGCAAATCGAGAATCCATGACCAGATTGTAAAGCCTGACTTACAAAACATCGACCTCAAGTGACGCTGGAATCAATCCCAACTTACTATAAACGTCCAAGCTCCTTTCCTGCTCAACCGAGCTCGTGACATCCTTGTCAACACCGAACAACAACCTTGATTCTCACTTTCAAATTCCATACCACTCACTACACCTAACATGCCAATTTGCGATTGCACCAAATTTTCATCATAACATTCCGAACGACTAATATGGTCAACACTTCATCACCTGGAAAACGTTTTACTTAACTCATTTTAGGAGAACCATAGCAACACACAAGCGAATTCTCATAAACATTGAATATGCTAGTCTTCAAGTAGTGGTCTAAGCCACCAAAGACGTTCCGGGATCCGCCTACACATAACAGGCCATAATACATAAATACTTCCAAATAAAATCAATTACGGCAGCCGACAAGCCTCACACATACCGTCACAAATCACCTGCATAACTTAATCACGCTGAAGGAACTGATCACTACCACCAGTGTGCCAATTCAACCATGGCTAACCAATCCAACCTCTTCCAATTTATCCTTATTGCCTTAGAATAATAATGAATTCATTCAACACATAACGCACGCACTCTTCTCGAGTGGCCTTGCAACACGAGACCATGCTGCCTCAAATCTCACAAACCACCTCATACCTTCCTTGTGTGCATATTTGCATCTCAACTAGTACATCCATTCTGATAATTCCTCTACGAATCCGAAGTCATTTTCTCTCATTTATCCAAATGATACATTGCAAATCGAAGATATCATAAAACATTCCAAGCCTCTTTTCATAATCTGCTACAAAAGCTCGATTTTTTACCATACTTGTGGGCTCGAAATCATTAGGCACCAAACTTTAACTTTTGAATCCATTAGGACCGTTGTTGAGAGCCACCCACTCTGACTTGTGTGAGCACATGATTTTTTTCCCTATATGAATTACTCCCATAAATTCAAGAAAATAGATTTTCCCCATTATTTGCAATTTTGCGGATTTTTGTAGCATTTTTAACTAATTGTTTACATTTGTCGGCGCATGTTAATTTTGTGTAATTCATGAAAAATAAAAAAAAATATGTTGCATTTGCATTTAGGATTTAATTATACATTTTTAGATGGATTAGCAAATTAGTTATTTTAAGAGAATGGAAAAATCACAAAAAAATAGTTTATTTTTGCACTTTTTAGTTTTAATTCTGAATTTTGGTAGTCTTCCCTTCAATTTAATTTTAATTAGTTGTAGTAATTAATTTAATTTGATAGGATAATTTGATTAGGAATTAATTTAGGTTTATTTTTATTTTAATTTAAAAGAAATTAGGAAAAAGGGGGAAAATGAAAGAAAAAGAAGGCAAAAGAGAAATTAAATCAGATTTTGGGCCCTCCCCAAGTTAGTTTTCCCCTAGACCCGGCCAATCCGAGTCTAAACCCGCCAACCCAGGCCCAGACCCGCTCCCAATTACCCGGTCCACCCCCTTACAATCCAAACGACCCTGTTTTGTGTTGAGTAGATCTCAACCGTTAACTTTCCTTGATCCAACGGTCGCGAAGTGGGGGGGATGGAGGGTCGATAGTATTTATATTTCCGAACCTCTCACCCTCAAAATTGTCTCCCTCATCTCTTGTCCTTAAAGACGATGAACCCTAACCCTAACCCGCCGCCCTTATTTCCCCATCGTCTCAGGCCAGCAGCGATGACATAGACCACTCCAATCGTCACCAAACTAACACCCTAGAACCCTCTTCGTCCCCTCAGCCCAAATCTCCAATTCTTTACCCTCGAACATGGCCAGAACTCTTCGAATTTTGAATCTAGGGTTCAAGCCCTAGAAGCCAAAACCAAGATCATTCATGCAAGATCATCTCTCCAGTGTTTATGAGCATTTAAGGCTGATTTTATCGCGAAACAATGTTATTCGCCTGTTCTTGACAAAGAACAAGTGATTAATTTTATTTTGCGGTTTAAATCGGAAATCAGTCGCGAGTTCGAGTGTTGGGTGAGTTCTATTTCTTTCTTTGTCCATTTTCGTTCGTCTTTTCTCTTCCTCCTCTTCTTCTTCTATGATTATTCAAATGGCATGCTCTTGGTCTTAATTTTTTGAAGAATTTTGAACTCGATTGTCCGCTTTAGATTAATTTAGGTTCCATTTTGTCGGTCTTTCAGGTTTTCTTTTTCAAGCTTCTACTTGTTGTTCTTCGTCTTCTTAATTTTATGTTAAGTTATGGCATTTTCTGTTAATTAGATTGAATTGAGTTTTATTAATTTAGTTTAATTCCGGTCAGGGGTTTAGCTTAACAGAAAATCAATGGTTAGCTCATATTTTGGGTTTTGTGGTTGCTTCTCACTCGGATTGGTCATTTGGGGTTCTGACCTTTTGGTTTGGGCTTTGGGTGCAAGGTTGACCCATAGCTGGTTTTTAGGCTGAAGAAGTAAATTTCAGGGGTGAAGGGGGTAGTCTGGGTAATCGGTATAGGGAATATTTAAGTAACTAACCAAAGGAAGCTTGTAGGAAGCTGGGTTAGGGACTTATATGAGAATCTGAAAATAAAATTAAGGGTTTCTAAGCTAAAATAAAAATTGCAAAAGGTTTGAAATGCAAATTTGAACTGTTTGTGGCTACCCTAATGCTTTGCCTATAAATGTACATTTCCTTCTAACTAAAGGGATGGGGAAAAAATGACCTGAAAATGGAAGCGGCTGACTCTAAAAAGAAATACTGAATTCCCTGCATTTTTGGTTGGAGATTGCTCAAATTTGGTTTGTTTGCTGTATTTCTAATCTTTCCCATTAGCTAGAACCCTTGAAACCCATAAATTCTTGCATTCGAGTGAAAAATAGTCTGAGTTTTTGGGATTTTAAAGCTTATGTTGGGAGCTGTCTAGTTTTGAGTATGCTGTTCCATTGAGCTGATTCTGCTGTGATTTTACCCTCTACCTGAATCTGTTACTGCTGCTGCTTTTGTTCTGATCTCAACTCAGTTTGTCTCCTTTTGTTTTTGTTGTTTTTTACTAGGTACATATTCTTGATCTTAAACATGTAGGACTGGTTCATGTGGTGTTTTGAAGAAAAATGAAAATTTCTATTTTTATCAGATGTTTCCTTCTTTATATTCTTTCTCACTCAACCTGTGTGTTTAATTTCCTTATCTTAGCATGTTTAAAGTAAGGTTGTGCTGTGAACATTGAGACATACGTTGAAACTGTAATTGGAGTGTTATTCAGTATTTGTTGATTTCCATTTGTTTTAATTACCTGGGCTTTATTATTGTTCGAAGAGTTAATTAATTTTAGGTTTCAGGTTGTGTTTGTAAGTTCAGATTACATAAATATTTCGTTAATTAGAAAATCAGCATAGTTAAAGTCGAGCATGTGTTTGAAATTTCGGTATGTTCCAGTTATTAGGGAGTGAGGAAATTTATCATGTTAAAGAGCAATTAGCATTTTGCTGCTGATAGGGACTCGAACTCGAGTCTGATTCCTTGATTTTGACCTTGGCGATATTTGGGCTCTTGAGTCTGGGCTTTGAGGTCTTTGGTAAAAGAAAGTAAAATGCCATGGCTACTTGGGCTTGTCCCTTAAGCTTGAAAGTTTGTTGGTTACCGCTGGATTTTTCTCAATGTGTGTTTAATTAAAAATGCATGTCATATGAAATTGGAAGCCAAGCTAGTAAACAAAACTCAGAATTAAGTGCTAGTTCAATTTCATACTTTCACATGATTTTTTTAGGTTGATTGGTACTTAATTGATCTTATACAAACATTAGTTCTGAAAAGTGGGCTAAAAGCTGGCCCAGTTATGGTGTTCAAAGCAGCAGAGACGGTTTGCATATTACATGCTCTTGGGCGTCCATTCTTTATTAAAAATTGGACTCGTTCAAATAGGTTCGGATAGTGATTGTTTGTTGAAACGATTCGTCTTGGAATTAGTTGGTCTTTAATACAACTCTTATTAGTAATAAGTAGGATCAATCTTTAGTCTTGCAATAATTAGAATCCCTTTTAAGTTTGTTCCTTAATTACTGAATTCTCCTGAAATAAATCTGAGGTGTGCCATGCCAAACAAAATCTCAAAATGTATGGCCCTCATTTAATTAATACTCGAATCCTTAGAAATCGAGGCGCGTTATTTAGTTGAATTTTCATGGGCCTCGCAAAGTTAAAATGCGTAGTTGCTTTAGGCACATAATTTAAAATTACCTTCCTAAACTCGGGTGTGCATTTCATGTGACCCAAATCCAAATCTTAACAACGTTAAATAAAATGTGTCCCAGACTGCAGGTGCATTTCATATGGCGTGGTCCATAGACGTGTTTTAGATGACGTTGAAATCTTCCTTAAAATAATTAAAAGCGGTTTGAAGTAAAATGAACATAGGTTTAAAAGTGTTTTAAAATCAGTTAATTAGGCCAATGATAACAGTTAAGAAACCGTGCTAGAACCACGAAATCCGGGGATGCCTAACACCTTCCCCCAGGTTAACAGAGTCAATCTGTGTTCGCGGACTGAAAAACAGAGTCAATCTTTCCTCTATTCGGGATTCTGAACCGGTGACTTGGGACACCATGAATCATCCCAAGTGGAAACTCTGAATTTTTAATAAAATGATCCCGTTTCGATTGTCACTTTAAGTTGGAAAAAACTCTCTTATATACCCTTCCAGGGGTGTAGGAAAGTGGAGGTGTGACAACTTGGTCTGAATATAATCAACTCCATGAATCTTCTAGCACATAAACACCCTCTCGATGAAGCACACTGTCAAATCACTTTCCTTGAAACCAGCATCTACATCAGACATTGACTTGTACCCTTCCCCAAGTCTGAACATGATCAATAAGGCCAACTGTAGCACACCTTTAACAATTACTTTGCTCAAATTACCTCTGATGTTCCTTTCGCTTAGCTGAAATACCCCATCCATATGCTAATAACCTGAAATCTCACAAATAGACAACCATGCAATCAACCGTAGGCGGTGGGACTCTCCCACTTAGCTCGAAGCCACTATTACACAACTCCAGAACCCACCAAGATTCTTTATCTCTTATTAACTTGACTTTGCACAGTCAAACTGCTAGATTCCCGGAAATCCTTCCGTTAGCACTTCATGAACACTCTGAATCCCCATTAATAACCACATATTCGACCTCTTGCCGGACGGCCGATAAAATCCTTCACAGAAGCTTCGCCAACCACGCGACTGCTAATTTGCTCATAGGGGATAACCCATCTGTGGAAATTACCAACTACGACATCAATAACCCATCTTGAGCCCGTGCTCATTTACCAGCTGCATAAGTCCATTCACTTTTCGTGGACATCAATTAAATGTGCAACAATATCCTTCCATCCCAAGTCAGGTTGCATCCTTCTTCATGTCAAACAACTCCCTTCTTTCATATCCAACCTCCCGCCGCATAATAGGCAATACTTCAAATTAAATCATTAGACCCAATCACTATCCACTAACATTCCCAAATCATTCCGAACTTTCCTCAAGGGTGCGTAGTCATACTACCACAAAAACCATATGCAACTTTGCCACTCTCCCACTTTGGCAAAACTCACTCTTTTAATCAGCTACTCGACCCTCGCTTCTTATACCTGGCCTTATAGAAATTTAACCACCGCCTGACACTCCCCACATGTCCTTCCTCATCCTTTGCTGCTCAGTTGTTGCTCTAATTCAATCTCTATCTCTGAAACATTTGAACCAACAGATTATCATTAACTTTAACTTTTCGAAGATCGACTTTCTCGAGACGTCATCATTAGAAATACTGATTCAATCCTACACCACCGCACCCTGCGATTCCTGACAGTCTCTTCTCCAATACCATTTCACAATACCCTACCCCAAAGGCGAATTGAAGATAACCATACACCGACGAACTTAGCATATTCAACCACGAACAACGACACCATGACGCAGATGAAAATCCCATCACACTTGAAATCACCAAGTCTTGTTACTCCATTACTCCAAATCTGGACATCCCTAGCCCAATTACTTTTCCTTCGCCAGAAATGAAATATCGGATCTCCGAATCGTGCACTGATTAGACTTCCTTTAAAGTCATTCACTGCCCCAACACATTAGCAAGCACCTTACCAAAACGTCAATACTGTACGATAACCGATCATAAGTAAATCAAGCATTCTTTGCATAGCATCAAAGCTCTCAAGAGTGCAGCTACCGAGCTGAAATGACAGAATATCCTTTCGCAAGGTGACGACAATAGCCCAACCAACTATGTCGGGAGAAACACCCCGCACAACATCTGTAGTACCCTTACAATTCCTCGATTCCCGATTTAGAACCATCTCTTCATGGTGCATAAGATTGAATGGGAGGGAAATGAAGGCATAAGCCTCAAGGAATCAAATTGCACGATGAGGAATCAAGAAGGGAAGTACTCCTAACATCCATGTAGCCTCTCGAAGATAAGTACATACGTCTCTGTACCGATCCGCAAGACTCTACTAGACTCGCTCATGACTCGAGAGCAGTGCTCTGATACCATATTGTCACGGCCCAAACTCCACTAAGGGTCGTGATGGCGCCGAACACCACTATTAGACAAGCCAACACCAAATAACTAGTAATTTTTCGTTTTAATATTTTTGAAATCAATCCTTTTTAAACATTTAACAATTAATAAAGAATTCCACTGAATAAATAATGATGTCTTTTATAAATTTTAACACTGAATAATCACATTGACATCCCAGAACCAGGTGTCACAAGTGCATGAGCAATTTCTAAGAAACAATGTAATAAAATACCTTTCCGGAATACAAATTGGACATAAGGGAAAATAAATATAGTACTCTGAAGGAGACTCTTCCAGCTGCGGGTCATCTCGAGAGGTGCAACTCACCTAAGTCTCTATATCAAACATGTCGCTGCGCATGACTAGGCCACTAGTCATACATGTGCATGTGCAATAAAAATGCACAACAAGTATAGTATGAGTGCAAAAACAACGTGTACCTAGTAAGTATCCCATCTAATCTCGAAGAAGTAGTAACTAGAGGTTGACTTCGACACGTACTAGTGGTCCAATAATATAGTAAATCGTGGATTTTCATAAAGATGGTTGTAACTCAATAGCATGAAGCAAGTAAACAATTCTTTCATTAATAGGAGGTTTCCAAATTCATTTTTTCCATCATTTATACATTTACCTCAAGTCAGGGAGAGCAAATATCAACATCTATAAAACTCAAGGCAAGCAATACAAGCATGCGCAAATCATGCCGAAGACGTACGACCCGATCCCACAATATTTAAACTGTGCACTGCCAGAGGGTCGAATGGCGCAAACCATAGATGTATCTATTACCCCGCTCGCGAATCATACATGCAACGCAGTCAAATATAAATAAACACAACAATCAATCAATCAAGAATTCCTCATGGGAACAATTATCCAAAGAAAAGCCAATTCTCTTTTAATAATTCATGAAAATGAAATTTAATCTTTTTAGAAATTTATTTACTAATTCGATGTGATTTAAGTAATTCAAATTGTCAATAGGATTAAAAATATTCCGAGTATAGCATTCTTTTTGGGTCCTAGACTACCCGTACTTATACATAATAGTAGCTACGCATGGACTCTCGTCACCTCGTGCGTATGTAGCCCCCACAAATAGAAGCACAAATCTAATTAATTCACCTATGAAGACAATTCCCTCTTACAAGGTTAGAAAGGAGACTCACCTTGCTTTGAAGTCCAATGACCGGCTTCCAAGCCCTTCCAACGACTCAAACGGATGCCCTGATGCTTCAAAACTAGCCAAATAACGGACAAACCAATAAAAATACACCCTAATATTCATAACAATTTAATTTATATAAAATTCTATCTCCGCCCAAAAAGTTGACAAAATTTCCCTCGAGCCCACGTGCGCGGATTCCAAAAAATTTCGAAGATAAAGTTTACCTATAACCTTAGGAACTCAAATATGTAATTTATTCTCAATTTCATATCCAAAATCGTGGTCAAAATCCAAAAATACTAATTTTCTGAGTATGAAAACTTCAGATCCATATACAATCATGTATTTAACTCAAACTAACATAAACCACTTACCTCATGCTTGGTGGTGAAAATGGCACCTCAAAGTTGCTCCAAAATCGGCTCCAATGGATGAAATGGGGTTGAAATGAATCCAACCCCCGATTTAAAAGAACCTCACTGCCTCCAGTATTTTCGCACCTGCGGTCACTTGACCGCTTTTGTGGTTGTGCAGGTGCGACCACTTAACTGCTTCTGCGGTCCTCCTCCAGGCGCCCAATTTTCACATCTATGCCCTTCCTTCCGCAGGTGCAGTCCCGCTTCTGCGTCAAGATGACTGCATATGTGGTCCCAGCCTAGTCCAACCACTTCCGCTTCTGCGGCACATAAGCCTCTCCTGCGGCTCCACACCTGCGGCCAAAACCTCGCAGGTGCGGTTATACCAGATTCCAGCTGCTTCAGCCCTTCTTCAAATTCCAAATTTGATCTGTTAACCATCCGGAATCCACCCGAGGCCTCTAGGACCCCCAACCAATTATACCATCTAGTCCCATAACATAATGCGGATCTACTTGAGGCCTCAAATCATAACAAACAACGCTAAAATTATAAATCGACCTCCAATCCAAGCTTAATGAACTTTATAATTTCAAACTTCAACATTCGATGCCAAAACCGATCAAATCCCGTTCAATTGACCCCAAATTTTGCGCACAAGTCATATTTGACACTACGGACCTACCCCACTTCCGGAATCGGAATCCGATCCCGATATCAAAAAATCCACTTCCGATTAAACTTCTCAAAAACCTTCAAGTTTCTATCTTTAGCCAAATGACTCCAAAACGACCTGCAGACCTCCGAATTCACTTCCGATCTCGCTCCTAATACCAGAATCACCATGTGGAGTTATTCCCAGACTCGAAATCCCAAACGGACATCGATAATACTGAAATGCACACCAACTTATGAAATTCTTCCAAAAATGCTAACTTCCACAATAGGTGCCGAAACATTCCCGGTTCTTCCAACACTCGATCCGGACAACCACCCAAATCTGAAATCATCATACGAACCTGCTCGAACTTTCGAATCTCGATTTCGAGGTCGTTTACTCAAAAATTCAATCTTAGTCACTTCTACCAACTTAAAGCTTCCGAAATGAGAAATCTCTTTCCAAATCGGCTCTGAACTTCTCGAAATTCAATTCCGACCCCGCGTGCAAGTCATAATACTTGAAGTGAGGCTGCTCATGGCTGCAAATTGCTGAACGACGCGCTAAAGCTCAAAACGACTAGTCGGGTCGTTGCATTTTTTTTCTTTTCTTATGAAAAATAAATTTTTATACTACGTGAGTCCGAACAAGTCGTGTCCCTAAATATAAAAAGGAAATAATACATTGAATGATTTTTAACAAAAAAATTTTTTAAACAGATTAAAAATGATAATATATGTCAGACAAAATGGTACAAATGGAATGTATTCTTGCAAAACCCTTTCTTTATTAAATCGATATATTTTAATTATTTTGTTTTTCTGCTTTATTAAAATCAAATTTCTCGTAGCTGCCGCCGACAGTCTTTTTATCATATTTCATTGGTTACTAGAAATTGACCACGAATGGACAACAAATATAATTTCATATTCTACCAATCTTTAATAATTGCTACTCTCTACATAACAAAATAAATAAAACGTTAACGTCCTCCGTTATTGTTATATTCTAACCTGTTAATTTAGATTTTTGATAACTTCCTAAATGTATTAAAAACAAATAATTTACCTGTTCTTGCGGCAGCTATATTTGATTTACAAGGCATTTATGTTTAAACATATACTCCCTTTGTTTTATTGATGTAAAACTGTTTGATTGGACACAAAATTTAAAAAATTAAAGCAGACTTTCGACATGTAAGCCAAATATATGTACATAACTAAAATTATCCTTCTAAACTAATTTTGGTCAATCTTTTCATTTGTCTTTTCCTTCACTCTCTTCTTATAAAAGAAAAACCCTTTTTATAAAGTGGGTCCCAATAATTAATGCAGAAAAACTAAATGAGAATGCTAAGATATATAGTTTACATAAAAGGAAAGTACCATTATTTTTTAGTTAGGCTAAAAAAGAAAAGCGTGTCACATAAAATGGGACATAGAATCATATATTCTTACACGGGAGTGGCTCCGCTCCATTAGTGCTTGCCCCAGTATTTATCAATGTATATTTAGATTAATTACACGTGTTCATGTGAATCTTCGAAGGATGAGATTGTTTTTGTTAATTCTCTATTATTATGCTTATATATTCTCGTTGATAGTAATAATTGAAGAAAAAGAAGAAAAAAAACTAAAATCTGTGGAAGTTGATACCCACTAGCTACATTGTATCTATTAAATTGCTTTTTTATTTCATAGTTGGGTGAATATGCTTATTTATTCAGAAAATAGAGTAATTATTACATATTTTTTGAGCTTGATTTTTGTATTAGGGTAAAATTGGTTCATATTAAATGCTCGTATAATAGAATGACACGTGGAACTAGAGACAGCTGGAAAGCAAAATAGGTGAAAGCCAAGACCGGAGGCAACAGTCTTGGCTGGCACCAGGAAACCCCTGAAGGGAATGTTGCTCATGAAGACGAATGAATACATGTCAACCCATAGCATTCCATGTAGAATATTCTGCATATTAAATACATAGTTCGTTTATAGAATATGACATTCATAGCCTGCCGTTACACATTCTTCAATGGCCCCATAATTATCATTTAAGAGAGGCTTGATCCTAGGACATTGTTCCCTATGTGACACTATAAATAAGTATTTCAACAACCATTGTAGAGACGACGAATTTTCTGAAAACTTATGCTATATGCTGTTTAGAAGATCAATAATATTTTATTTTCTTACTTCTTAATACCGTTATTACTGGCTTCGCAAGCTCCGTCCCGGAACCAAGCTCTCCACTGTCTTATCTCGATTTCAATGCTAAGTCTTTCATTCTTATTTTACTTATTTTTTATTTTGGGATCAAATTGATTCTCTTGTCTATAAACCACATATAAATTTAATTGTAGCGTTTTCCGGGTAAACAATTTTATTTGTCAATGTTATCTTTATATAAGTTTAATTACTTATTATATTGGGACTGTAAAGTATGAAGTATTAATCGACATTTTTGGTTATAACTTTCTACTAATGGAAATATAAGCATAATAGAGAATTAACATAATGTATAGGGTAAAATCGGAGTGTCCAATTTTAGGTCATTACGACGCTTTATGAGCATATTTCCAAAGGTTTGAGACTATGGTCGAGATTCACACCCGAGGGGTTATCGACGTCGACCTCGGGGCAGTACAGATCGATAGTTATGATGAAAAAGTGGGTAGTCCCCAAGGCATGCGACTAAGGCCGACCAAGTCTATTTGGCTAGTTCAAGCCCGTACCATGGCATTAAATGGTTGTATCAACCATCTATCTTTGTAATAAGTGCATTTGTACAATATTGGGATTACCCCGCATATATAAAGGGGATCCTTGTCATTTTGTAGATCATCTGATATACAATATTGAATATACAAGAACATTCTCTATGCTTTCTAACTTAACAAATTCTCTTGATTCCACTACTTACATTTATTGCTTATATTCATCGTGTTCTATTTATCGTTCTTCATTTATTGCTCATTATTGGTCATAAAGAGCCGCCATCAAATTTATCATAACTTTTAATCCTCTATCGACTACCTTTAGCTAGGCATCCGACTCGACCTCGAGGCCCCGTATACACAAGCTCGAGGCTCCGATTTCCAGTCATTCGGTTTGATTACTATACTATGTGCAAGCTATTATCTCAGTGTTTCTAATCTTTCACTTAGCATCTATTGACTAACAACTAGCATAAAATAGATCACATATTTTTAGAACCACAAAATCAAATCTAATTGTTATTACCATTTTCAAGGTAAATAGTTTGGCGCCCACCGTGGGGCTAAAAATAATAGTGATTATTTTCTTGCTGGTTCACTCCGTAACGCAAGTTACCTTTTACACTTTTTCTTGTCCAAGATCTTTGATTTTAGGTCAAAATGTCTAACTCAGTAAATGCTCATGAAAAAAACAATCTTGAGGACCATGAAGAAAATGGTGTGGTTGTTCCAGGTATTGGTTTACCACCACGAAACCCTGAGGATGTACCAGAACCGATTCCCGTGTATGTGGTCTCGCGCAATGCTCAACACGTCGAAATAGGCTCCCACACCAACAAGAGCATACACCAAGGAGATCAACAAGAAGCTCAAAAAAACCCGGCTCAAGAAGAACAAGGGGTTATCCTTCACGTCATCTTCGAGATGTTACAAGCACAACAGTTGGCGATTGCTCAGCTGTAAAGGCACCAGAAAACTCCAATCACGGTAGCACCAGAATGGCTCCCCAAGCCGAGAAGGTACCAGAAAGATCAAGCAACAATGGGTCGGCAGCCTACCCTGCCATCATGAAGATGCTCAAGGACCTGACAAAGAGCATCGAGTCGGGCGAGAAGAAGATAGAATCCAACGAGAAAAAGGTAGAGACCTACAATTCTAAGGTCGATCAAATTCCTGGCGCACCCCCAATCCTGAAAGGTGTAGATTCAAAGAAGTTCGTACAAAAGCCGTTCCCACAGGAAGTGGCCCCGAAACCCATTCCAAAGAAGTTCAGAATGCCCGACCTTCCAAAGTACAATGAAACCTCGGACCCCAATGAGCACGTCACTGCTTACACTTGTGCAGTGAAGGGCAACAACTTAAAAGACGACGAGATCGAATTCGTCCTACTAAAAACGTTTGAAGAGATGCTTTCAAAAGGGGAAATGATGTGGTATCACAACCTAGCCCCAAACTCGATAGATTCGTTTGCGATGCTAGCAGATTCTTTTATAAAGGCACATGCTGGTGCCATCAAGGTAGCTACAAGGAAATCCATGTCTTCAAAATTAAGCAAAGGGAGAATGAGATGCTGCAAGAGTTTGTATCTCGCTTTCTAATGGAACAAATAGAACTACTACCGATTTTCGACGACTGGGCAGTGCAAGCCTTCACTCAAGGTTTGAACGAGCGAAGCTCAATAGCTTCGAAATAGTTGAATAGTATCCCATTGTTACTTGGTCAGACATCCATACCTGATACCAATAAAAGATTAGGGTCGAAGATGACCAACTAGGAGTCCCCTCGGGCTCGTTATATCCTAGCTGGCTTCCAGCAAAGGAGTCACAGCCAAATAAAGAGAGATACCAACCATACACTGAAGATAAAAGAAACACCCCAAGGCGTAACATACCCCGTAATGACCGAAGGATGGATTGAGGCCAGAATCCTCGGGGACTTGTTAGCAGAGCTGGATTCAATAGGCACACAGGGCCGACAGAGGCACCCCACTTGTCGGAATACAAATTCAACGTCAACATTTCATACATCGTATTTTCCATCGGTAAAATCAGAGACACTAGGTGGCCAAGGCCTGTGCAATCATACCCTTCACAAAGGAGCCATTACTTAATGTGTGAATTTCACAACACACACGGTCAAAGGACCGAGGATTGCCGACAACTCTGGGAAGAGGTAGCCCGGCTGCTCAGCAAAGGTCACCTCCGCGAATTCCTTAGTGATTGAGCCAAAATCAGTTCCGGGAAAGAGAGGCGACCAAGAAGAATGAAATAGATGATCCACAACACATCATCCACATGATCTTAAGAGGCATTGATGCCCTACAAGAACCCATGGTCAGAAGAACAAAAATATCCATCACCAGGGAAAAGTGAACTAGAGGTTACATACCTAAGGACACTCTCACATTTAGCGACGAGGACATCGAGACCTTGTCTCAGCTTCACAATGTCGCACCGGTAATCTCTTTTCTTGTAAATACATTTCAAATTAAACGTGTACTTGTGGATCTAGGTAGCTCGGCCAATATTATCAGGTCAAGGGTAGTGGAGCAGCTCGAACTGCTTGACCAAATCGTGCCCGCCTCTCAAGTCCTCAACAAGTTCAACATGGCAAGCGAAACAACGAAAGAGGAAATCACCCTCCCGGTTAACGTGGTCGGCCCTATCCAAAATGCCAAATTCCATGCCATTGATAGAGATATGAGGTCCAACGCATTTCATGGAAGGCCGTGGATACACTGAATTAGAGCAGTACCATCCTTAATCAAATGTTGAAATTGCCGACAAAGGACGGGATAAAAACCAACTACAGGGAACAACATGCAACAAAAAGGATGTTTGCGGCGCACGATGTGGCACCGATGCCAATACCTCCACCGTCGAGGGAGCCAAAGGATAAAAAAAAATTAAATAATGGTCACAAGATACATTATCGGCTATACCCGAATAAAACAAGCAAAGGACCGTGCCATGTCCTCAGAACAAACCATCAAAGCATATCGAGGCTCAAGGCTCTATCAGCATTAAGGTATAATCATCTCTCTTTTTAGTTACATTTTACACTAACCTGTGTGCAGGTATCCAAATGAAACAGCGAAAGTGCTTTCCTACTTCAAGGCCTTAGGTTCCGAAAGCATACGTTGCACTTTTTTCCTTCGACCGGGTTTTTATCCCAATAAGGGTTTTACCAGCAAGGTTTTTAATGAGGCAACATCCACATGCTACCTAATAAAGGCTCAACAAGTATTCAAGGCTTCTCTTCAATCAACCTCGAATGCTAGGGGGCATCCCCCCAGAAAGACACATCTTCGGAGAAGACAAGACGTGCTAATTGGGGTCTCGATAGGAAAACGATATATCAGGACAAATGGTCGAACAAACCGTGTCCGTATAGAATAACCGAGCCCTTGACAGCAAAAACATGTATACTTGTACCAAGTAATCAAAGAATACTTTCCCCTCTATCAAAGTATTTTGCGTTTCAAAGGAGTTCGGTATTTTTACCAAAATGGCTCTAGAGCCAAAAAAATGTCCCGAACACTCGGGGACTGACGTCAAAAAAACTCGAAGCCGTATGACCTCCAGGTTGGAAACTTCCCACTTGTAAGACCTCAATGAGGCAACATCAAGGTTACGAAAATGGCTTTAGAAGCCAAGAACATCCCGAACACTCGGGGACGGGCGTCAAAGACTCGAAACTATATGACCCCCGGGTCGGAAACTTCAAGTTCGTCAGCCCTCAGTGAGGCAACGTCAAGTCTACAAAAATATCTCCAAAGCCAAGAAAACTTTCAATGTCTCAGGGACTGTGGAGTCCCTAAGACCCCATACGGGCAACCTCGACCTCGTAAGACCTTTATAAGGCAACACCAAAAACTATAAGACCTCATGTAAGGCATGAACCATACTTGTACCAAGTAACCAAAACTGTAAAACCTCAAAGGCATGTAAAAATTATAAGACGTTACAAAAAGGCATTATCCCAACCTTAAAGTTAAGGTTATATATTCGAACTTGTAAGACCCCTAAAAAGGCATACCCTCGATATAGACGCTAAAACTACGTTACTCGGGGACTGAAAGGCTTCGGCCAAACACAATGACTATGGTCACAAGGCTGTACCAGCTAAACTAACGCTACTCGGGGATGCCCGACCGTAGCTATAATATCAAAGGCCTTCAATTACTTCGAAAGTAATTCAAAAATAACCAGTTAAACAGGCTACCCTCGACATAGGAAAAAGAGCTTCAACCATGCCAGCTCCAAACTATAGGCTTCGAAACATTCAGCCACCGAGTAAAACCTCCTGAGGTGCTCGTTCTTCGCTATATAACGACTTACAATTGAGGTTTTTATCAAACCGTCGAAGAGTCAAGCAAACACAATTTCAAAAATCCATTAACTAGGGAAAAATAAAGCCTATTAAAGGTCATACCGACCCAATACATAAGAGCCATTGCGGCCATCCCATATAAAAGTCATATCGACCCAATGCGTAAGAGCCACTACCGCCAGCCCATATAAAATGTCGTACCGACCAAACGCGTAAGAGCCTAAGGGGTGACTTATTCAAAAACTTAAGGGTCAATGAGCTTGAGGCAAAACCCGACTCGGAGACTAAACCCGAAACGGTTAACTGAATATGCCTAAGAGCAAAAGCATAAGAGATTAAATGCTAGCTTATACTAAAAGGTCGTAATGACCAAACGCGTAAGAGCCAACGGGCCAGCCCAATGAGCCCCAGGGCCATAATACAAACCTAAGGGTTCTCTTTAACTCGAAGACCAGTCCATCTGGCTAATGACCGACAAACATCAAAGCAATGGAAAGTGCATGAAAAATGAAACCGCAAGGCTTCCTCTTATACTTATATGAGGAAAAATACAAAACTCCATTTACAATGTCCTTTAGAAGTACTATACAAAAAATCAGAAAAGAAAGGCATAATTTGCATCCCCCTCGGGGACTAGGGCTCGTCGGCCTCTTTCTCGCTATCTTTAGCATCGGACAGAAGGAACTTAGCTTCATATTCGTCCGCCTTTGCCTGCTCTATCTCTTCAGAGAGATGAAGCCCCTGGCATGGATCTCCTCGAGGGTTTCCCTCAGAGATTTACACGTAACATACTCTTTGCTCCTACTATCACGGTCAAGAGCCCCTCTCAGCTCATCTCGAGTGTCGGCAACGTCTTGCAAATAGACAACCACTTTCTTATCAGCCTTGGTTCAGATCTCCTCAACTTTAGCCCGAGCATCTATAACCTCGACCTTCATCTTTAGAAGTTTAGACTCGAGCCTCGCAATCATGCTCGTTTGGACGGAGTTGTTTTCTCGAGCATTCTGGAGTTGCATTTCGAGGGCAGAATCCTTGGCCAAAGCATCCCTCTTGGCCATAACATGGGAATCTACTTGAGCCTTTAGCTCTTTACACTCATACCAAATCCAGCCAACTTCGTCCCAAAGTCATGACAGGCTCTCTATTTTACTCTGCAGTTGGAAATTGGAATATTAATCTCCGGAAGTAGAAGGAGGAGAATACATCGACTCAAAATAAAGGTTACCTATCTTTTGAGGTAGCTTTCGTAGTTCCGACATTGATCTGCCTTGTACCGCAGGTAATCCAACTCATCTCCCCGCTTCATACAAAGAATCCTGAGGGATTTCTCCCCAACCAGAGCTTTCCGCAACCTGGCCTTGCGACGAAGCAACTCAGACTTAAGCTTGTCAAATGCTTGCGAAAAGGGAGCTCAATAAGAAAGGGGAGGCACGAAAAGCTTGTACCGACTGCCAAAAACTCACCATGGAACTATGTTGTTGAGCTTCGTCAACAGTCAAGCACATATATACTGACTTAGTCTCAGTGGCCCCAGTAAACTACTCCCGATGGGAGCACGGTTACCTGATGTTCCACTCAATTCACTTGGCCCCTCGCCTCGAACTTCCCTCGAATTACCTTCGGCAACGAAAGTGGAAGGCAGCAAGAAACCCTTGTCCCTCGAAGTACCTTTGATGGGAATGGGGGACGGTGGAAAGAAAGGAACTGTCTTTCCAAAAGTAGAGGATTCAGAGGTCGCAGGTTCAGTCAACACGTCTCTTTTGAACCTCCGAACAGGGCTCGCCCCACTGCTAGCATCCTCGCCCTTCGAACACTCCTTCCGTTTGTTATCTATCCTCAGCCCTGAGGTTGGCAATCTTTCCTCCTCCCTGAGGGAACACGGCCTTGTCATACCTCCTTTTTACACCCCGAAAAGGGATATAACAGAGTTTTTCCAATTAAAGTAACATTAATCAAAATGAGATTATTTTATTTTATTTATCAGAGTCTCCACTTGGAATAGTTTATTTTGGTTTCCCAAGTCACCGGTTTATTTTAAAAATCCCAATTCGAGGAAATTTGACTTTATTTAAAGTCTGCGAACCAGAAATTCTAGATAAGAAATTTGGTTAACCCGAGAGAAGGTGCTAGGCATTCTCGGGTTTTGTGGTTCGAGCACGGTTGCTTAAACTATTAAAATTGGCCTAATTATCTGATTAATTACATATTTTAAAAATCTATGTGTATTTTTAACTTTCTAACCGCTTTTAATGTTTATAGAATTATTTTTTGGAACAAGTTACGACGTCGTACACTTGTCGTTTTGGTACGCATCGCAAACTGCGTTACATAAAATGCACTTGCGATTTACAAAGTGTTTATTTTATTATTAGTATTCAAAGTTATGGCCGGGTCACAGGAAATGCACACCCGAATTAGGATTTACGTATCATGACAACGCCACGGGAATTGTACCCGTGATCACGATAATTTTATTAATCGCGCCTAAAGCAACTAACGCATTTGAATTATTTTCCTAATCTTTAAGATTGTTGTGATGCCAAATTTATGAAGAAGATATTATTGGGGCAAATAGGCTAGCTAACATGATCTATTACTTGACTAGATTCCTTATGATCCAAGACCTATCTTATGGACCATTATTATTCCTTGCCAAGAAAGAAACAACTCTATTTTTTTCCATCTACCCAATTAAAAGAATTTATTCAAGAACCAAGACTACATACATCACAATTGAAATAAAACTAATTAAAACAATTTAAATGAAAACTAAGACATACTACTCAAATAATGTAAAATCCCAAATCAACCAACACACGCACCAAGCTATCATAAGACAATGAAATAAGAATGAAAATTGAAAAATGAACCTTTTATTGATGAACAAAGCTGAAAATTACAAGTCTATCGGGATAAACAAAGTAACAATCATTGGACCGAAATATCGAAATTATAAACTGGAACCTCGAATCGACACCGGAATCAACCTCGGCGTGCAATTGAACAAGGACCTCGTCTATCGTCCATTTTACCAATTCCAATGCTAACATTAAATCCAAACGTTTTCCTTCAGCTTATAACTTAATATTTTCCTTCCGTTTTTGATCAATTCCAACAGCTCACTTTCTTTATTGGATCAGAACATAAAGTAACATTAAAGTTTATGTCCAAATGTCATTTCCCCATCTTTGTGTGTGTCTTTTGTGTTATGAGAATAAGAGCTCCATTTCCCCTTGTATAGGTCTCTTTACACTTATAATAAGTCGAGCAAGCTGCCAACTTACGAGACCATTCAGCCAGGTTAGGAACCTCGTTCGGCAGCCAAGGGATCGCTAAAGGAAATACAAGGGAAAATATCTTTATGAAGCTCGCCTCCACCATGGACAAAAATGATAAAAACACGAGTGTACCACTTACGTGTGAAATTCCATTTCTCAAGAAATGGCAGAAACTCTCCAAGGATAATATCAATTGTCCGAGATCGAACAAACAAGCTCATCCACCCCCGGTCCTCATCCTCTTCATCGCTAACGGCAAGGGTCCGGGTGAATCGACGTCCTAGAGTAATCAGGCCCCGGTAATGCAAAGCCTGGTATAACCTAATGAGATTTTCACGACCCAAACAGATAGACCGTGACGGGTGCCCGAGTCCTACCTGTCAACCACCCCTAAGAATGCGTGTAAGATATAAACCTGAATAACATTTGCTGAATTGCGAGAATAATGTACATGAAGGAAATCTGCCCCAAAAGACACACATACATATACGTGCAACATACGTAGGGCGAGCCGACAAGGCTGCTATAGACAACTATACATCTCAAAACTGGAAGCTGGCAAGGCCACATACTATCCAACTAGACATACTGTCTACAGACCTCTAATAGAAATATAACAATACAAAGACGGGTAGTATATATATATATATATATATATATACACACACACACACAAACATATCATACCAAAATCAAAAGTAGCTCCGGATCAAGTGCAGCACGCTAACTCTCGCTGATCAAGGATCTTAAGAAGGAGGACCGCCAGCTTGCCTACCTGCACCTGCAGGCATGAAACGCAGGCCCTGTAAAATAGGGCGTCAGTACGAAAAATGTACTGAGTATGTAAGGCATGGAAATTAGTATGTAAAAGACGTAGATGAAACATGGAATATAGAAACACATCTTTAAATCTAAATAACTTTGTAAATTGGCCACTTTCAACGAAACTAATTTTCTTTAATTCGTGTACCCCTTTATCCTTCATAACTTTATTGCTTGATATAAATAGCGTAAATATGTTAACGTCAAGATGATCTTATCCCAGAGTCTACGTCAATTAACTGAAGACAAAACTCTTAACGTTCGAAAATGCGTGATGTAACATCCTTCCCCCCTTAAAAACATTCGTCCTAGAATGTTTAACTTCCCGTGATCTATGTAACTTTGGCATGGTCGCCTTTGTAACAATACTACTACCAACTCGTCCTGTAGAAACTTAATAATTTACCGCCACATAGGATCACAATCATCAATATCAACAATGACCTCACAGGACCAACGACAATAACTGACACTAGAATCCATACATGTACCTTAAAGTTATGACGTCTCGGTCTGACCCTTCTGTGGAAAAGGAAATAAGTAGGGATATCTAGACTTCATGTCTTCCTCGGCTTCCCAAGTCATTTCTTCCACATTGTTGTTCCTCCAAAGTACTTTCACAGAGGCTATCTCCTTATTCTATAGCTTGCGGATTTGTCAGTCTAGGATAACAACCGAAATTTCTTCGTATGACAAGTCCTCTATAATCTGTATATCATCCGTGGGAACCACTCAGGTAGGATCGCCAATGCACTTCTATAACATAGACACGTGAAAAACTGGATGGATAGACTCCAACTCCGAGGGCAATTCTAACTCATAAGCTACTTGGCCCACTCTCCGAATGATCCTCTATGGCCCAATATACCATGGGCTAAGTTTGCCTTTCTTGACAAACTTCATTACACCCTTCATAGGTGACACCTTTAAGAATACCCAGTGATCAACCCCGAATTCTAAAACTCGACACCGCACGTCAGAATATGACTTTTAATGACTCTGAGCTGTCAATAGTCAATCCCGAATAAGCTTTACTTTTTCTATGGCTTGCTAAACCAGGTCTGGCCAATGTAACCCAGATTCTCCAACATCAAACCACCCTACATGCGACCTACACTTCCGTCGGTAAAGAACTTCATATGGAGCTATCTGAATGCTGGAATGGTAGATATTATTATACGCGAACTCAATAAGCAGCAGATGATCATCCCAGCTACCTTTGAAGTCTATTACACAATCTCATAACATATCCTACAGTGTCTGAATAGTACGCTCAGCCTGTCCACCTGTCTGGGAATGAAATGTTGTACTAAGACTTACTTAAGTCGCCAATCCTTTTTGGAAGGACCTCCAGAAGTCAGCTGTAAATTGAGCTCCTCTATCCGAGATAATAGTTACAGGGATACCATGTAGTCGCACTATTTCCATAATATAAAGCCTTGCATAATCCTCCGAGGAATATGTAGTTCTAACGGGAAGGAAATGGGTTGACTTCGTAAGCCTATCAACAATCACCCATATCGAATCGAACTTACACTGGGTACGAAGTAAGACCATGATGAAATCGATATTGATTATTTCCCATTTCTAAGTCGGAATCTCCATAGCACGCAATAATCCACCGAGTTTTTGATGCTCAATCTTAACCTACTAACAATTAAGATACTGAGCAACAAATTTTGCTATATCCTTTTTCATCCCATCCCACCAATACACTTCCCTGATAGAGAATAGTGAGTTTCTGCCATAACCTGCCGACATAGCCCTGCAACATTAGGGACACATAATCGTCCTCGATATCTGAGGACCCCATCTTCTGTAATTCCAATCGGTGTCTTCTCCTTCTGAAGGGTAGTATCCCTATAATGAACTAAAACAAAATCCTTGTAATGGCATTCCTTTACTTCAATCACTAAAGAGGATGTTGTCGTATCCTGAATATTCCAATATCACCTAAGTCCAGTAACCAAACTCCAAGACTAGCTAGCTGATGGACCTCATGGGCTATTACCCTATTTTCTGGCTATAAATATGACAGACTACCCATAGATCTACGGCTGAGGGCATCGACTACTATGTTCGCCTTCCCGGATGGTATAAACTATCAACGTCATAGTCTTTAAGTAGCTCCAACCATCTCCTTTGACATAGATTCAATTTCTTTTGCTTGAAGATGTACTCGAGGCTCTTATGATTTGTATAGATATCAACATGAATGCCATACAACTAGTGCCTCCACATCTTTAAAGCATGAATCACTATGGATAACTCTAAATCGTAGGTCTGGTAGTTATTCTCGTGCTTTCTTAGTTGTCTAGAAGCATAAGCCACAACCTTACCATGCTGCATTAACACACAACCCAATACAACACCTTAATCATCACAATAGATCACATAACCATCGGTACCTTCTGGGAGTGTTAGAACTGGTGCTGAAGTTAATCTATCCTTTAAGGCCTGGAAACTCCGTTCGCAAGCGCCAGTCCATTAAAACTTTGCTCCCTTGTGAGTCAACTTAGTTAAAGGTGCCGAAAGTGAAGAAAATCCTTCCATAAATATCCTGTAATAACCTACCAAACTAAGAAAGCTACGAATCTCCGTCGGTATTGTGGGTCTATGCCAAGTCTTTATTGCCTCAATCTTTTGTGTATCCACCCGGATGACTTCACCCAAAACGCTATGCCCAAGGAAAGCTACAGAGTTTAACCAAAATTTACATTTAGAGAATTTTTCATAAAACTTCCCTTTTGTAGACTTATAAGAACAATACGCAAATGATCTGCATGTTCTGTCTTTCAATGAGAATACACCAATATATCGTCGATAAATACAATCACGAATAGATCTAAAAAGGCCTGAATACACGGTTCATCAAATTCATGTACACTGCTGGGGCATTGGTCAAACCAAACAACATAACATGAAACTCAAAGTGCCTATATCTGGTCCTGGATGTTGTCTTTGGAAGATCTCCATCCTTAACCCTTACCTGATGGTACCTAGACCTCAAGTCTATTTTTGAAAAACACTTGTCACCTTGCAATTGATCAAATAAATCATCAATCCTCGGGAGCGGGTACTTATTCTTGATTATTACCTTATTCAGTTGTTTATAATCAATACACATCCATATGGAACCATCTTTCTTCCTCACAAATAACACAGGTGCTCCTCATGGTGATGTGCTACGTCTGTTAAAACCTTTTTCAAGCAAGTCCTTTAGTTGTTCTTTCAACTCTTTAAGTTTTGCGGGGGCCATTCTATAGGGAGGAATAGATATTGGGTGAGTATCTGGTAGTAGGTCAATAGCAAACTCAATTTCTCGCTCTGGCGAGAGACCTGGAAGTTCAACGGGAAAAACATCAGCAAACTCATTAACCACTGGGATGGATTGAATGGTTGGTAACTCTACTTCCATATCCTGAACCCGAACTAAGTGATAAATACAGCCCTTATTGATCATCTTCTTTGCCTTTAGATAGGAAATAAGTCTACCTCTTGGTGACGTCATATTACCTTTCCACTCAAAAACAGGCTCTCCTGAAAATTGAAATTGCACTATCTTTGATCTACAATCAACATTGGCATGACAAGAAGCCAACCAATCCATACCTATTATAACATCAAATTCTACCATATCTAACTCGATTAGGTCTGCTATGGTATGTTGACCATGAACTACTATTATACAACCCCTATATACTTGCTTAGCTATCACTAAGTCCCCAATGGGTGTAGACACCTGAAAAGGTTTAACCAATTCAGGATTTATTTCAAACATACTAGAAACCAATGGAGTAACGTATGATAAGGTGGAACATGGGTCAATCAGTGCATATACATCATATGAGGAGACTGATAATATACCTGTGACAACATCAGGCGATGACTCTTAGTCTTGTCGTCCTACCAACGCATAAATGCGGTTCTAAGGATTGCTTGAGCTAGATGTTCTACCCTTGCCTCTACCATGACTCATTGGTGCTTGTGGACCCTACCCAAGGCGGCATACTGATGATGATGAACCAGCTACAGATCCCGTTAGCTGATCTATGCTTGCATTACCTCTCATCTGACAATCCTTCATAATGTGGCCCAGATAACCACAAGTATAACACACACCTAATCCCATATGACACTGCCCGGTATGCTGCTTACCACATTGAGCACATCGTGGCAAAGGCGGCCTCATGTGATTTGACTCACCCCTATATTGAGAACCTGAGGCCCTGAAATTCTGACCAGACCCTAAATATGAGGAGCGATCAAATCTCTCACCGCCAAACTCAGAGGGCATGCTAGTCGATGGCTGGGCTGGATACCTCGGGTACTACTGCCTTTGACCACCTCGAAACTCACTGGAAGGACCCAAAGACCTCGCCCTCTTATTCTGGGACCTATCATGCTCACGATCCTCCCTATATTTCTATTTACGCTCCTCTACACCCTAAGCGTATGCTTGAATACGAGAAATATCCAAGTCTAGCTGAAGTGAGACTGACATACAATCGTTAAGCAAGTGAGGCTCTAATCCCATCACGAACCGGTGAACCCGATCCTCCATCTTAGATACAATAATAGGATCATACCTAGCCAACAAATCAAACTGAAGATTGTACTCCCGAACACTAATATTACCCTTTTGAAGGGTCAAGAACCTATCAACTCTGGCCCGCCTAAGCTCTGGTGGTAGATAATGATGAAAAAAAGATTTTGTAAACTCCTACCATACTACTGGTGGAGCATCCTCACCTCTGGACAATTCCTAAGACTTGTACCAATTAACTGCAACATCTTGGAGTCTATTGGAAGCTGGCTCAGCTGACTCAGTCGCAGTTGCCTTCATTACCCATAACGTCCTCTGCAGTATATCAAATAAATACCTGAGGGTCCTCGTTTGAATCTATCCTAGTGAATACCAGGGGGTTTAAATTAATGAATTCATGAATCCTTGAACTGACAGACCTATCTACATGACCAATACCTATTTCCTAACGCCGAGCTTGTGCGGATACTAATCGGGTTAATAGCTGAATAGCATCTCTCATCTCCTGACCTGATGCATTCGGCTGAGGTACTGAATGTATAGGGGTGGGCACTGGAGTTTGTGCCCCTCGGAGCTTTTCTGGAAAGGGCGGGGTATGTGAAGTCTAAGATGGAACCTCACCATGAGACTTTCCCCAAGCCTTGGTAACTCATCGCGCTCGACTAGGAGTCTCACCAACCACAGACTTTCCCTTCTAGGCAGCCGAACTCATCGGAGGCATCGCTGAAAATATAGCATATTGTTAAGAACATGAATTCTTGTATCGCACGATCTGAGATAAAAAGAGAGGATAACATCCTATATGTTCTGTAGCCTCATGTCTATAAGTGTGGTGCACAACACACGCATAAACAAGACTCTACTAGACATGGCCTATAGACAACCCTAGGACAGAACTACTCTGATACCACTTTTGTCACGAAACTAAACCGATGGGCCGCGACGGGTGCCTGAGTCCTACCTGTCAAACCCCCTCAAACATGCGTCTAAGATATAAACCTGAATAACATCTCCTGAATTACGAGAATAATGTACATGAAGGAAATCTGCCCCAAAAGGCATATATACATATATGTGCAACATACGTAAGGCGAGCCGACAAGGCTGCTATAGACAACTATACATCTCAAAACTGGAAGCCGGCAAGGCCACATACTATCCAACTAGACAAATTATCTACAGACCTCTAATATAAATATAACTATACAAAGACGGGATATATACAAACATATTATACCAAAATCAAAAGCAGCTCCGAATAAAGTGGAGCACGACAACTCTCGCTGATCAAGGATCCTAAGAAGGGGGACCGTCAGCTTGCCTACCTGCACCTGCAGGCATGAAACGCAGGCCCCGTAAAATAGGGTGTCAGTACGAAAAATGTACTAAGTATGTAAGGCATGAAAATAAGTATGTAAAAGACGTAGATGAAACATGGAATATAGAAACAAATCTTTAAATCTGAATAACTTTGTAAATTCCAAAATATTTATAATGTCATGCACATGTGTATAAATGTCGTGTCATGCATAGGTATAGGTGTACATTATATCATCAATCCACTGAGGGAATCCCATCATATCGTCTCAGCCACTATGGGAAACATCATCAATATATACCAGCTGATCAGGTGGTGGTGCGTGTATAACGCCGTAACCTTTTCCATATCCCATATACATATATTTACATATATACGCGTATATATTGTTATCTGGTCATGAGTCAATGCACTTGTATAAATTGGTGAAATGCATGAAAAATACGTAAAAAATCTCAATATTCCTTCCAGATAAACTTTTTCAACTGCGTAATATTCTGAGACCCATGAAAAGAAGATGATAATAATTCACATGGGGAATCAAGAATATAGACACTCCTAGTATTTCTATGAATAGAGTAATTTGTGAAAACTGTGCGTTTGCTCGTTTCTTCAGTATAATTTGGACCATAATAAAAGAAAGAAGGGATGACCTTAACATACCTGGCATAGAAAAAACTCCGTATAATATTCCATTGAAAACCTTTGTGGATTGAACTTAGAACCCAAAAATCGGATTAAGCTTTTGCTTTTTGAAAATTTTGATGAAATTAGCTCTTGCTTCTTTTAAATTCTTTAGCGAAATTTTGAAGTGCTGAATGAATTTCTTAAGTTTTGTTCCTGAATTTTTCCAAACCAAGAAAGGGAGGCATTCTTGCTTTTTGGAATGTCTAACGTTACCTTTCCAAATGAATTAAAACAAGTTCTTTACTTTGGATTCTTTGAAATTGGAAACGAATCTGCTTCTCATTCTAACGTTTCTTTGAACTAATATTGATATATCAAGAATGAGTTATGAGAAGTAGAGGTGTCTTTGGAATAGAATATCAAAGTGTTCAAGAATTGAAATCCTTGTAACTGTAAAGGATATGTGGTCTTATGACACATAATCAAGGAATGACTTTAGTCATATCCTTATAAGGTGGCCAGCTGCCACGTTGCTTTTGGGTTGTAATTTTGTTAATTTTTATTCACTTATTAGTTAACAGGGTAATGTTTCGTTACCCGATAATTAACCAATTACCCGTATAATTTAAATATTACCGCAAATTACTTAAAATTCAACTTATTTTTAATATACTTCATATAACTTCATACATTATATAATTGTGGTCATATGGTATCTTTCATGGTACTAGTTCATAATTACCGGTTCTCATTGCTCGACCCGTATTTTATCCCAAATTGGCCACTTTCAACGAAACTAGTTTTCTTTAATTCATGTACTCCTTTATCCTTCATAACACTTATTTATCGCTTGTTATAAATAGCGTAAATACGTTAACGTCAAGATGATCTTATAACAGAGATGGCTAAGGGTGAGCTCAAGCCCGGCCTTATCCGCAAAGGACATTATAATCAGCACTATCTTCCAAAAGGATGGGTGAGCCTGCGCCAAGGTAAGCTGATACCTTCTACAAAACTCGAGTACGACCCTATCAAGAAGTCCCAATGTAAAAGGGTATGTATATACATTCAAAAACCCCTCGACATGGGCCATAACGCTCTCTTCCGTGGAAGGCGCATGCAACGCCACCTCTTCTCCCCATCCACAGTCTTTTCTGACTGCCTCTAGATGCTCATCACCTATTGAGGAGATAAACCTCGACGCATTCTCCTGACGGCCCATAACATTGGGAGGTTTCTCTCACGTAAAGTCCCTCTTTGAGACAAAGCACCTCGATGTTAGCTCGTCGGATACCGGTGGTGTACCACTGACCGAGTGCGAAACTAGGGAAGAACCCTCCTCTCCTTGGCAAGCGAATGTGGGCACAGTGGCCATGGCTATGGTAAAATAAAGAAAGGGGAAATGAAAGACTCAGGCGAAAGCTTTGAGGTAAAGGGAAATTGACGCAAGAAAGGAGAACCCTATGAGGAAGATAGTTGCTCAATATGGCAGTATCTTCAAAAGGGAAAACACGTACATATATAGAGCAGACGAGGGCTATTCGCCTGACCTGGGGACCAACGGAATCTGGCCATGTCAGTATCATTTTTTCGGGAAGCACACCGGCAGGGTCACCTCGGTCACTTTGCAACCATGCCATATAAATGGCACTATCGTGCAAACGCTCGGAAGTCATTAGACTCCGAAAATTATCGCTATTGTTGGCATCGACCCTATAGAAAAGATCGACCCAATTTTGAGATGGTGCCCGATCTCAGAGGCCTCAACTGCTCCAAGTATATGCCCCGAAGAGTCAACATGAAAATTCGAAGTCAAAAGCATTAAAACATGAAACGCGGAAAATTAAAGTAGAGAAATTGTTATATTTCCAAAAAAATATTTACAACAGGGGAGAATTTACAAAGCTTTTCCCCCAGGGAGCTCTTGCACAAAAAAGGAAAAACGACGACCTAAGTCTACTCCTCACCCCCACTACCCTTGGAACCACCGTCGGAACCCTCATATGGAGTAGCCGAAAAAGCAGACTCTTCCTCCAAGGTTCGGGCTTCCTCGATATCAGCCGAGAGATCGACACCCTTATCACTCGCTTCCTCAAGAGCCTGCCTCCTCGCTTGCGCGCGAGCATAATTAACGGCCCGAGTTAGCTTTTGCTCAACCTTCACTAGCTTCTTCTCGGCTTTCACTAATATCTCCCGAGCTTGTTCATTCATAGTGGTTGCATCTTTCTTATACGAAGACGCCTTTTCTTCTGCACAGACTTGGCTAACGATAATACGGCAACCTTCTCCTGGGTACTCTGCAGAAGGTCCCGAGTTGAGACTAGCTCCATCCTTAGAAAGTCCCATTTCGAGGCCACGACCCTATTTTTTCCCATTAAATCGAGGACCTCCGCGTTCTTTGCAGCTGCCTCCTCTCGGAGCTGCTCCACGAGGGCATTCTTTTGCTTGACCTACAAGGGAAAAAGGAAATTGATGAAACACCAAGTTGCAAGGACAAAGGGTAAGTTCACAAATACGGTATTACCTGCTCAGCAAGGTTATCTTTTTCTCGGCAGATTCTATCTAACCTCGCCCGGAGCTCACTCAGGTCCTCCTTTCGGGCAGAAGAGGTCTCCAGTTTCTGTAACCCCGAGTTGAGATTTCGACCTCCTTTCCACGACATATAAACTCATCTCGCAGCATAGAGATTGCATAATCATATATATTCTTAGCCTACAACAAAATAGAAAAGTCAGAAAAACGAAGAAAAATGCATGAAATGTGAAAAGTATGCATAAAAGGGTATCACCTGCTGCTGGAGCCTCTCCGCCCTCTCGATAGCATCATGGGCGTCAAGATCAATGTCCTCATCGACACCATCGAGGAAGTTTCCAAGCACACCTCTCCCTCGTGAGGGCCTTCTACAATGGCAACATTTGTGTTCTGTGTATCCTTGTATTCCCCAGGTGAGAATCGAGGACCCAAGTTAAGGCCATCCAGGACTTCGATATCTCCAATGGACATATCTTGTCCCCAAAAAGATCCGAGCCTAGACCCTTTGGAGTCAGCAACAACGGTTTCCTCAACAGGGATTGTACCACATCCAGTTAGGGATTCAGGGACCACATTCACACCCTCCTCGAGGGTCTCCACAACATAGGCTCAAGCCGAATCGACCATTCCCGATTCAATGGCTTTTGGCCCAGCCACCTGCGGGGCATCCGTTCCTGACCTCACCCTGTGTACCAAACGGTACTTATCATCATCATCGTCTTCATCACTAATACTAGGACTTGTTCCAGAAGCTGAAGCCGATACCTTGGAAGCAGCTCAAGGCCTAGGTGATTTAGGCTTCTTTGCCACAGCAGATTCGACAGCCTCCTTTTTCTTCCTCTTCTTGCCCTTATCGGGCTTCTTCCTCACTTTCGGGAGGCGGTCTCATCAGCACTCCATCGCCAAGGCCTGCGAAAGCATAATAATCAAAGATTGTCAACTCGAAAGAGATATTGAAACATGGTAGAGGCAACAACAGAAAGGCTTACCGTGATTCTTGGGCGGTCATCGCATTTTAGCCAAGTCGGGCCAAGAACGCTCGAGATAAGGGAACGAAGTATCCAATTTCCTAATCCACCTCGGTAGGTCCTAGACCGCTTTGGCATACCAAATGATAGCTGCATAAACAAGGGGAAGATCATTTTTTGAGAGAAAGGTGAGAAGACAGTAAAGCATATTCGAGGGAGAGGCACTTACGCTCCGTATTCCACTTCTCCGGGAATGGAATCCATTCGGCTGGGATAATGTCCAAGGTCCTCACTTTGACTAACCTACTCATCCATCTCCGATCCTTATTCTCATCAATGCTCGAGAAAAATGGATTCGTGGAACGGGGGTGAAGCTTGATCAAACCTCAAAAAAGATGAGGGCTGTATAGTCTAATCAAGTGATCAAGGGTGAAACTCATACCCTTGATCATGTTGGAGAAATAACGGATCATATAGACTATCCTCCAAAAAGATGGAAAAATTTAGCCAAGCATCACTTGATACTTATGACAGAAGTCGAGAATAATAGGATCTATCGCCAGGGAAGAAGGATCGGATGAATCAAAAGACCGAAAGTGAATGGGTATGTATATATGTGAAGAAAGCCAGCCTTGTGGTCCATTATGCTCTCGTCAGAATGGGGAATCTCAACTAGCACTGTTTTCTCCCATTGATAGTCTTCCTTCACCTTTTGTATATTTGTCACGACGCTAATATACCTAATATACCAAGACACATGTTTGCATCGGCCCGAAGTAGATGAGGGTCACTCGATAGAAAAGTCGTTCACAATATCGAACTCGGTGGGGGTACACTATTCAACAGTGGGGGGGCACTTTAGGTTTGCCCTTGGATGTTCGAGACGAAGAGGCAGCACCCTCTTTTCGAGGCACTATTTTAGAGGTTCTAACCATGGTGGTGGAAAGGTCTTTCTGAGAAAGGAAGTGAGAAACCAAAAGCGGAAGAAAGAATAGTGTGGAGAGTGATGGCTTTATCTCTGAAAGTTTGAAGATTGTTGTAAAAATGTGCATCACTAAACGATTGAGGCATTTATAGAAGCCATATGGGTAGCAGAAAGGACGAACCAATAGCGGTTTGTGAGCTTCTCGACAGTCGTGTTGATAGCGACCCTTGCGTGGCATTTTTGAAATATGGCATTAAATGCTCTGATAGGCTGACGTCATAATGGCAGTGACTAAGAAGTAGGAGTTAAAAACCGTTTCCTATCACTTTATTCTAGGAAACATGGGACTATATATATATGGTAAAATCGGAGGGTCCAATATTCGGTCATTACAACACTTTATGAGCATGTTTCCAAAGGTTCAAGACTATGGTCGAGATTCACACCCAAGGGGTTATCGACGTCGACCTCGGGGTAGTACAGATCGACCTCAGGTAGTTCCCAAGGCATGCGACTAAGGCTGACCAAGTTTGGCTAGTTCAAGCCCGTACCATGGCATTAAATGGCTGTACCAACCATATATCTTTGTAATAAGTACATTTATACTATATTGGGATTTCCCCTCATATATAAAGGAGGTCCTTATCATTTTGTAGATCATCTGATACACAATATTGAATATACATGAACATTCTCTCTGCTTTTTAACTTAACAAATTCTCTTGATTCCACTACTTAAAATACAAGAAAAAGGCTTATTTAAGACCAACCTTTAGGGACGAGTTAGTAATCTCGTCGCTAATAATATATGTATTAGGACGAGATTATATTGCGGTCCTTAATTCTTTATTTTATTGCGAAGATAATAAATCTGGTCTCTAAAAAAATAGTAATTGGTCCCAAATTATAATTGAGAGGCCTTGAGTGTGAGATAGTGCCGCCAAATCTAATACCGAAATATTAAAAAACTATTATTTTCTAAAAATTAGGCGCCAAAACTAAAAAGTAAAAGGTTCTAAAAAATATTAAACCTCTGTATTCTCAAAACATAGTACCGCATAAAATCCTTTTCCCTAATCTCTGTCTAGTTAGCATTAGAGCCGGTCTCGCTCGTCTGGTCGTGTGCAAAATCGATCAACTAATCATTTGCCGTAGTTTCTATCTCCTTATTTGAGAATCCAAGGTATGCCTCCTCTTTCAAGTTTCTCTTTTTCTTCTCTATGCATTCTGATTTCACTGATTGCAGATCTTCTTCTTTTTCTTCTTCTCTAACATTAAAAATTTGGTATTTTTCGTTTATATAATCAGTGAAAAGATTATTGGGTTGGGATTCCTGATTTGATAATTTAATTTTCTGAAGTGTATTCAAGTTTGTAGTGCATTATCTGAAGAATATTATTTCATTCAAAGTGCATACCAGTTTTGAAAGTTAATTATTCAATAAATGGCATATTAGTTTTATGTATTCAGTGAGGGATTAATCCTGAGGATATTTGGATTGCTATAATTTTTACTGTTGTTTGCTCAAGTTTGTTGTTTGGGATTTCTTCTATAAACTGATTGTTGGGTTGTTCCTGAAAGTTTATACTACTGACATTGTGAATATTTTTGTGCAGTTTACTTTTCTTAAATTTCGTTGAGCATGCTGATTTATTTTCTGTTGTGTACATGTGCTATATGCCTTTTATATGTTGAATTTTCAAGATTTATTGCTATTACTCATATTCTAAAATTGTTTTTCTATTGCCTTATTTAATTTGTTGGGAATTAGGTCTCAAAGGCTTGATATGTTGGTTTCAGCTACATAATTGAAACTTGTAAGATGTTAAAAAAATAAATATGAGTGTCTGTTATTCTATCATCTAGCAAAATAAAAAATTCTTTGAGCTTTATGTGTTTTTATTTGTTTCGTTTTACTTCTGATCTTCTTTAAATTTGTGTATAGTTTATATTGTTTCTTAATGGGTCTGCATATTTTTTTCTATTATGTTAAATTGTGGACCAAACTAGCTGAATATTGGAATAGGAGGGGTTCAAATGGAGTGGAATTGATATTCTGGATTGGTAAAGCTAATTAAACTAGTTTGAGATTAAGACGCATTAATTGCAATTTGTATTTAAGATTTATGTTTCAGTTATGATAATTCAATAATATTTGTATTTTCTTTGATCTTTTTCTTTGACTCATGACCTTCTTTTTCATTTAATATTTATGTTTCAGTTATCCATGCTTCCTTTCCTCTGTTTTTTTAATTTAATTGGTGGAGAATTGTATGTTTTTTTTCCCTGTGATTTTTTCAGTGACTTTAGTAGTTTCATTATCAATGCGCGCATTTTCCGTGGCAAACAAAAGTGAGTTGGCCCTGTTAGTAGTAAAGCTGAAAAATTTAGGATTTCTCGCTAGGCATTCATTTATCTAAGTGTCATCTGATTGTATATTGTAATGTATGCACTGAAAATAGAGGAGCCGAGTCAACTAGAAAGTGTGACCTTAGAGAGTTGAATCGGTTATGTTCATCTGATCATAACAAGTAGTGTGCATCATAGTATTTTTCTTATCTTTTATCTTTATTTAATTTACTTTTATTTACTCTCCAAGATTATGACACCTAGTAAGCAATGGATGCAACTTGTTGATAATTGGCTCGATGAAACCTACTTAATCGGAGTGCAAAAGTTTTTGGATTATGCTTTTCAGAAGACATGAGAAGAATATGAAATACGATGCCCATGTGTCAAATGTTGTAATACAATTTTAGGAAATCGTAAGACAGTTGAGATACATTTGAAAGTATATGGAATAATTCAAAATTATACTTTTTGGTATCATCACGGGGAAAAGTTAGGTGAGCCACTGTCAGAATCAGAAGATGAAGACGGTGATGAACTAGAAGAATGTGAAAATGAAAATGAAGTACAAGAATTGTTGGGAGATCTATATCCTAATATTTATGGATGAACCATGCACACTGATTTTGATGAATTAATTGAAGAGGAACCAAATATTGAAGCAAAACGATATTACATGCTATTGAAGGATTTGGAGCAGCCACTGTACCAAAATTCAAAAGCTTCAAAGCTTTCTTCTTTGATTAAATTACTTCACATCAAAAGTATGGGTCTTTGGAGTAATAAGTCATTTACAATGTTATTGAAAATGTTAAAAGAAGAGTTGTCACCTGATGGTGCCGATTTGCCAAAATCGTATTATGAGGCAAAGAAGATAATTCAAGACCTTGGCCTTTCTTACAATAAGATTGATGCTTGTACTAATGATTGCATGGTATACTAGAAGGAGGATAGTTTACTTGATTCTTGCAAAGTTTGTGGTGCGTCAAGATGGATAATAGATAGACATAACAGGGAAACAAGGAATAAAAAAGGTAAGAAGATAGCATCAAAGACTTTACGCTATTTTCCATTAAAGCCTAGGATTCAGAGGTTGTTTATGTCTACAAAGACATCAACTTTAATGACATGGCATAAAGATAAAAGAGTTAATGATGGAATCATGAGGCACCCAACTGATTCAATGGCGTGGAAGTCATTTGATGAACTTCATCCTTTATTTGCGACAGATCCTCGTAATGTCCGACTTGGACTTGCTAGTGATGGATTTCAGCCATTTCGGTATTCAAAAACCTCATATAGCATTTGGCCTGTGGTTCTTATTCCTTATAATTTACCACCTTGGTTATGTATGAAATAAGAAAACTTTATTTTGCCAATGCTTATTCTTGGTCCAAATAGTCCATGAGATGCAATTGATATATATCTTCAACCTTTAATAGAAGAATTGAAGGAGTTGTGGGAAGTTGGCATTGAGACCTTTGATGCATCATCTAAACAGAATTTTAAGTTGCATGCTTCTTTGTTATTGCCCATCAATGGCTTTTCAGCCTAAGGAAATTTATCTAGATGGAGTACAAATGGAAAATTGGCATGCCCATGTTGCAATAAATACACCTCCTCAATTCGATTGGCTAATAGCAAGAAGCAATGCTTTATGGGTCATCGACGCTACCTTCCTCTTAGCCACAAATGGAGGAATGACAAGGATTCATTTGATGGTACAAAAGAGAAAAGGCTCCCACCAAAATATAAAGTCTGGTATTAAGATACTTAATCAAGTACAAGATCTTCAAGGGATACATTTAACAAAGGATCCAAAGAAAAAGAAGAAGATATCACATAAAAATCGAAAGGATAACTGGAACAAGAAAAGTATTTTTTTGAACTTCCATATTGGAAGTTTCTTTTGTTGCGACATAATTTGGATGCTATGCATATTGAAAAGAATATATGTGATAATATTATGGGAAAAATCATGAATGTCAAAGGAAAGACCAATGATACAATTAAAACTAGATTAGACTTGCAAGACATGAATATTAGGCCGAAATTGCACCTTATCCAAAGTGGGGAGAAAGTTGAAGTTCCAAATGCATGTTACACATTTCCTCCCCGAAAGTAAGCACAAATTATGCCAATTCCTAAAGAATTTAAAGGTTCCTGAATGGTTTTCATCTAATATTTCTCAATGTTTGAACCTGAAAGATCACAAGATATCTGGGTTGAAAAGTCATGATTGACATGTTCTTCTGCAATATATACTCCCCCTTGCACTTCGTGGTCTTTTATCCAAAGAAGTGTGTGAACCGTCTATTGAGTTATCTTTATTCTTTAATGTGCTTGGATAAAAGGAGTTAAGGATTGATGACTTGAAACAAATTGAAGCGCAAATTCCCATAACACTTTGCAAGTTAGAAAAACCTCCTTCATTTTTCGATGTCATGGTGCACTTGCCTATTTATTTAGCCAGTGAAGCTAAGATTGCTCGACCTATTCAGTATCGGTGGATATATCTTGTTGGACGATGGTTATATTTTTTGAAATCTCTGATTGGTAATAGGGTATGTCCAAAAGGCTCTATTAGTATATTCATTGTTACATATACTGATGATATGATTTCTTTTATTACTATATTGTCATACGTTGTCTTACTATTTTTGCTTTTGGCTATTTGCAGGTTCAATATGAAACCATCAAAGACTGAAAATAATGTGGAATCAAATATGAAGAGTACAACCAGATATGCGTTCGTCCCGCCGGGTGCTATAAGAAAGGGACAAGGACGAGGATGAGGGCTTAGATCTTTGGTTGAGAAAGAGAATATGCCACTTAAGAGTTTATTTACTCAATCTAGTGATCTTGTTAAGCACTACATCCAAACAATTGAAACAAGTAAGATATTTTAAATCTACTATTTTTGATGTGTACAACTGAATTTTAATATTTAAATATTAGTAATATGATTTCGTTTCAGGTGCTATTGGGAAGGGACAAGGACAAAGGTTTAAAAGCTCAACCATGTCTGCTAGTCAAGGGTCGGTAATGATACATAAAGACTCTATCGTTCTTGAGAAAGAATATATGCTAATTGATATTCCATTGCCTCCATTTACTAATCAAATTAAGCAATACACCCAAAAAGTTGAAGCAAGTAAGTTTTTCCAAATCTGTGGTATTTTTAACTGCATATATTACTGAAATTAAATGCCAAAGTAAAATGGTTTTTTGTTCCATGTTCTATAGGGAAGGGATGGGAGAAAACTCCTAGATCTTCGTGCTCATCTTTAGGTATTTCTAAAAGCACAAGATCGAATTTTACCATATCTTCCAACCAAGAAATTCGAACAATGGATAAAAACTCCTTGGTTCTTGAGAAAGAGCATATGCAAGCCAATATTTCATTGCCTCCATCTATTGATCAAGTTATGCAACACTCCCAAGCAACTGAAACAGGTATGATATTTTGAATCCATATGTTATTAATTTGTAGAACTGAATTTTATTGCTATAGTTTTTACCAAATTATGCATCCGTAAGTTCTTCATCTAATCCTGGAAAGGTAAAAAGAGTTCGAGGGAGGAACAAGTGCAAAGAAGTTGCATCACTTGAAGTTGGACAAAAGCTGAAAGTAACCTTCTACAATAATCAAACAGTTGGAACAACTAGCAAACTGTTTTCGAGGCACATGGGAAGAATAGTTCGTGACCGTAATATGTGTCCGTTGGGAGTATTATCGTGCAATGATATTAAGGAGGAAAATCTGAATCACATGTGGGCAGCTATTGAGGTAAGCAAGATATTTATACACTGAAGATATATATTGAAAGTGTTGGTTTATGTTTAGTCAATAATGGCATGACAATTAGGATTATTTTGATCCGAACCACGTTAAATCTTATGTTCTTTCTTTTACGTTTTCGCTAATTATTGGTATCAGAGCAACATGATTCTTTAACGATCAAGGAGGAATAACAAGCAAAGATGATTTCCATGATGTTTGAAATTGATAGATTTAGTGGACGCAACAACTTCAATATCTGGAAGTTCTAGATGATGGTGTTACTACGGATGGAAGGTTCAATCCATGCTATTGACGGAAAGTATCCTAAGGATATATCAACTTCTGACAAGGAGAAGATTGAAGGGGATGCATTGAGTGCAATCCAACTATCCCTTGCACCTAACGTGCTTTAAAGTGAGTATGAGTACCGAAGAGACAGCCAAACAGTTATGGGAAAAGCTAGAAGGGCTATACCAAGACCGATCAATGACAACAAGGATGTTTTTACAATGGCGTCTTCACACATTTAAGATGGGGTCAGGTACTTCGTTACAAGATTATTTAGATGCGTTCAATAAACTTGTCATGGACTTACAGATTGCAGAAATTAAAAAGGAGGAGGAGACGCTTGCATGTGCTTTGCTATTTTCATTGACTGTAGGATATCGTGATATTGAGAATTCAATGATGTATAGAAAGGAGCCTATGAAGCTTGAGCAAGTGCGGTAGGCACTTAACTCTAGTGATGTGCGGAGGCACATTGAAGCAGATAGAGATGACTAGGCAAGTGGGCTCTTTGTGAGAGGCCAGACTAGCCAACAGGGAAAGAGCAAATCAAATCACAGATCAAAGTCTCGTGTGAACAAGAAGAATACACAGTGTTGGGGTTGTGGCAAGAAGGAGCACTTTGAACGAGATTTCCCAATGTTAAAGTCTAAGGAAAAGGCGAGTGCATCTACAGTTGAACAGGTACATGATTTTGATAATGATTATGTACTAACAACATCGTGTAATAATAATAGTAGTTATGAAAACAAATGGGTGGTAGACTCTGCTTGTACTCTGCATATGACGTTCCGAAAAGATTGGTTTAGCAGCTATGAGAAAAGTGGAGGAACCGTAGTAATGGGCAGTAATGCAACTTGTGCAATAGTTGGCATTGGCTCAGTTCAGGTTCGCTGCCATGATGGAGTCGTGAGGACTAATACACAAGTCCGTTATGTTCCTGATTGTAAGAAGAATTTGATCTCCTTGAGTACTCTGGATAACAAGGCTATAGGTACATGAGCGAAGCAGGAACTATAAAGGTGACTAAAGGTTTTTTAGTCATGCTGAAAGGCTGGAGAACGGCCTTTACACATTGGCCAGAAGCACCATTGTTGGCTTTGCAAATGCATCTATAGTGCAGTTATCTAATGATGACAAGGCAAGATTACGGCACATTAGACTAGGTCATATAAGCGCACGTAGACTAGAGATGTTGAGTAATCATAACCTTTTGGAAGGTGAGAAGTAAGCACACTTGACTTCTGTGAGAACTACATTCTAGGGAAGCAGAAGAAGTCAGCTTCAGCACTAGCAAACACAAGACAAGAGGAGTGCTAGACTACATCCATTCAGATTTAGGGGGTCCCACTAAACTTCCATGGAAGGGCAGAAAGAGGTATCTTCTCACTTTTATTGATGATTTCTCATGAAAGGTTTGGGTGCATTTTTTGAAGGCAAAAAGTGATGTTTTTGAAGCATTTAAAGAGTGGAATATTTTGGTTGAAAATCAAATGGAGCGGAAAATCAAGTATCTTCGCACAGACAATGGCTTGGAGTTTTGCAATGAAGATTTTAGTGAATTCTGCAAGGTTCATGGGATCTCAAGACATAGGACTGTCAGTCATACCCCACAGTAGAATGGAGTTTTCGAGAGAATGAACAGAACTCTTCTTGAAAAGGCTCGTTGTATGCTCCTACAAGCCAAAATGTCCAAAGTATTTTGGGTTGAAGCAGTTCACACTGCTGCTCATATTGTCAATTGATTGCCAGCATTGGCAATTGACTTTAAGACTCCGAATGAGGTATGGTCAGGTGAATCCTCTAACTATTCATACTTACGAGTATTTGGGTGTCCAACTTATTATCACGTTAATGAACGAAAGCTTGAACCAAGGGCTAAGAAGGCCATATTCGTAGGGTATGTGGATGGAGTAAAAGGGTAAAAATTTTGGTGTTTGTCTTTACTCAAATTTATAGTTAGTAGAGATGTCACCTTCAATGAATCCTCTATATTTTATCCCCATAAAATTTCCGTGGAGTTTTCAGGAAATAAGAACGACGAGCAGGTGGAGCTTCCGGTGGAGCTTGCCAAGGAAAATGATCAAGAGACTCAGGTTAAAGATGAGTCAGAAGATGTAGACCTTGAAGAACTTGCTGTCAATGAACCATACACAATTGCCAAGGGGAGGGAGAAGAGGTAGACACGAGAACCGGAAAGCCTTATAGATCAAGCAAACTTGATTGCATATGAGTTCGTAGCTGCACAAGAAGAGATTAAGGATCTTGAGCCCTCCTCGTATATTGAAGAAACTTCTTGCAAGGATGCTATACAATGGTGGTTAGCCATGACTGAAGAGATGGAGTCTCTTCATAAGAATCAGACATGGGTCTTAGTGAAAAGACAAAAGGGGAAGAGGACAGTTAGATGCAAGTGGGTCTACCGAAAGAAAGAGGGAATTCCTGAAGTAGAAGATGTTAGGTTCAAGGCGATATTGGTTGCAAAAGGTTTCAGTCAGAAGGAGGGAATTGACTACAATGAAATTTTCTCTCCAGTTGTGAAGCATAGCTCAATTCGAGTGCTACTAGTATTAGTTGCCCAATTTGACTTGGAGCTTCAATAGCTTGATGTCAAAACTACTTTCTTACACGGTGATCTAGAAGAGACAATCGATATGGATCAGCTTGAAGGTTTCCTAGCTGAGGGAAAAGAAGACCATGTATGCCAACTAAAGAAGTCTTTGTATGGTTTGAAGCAATCCTCTAGATAGTGGTACAAGAGGTTTCATGCATTCATGACTACACATGAATTCTGAAGGAGTGCATTTGATAGTTGTGTGTATCACAAGAAGATATCTGGTAACTCAATGATTTATTTTCTGTTGTATGTTGATGATATGCTTATTGTTGCTAACAACATTACAGAGATAAATGCTTTGAAGAAACCGTTGACTAAGGAATTTGACATGAAGGATTTAGGAGCTACAAAGAAAATCCTTGGTATGGAGATTTCAAGAGAAGACAGTGTTGTACATCTTTCTCAGAAGAGGTATATTGAAAGTACCAATATGCATAAGTGCAAGCCTGTAAGTATACCATTAGCTCCTCATTTTAAATTTTCAAAGTTACAAATGCCTTAGTTAGAGGATGAGGTGGAGCATATGTCAAAGATTCCTTATGCCAGTGCAGTCAGTAGCATTATGTATGTTATGGTATGCACATGTCCAAATATTTCTCAATCTCTAAGTATGGTAAGTAGATACATGTCCAGCCCAGGAAAGAGGCATTGGGAAGTTGTCAAGTGGATATTGACATATCTCAAAGGAGCTTCTGGTGTTGGTCTGACCTTTCAAAAAAGTGGAGGTATTTCAATTCTCTGTTATGTAGATTCTGACTATGTAGGAGATCTTGACAGAAGAAGTTCCACAACTGGATACATCTTTACCCTCGTTGGCAGTGTCGTTAGTTGGAAGTCGACTCTGCAGTCGATTGTCGCTTTATCTACGACAGAAGCAGAATACATTGCAGCAGCGCAGGCGATGAAGGAAGCTATCTGGTTGAAAGGTTTAGTAGCGGAATTGAGTTTGGTTAAGTTGGAATCAACTTTTAGATGTGATAGTGAGAGTTCTATTCATCTAATGAAAAATCAGAGATTTCATGAGTGCACTAAACACATTGATGTCAGGTTTCATTTTATTCGAGATGTTGTTGAAGAGGGAACTATCAAGCTCGTGAAGGTTATCACAGACGATAATGCTGCAGACATGTTGACCAAGATAGTCCCGCTCGCTAAGTTTGCACACTACAAGGACTTGGCGGGGGTGTACATCAACTGATGCAACTCCGAAGAGAATAGTAGTTAGGTGGAGGTGATATTTTCAACAATGGTTTGATTCTTCTTGTTTCTTACAGCGGGGTTGCCTAGTAAGCTTAGAAGTTTTGGCCAAAGTTATTCACACGCACGCTCGAAACGCAAACCAAGGTGGAGATTGGAAGTGTTGGTTTATGTTTAGTCAACAATGGCATGCTAATTGGAAGAGTTGGTGGAAAGAGTTGGTGTGGATGCTAGGAGGAAGTTTCCTCATTTGATGTCATGGGAGGTAGTTTGATGTCAGCAATGACATCAAGAGGAGGTCTTTACCTCGATAAATAGATGCACTCCTTCATTTGTAGAAACCATCCCAAAAATAATACAATACATTGTAGTGAGTAGAGAGTTAAGAGAGAAATTCTCTTAAGTATAATTGGGAATTCTCCCCTTCCTTTGTTAATAATAAAAAGTCAAATATTCTCTGGTGGACGTAGGATTATTTTGATCTGAACCACGTTAAATCTTGTGTTCTTTCTTTTACATTTCCGCTAACACATATCATTTAGTTGAATACATGTGTTTCTGTTTGTGCCTCTATGTAGAAACACATTGTTGTTTTACCCTTATTTAGAAATAGATTCAGTCACAGCATTCTCTGTGTAAGAAGTGCATACATGGTCTCTGTCCAGAAGTACGAAATGGGCAGCTTCCCTTGCTTGATGTCTTTCCATTTTTGTTCCAGCATATCCTCCAATTGTATTATTAAGTAGCTCAATGTATCTCTATAGACATATGGCAATAGAGCTGGCCTCGTAGAATCAAACGAATATGAAGATATTGACATGATATTTCTGTTGCGTGTGGTGCTTGTCCTCCAAATTTCGGAGGTGATCTTTGCTTGTACCCTTGATATCTCAACATATACACCAAGTTTCCATGACCAGCAATGCAAATGTGATTGGTATTTCTTCCTTTGAAAGTCCATTGTGCCCGTATTTTGAATCCAAAACAATATTCCTAGCTTGACACAAATGCTCATAGCTTGGCTCCATGAACAATATTCCATGAATATAATTTTTGGAGAATGTTAACTGATTCAATTGTTAATTGTTGTAGAGTTTGAAATAACAGCTGAAACTATATTATATGTTAATTGCTGTATAACTGCTGGAGAGTTGCTACTAACACAGGATTATGAGTAGTTACTAAAACTAAACTAATTCATTAACTCAACCCATGTTTTGATTATTGTAGGATAAACTTAAGAGTGTTGACATGAATGATCATCGTGATCGTATCTTCGCATGGATGAAAGAGTTATGGAACAACTCTCGTCCCCTCTCGAGAGTTATGAATCTCTTCTTCATTATTAATTGAATAGATAAGAAAGAGAGCGCTCCCTCGTCCCCTCTCGTCTACCTCTGCTTTGCCATCAAACCTGGTCGGATTCGCCGAAAAAAAAAAGGGAAACACTGACGACCACCATTTAAATCGGTTGGTTCCAGCTTGAAACCTTCAGATTTGCCCAAATCTGACTAAAAAGGGAGATGAGGGGTCTGATTTGGTTTTTGCTTTTTTTATTATATTGTGTTTCAGATTTGCTTTTTTTACTAATTACATTAGCAAGAAGTTGGGCTTCTAGTTTTCTCATAGCTCGAAAAGCTGTTCAGCAGCAATTTTCTCCACAAAAACAAGAAAGAAAGAAAGAAAAGTAAGAGAATAAGAAGAATCTAAAAGCGATAGGGATTGGGAGAAAATCGACTATCTTTTCTTGGTGGTAGCGGTGATACCTCCTTCTGGTTTTTGGGTCATGGTGTTTTCTGTATTTTTAGGAATTCTCGGAGTATTGGAGACAAGTTGGGCGCACGAGCACTGGCAAAGGAGAGCAACCTGGGCGAGTGTCAGCAAAGGGCGGTAGAAAGTAGTGCGTGAGCGTATAACTACATCGAGTACAGCAAATCAGCCACAGGTTTTGTTATCGGGAGTTGGTACCTCCTGTTTTACTGTTTCCCTTTTGGTGTTAGCTAAATTACTGTTACTTTACTTCGCAATAGTTAAACCTTTCAACTAGGATACTAGTTACCACTTGTTTCCTTCTAGTTTGATTTATGTCTGTTGTGCACTAGCGAGTCTTCTCTAGATTGTCGTAGATGTAGTGGTTGCAGTCTGGGATGATAGAATAAGGGCATGTCCTCGGGTGGGGCAGAGTGTGGGGCTGGGGTCAGGGGGTGGGTCGGGTAGCAGGGGAGGTAGAGGGGGCAAGGGAGCCTATAGGTTGAGAATCGGGTCATGGAACATAGGTTCACTAACGAGTAAATCCATAGAGTTGGCGAAAATCCTGCAGAAGAGGAAGATTAATATAGCGTGTGTCCAGGAGACTAGGTGGGTCGGATCGAGGGCGAAAAACGTGGATGGGTATAAGTTGTGGTACTCTGGTGTCCTGAGGGGTAAGAATGGAGTGGGTATCCTGGTAGATAGCCACCTTAGAGAGTCTGTGGTAGAGGTCAGGCGGGTGAATGATAGACTAATGACTATTAAGTTGGTGGTGGGTGAGGGTACTTTAAATGTCGTTAGCATGTACGCACCGCAAGCAGGCTTGGATGAGGATATTAAGAGGCGCTTTTGGGAGGGGTTGGATGAGATTGTTCGTAGTATACCGCCTTCTGAGAGGTTATTCATAGAAGGAGATTTCATTGGTCATATTGGGTCATCTGCAGGTGGGTACACTGAGGTGCATGGCGGCTTCGGTTTCGGGGAGTGGAACGGAGGGGGCATTTCGCTGTTGGACTTTGCCAAGGCTTTCGATCTAGTCATTGCGAACTTGAGTTTTACGAAGCGGGATGAACATTTGGTTACTTACCAAAGTACGGTGGCGAAGACTCAGATTGACTATCTACTCCTCAGGAGATGCGACAGAAGGTTGTGCGACAACTGCAAGGTTATTCCAGGTGAGACTCTCTCAATGCAGCATAGGCTTTTGGTGATGGACATTTGTATTAGGATAAGGAGGAAGAAGAGGTCAGTACAAGGACGCCCCAAGAGTAGGTGGGGTGCCTTAACTAAGGATAAAGCTAAGGGGTTGGAAGGAAGGTTATCGGCAATGGGAGCTTGGAGAAGTAGTGGGGACACAAACACAATGTGGTCGACGATGGCGGACTGTATAAGAAAGGCGGCGAGAGAGGTGTTAGGGATATCTACGGGCCACAATAGTGGCCACAAAGGAGATTGGTGGTGGAATGCAGTTGTCCAAGGTAAAGTGGAAGCAAAGAAGGCAGCTTACCTGCGGTTAGTAGGGAGCACTGACGAGGATGAGAAGAGAGAGAACAGTCAAAGGTATAAGGTAGCTAGGAAGGAGGCGAAGATGGTAGTGACGGAGGCTAAGACGACAGCTTTTGCTCGTCTGTATAAGGAACTAAGGAACAAAGGAACAAAGGTGGGGAGAAGAAGTTATTCCGACTCGCTAAGGCGAGAGAGAGGACAACTCGGGATCTGGACCAAGTGAGGTGCATAAAAGATGATGACGGCAAAGTTTTGATGGGAGATGACCAGATTAAGAGGAGGTGGCTGACCTACTTTCATAAACTTCTAAGTGAAGAAGGGGATCAGGATATTATACTTGGGGAATCGAGGAATGCCGACAATCACCATGAATTAAGTAATTGTAGGGACATTAGATTGATGAAGTCATGGAGGCAATGCATAAGATGAGAAGGGGCAGAGCTACCGGGCCAGACAAAATTTCGGTTGAACTATGGAGGTGTGTGGGTAGAGCAGGCTTGGAATGGCTTACTACATTGTTTGTTGTTATATTCAAGACTAATAGGATGCCTGAATAGTAGAGGTGGAGTACAATGGTCCCGTTGTATAAGAACAAAGGTGATGTCCAGAGTTGTAACAACTATAGGGGCATCAAATTACTAAGTCATACCATGAAAGTTTGGGAGAGAGTGGTAGAAAAGAGAGTGCGAAGGAAGGTGTCCATTTCAGATAACCAGTTCGGGTTCATGCCGGGGAGATCTACCACAGAAGCTATCCACCTTATTAGGAGGATGGTGGAACAGTACAGGGATAGGAAGAAGGATATCTACATGGTGTTTATTGATCTGGAGAAAGCGTATGATAGGGTTCCTAGGGAGGTCTTATGGAGCTTCTTAGAGTATAAAGGGGTCCCGATTAACTATATTAGGGTGATTAAAGACATGTATGATGGAGCTAAGACTCGGGTTAGGACAGTAGGAGGCGACTCTGAACACTTTCCAGTTATTACGGGGTTGCACCAAGGGTCTGTGCTCAGCCCATTCCTATTTGCCCTGGTGATGGATACACTGACTCATCATATTCAAGGGGAGGTGCCATGGTGCATGCTAATGATGACATTATTCTAATTAACGAGACACGAGGCGGCATCAATGAGAGGCTAGAGATTTGGTGACATGCTCTTGAGTCTAAAGGTTTCAAGTTGAGTAGGACGAAGACGGAATACCTCGAGTGCAAATTTAGAGTTGAGCCGACGGAAGTGGGAGTTGAAGTGAGGCTTGACTCTCAAGTCATTCCCAAGAGGAGTAGCTTCAAGTACATTGGATCGGTTATTTAGGGGATCGGGGAGATTGATGAGGATGTCACACACTGTATAGGGGTGGGGTGGATGAAGTGGAGGTTAGCGTCAGGAGTCTTATGTGACAAGAAAGTGCCACCGTTACTAAAAGGTAAGTTTTATAGAGCAGTGGTTAGGACTGCCATGTTATATGAACTGAATGTTGGCCTGTAAAGAACTCACACGTCAAGAAGATGAAAGTAGAAGAGATGAGGATGTTGAGGTGGATGTGTGGGCATACAAGGATGGATAAGATTAGAAATGAAGATATTCGAGAGAAGGTGGGCGTGGCCCCCATGGAGGACAAGATGCGGGAAGTAAGACTCAGATGGTTCGGACACATTCAGAGGAGGAGCACTGATGCACCGGTGAGGAGGTGTGAGCGACTAGCTGTAGTGGGCATGCGGAGAGGTAGAGGGCGACCTAAGAAGTATTGGGGAGAGGTGATCAGACAGGACATGGCGCGACTTAGGATTACTGAGGACATGGCCCTTGACAGGGAATTATGGAGGTCGAGCATTAAGGTTGTAGGTTAGGGAAAAATTGTGAATATTTCTACAGCACAATAGAGTGAGACTAGCTAGTTAGGAGTTAGACAAAGAATGCCATTGGTCGTCTATTGATGCAGGGCTTTACCTGCTAGTTTTACTATACCAGACATCTATTTCGTATTTCGTATTCTGTATTTCATATCTCTTATATTGTTGTTATTTATTATGCATTTTTATGGTACTAATATATCGGCTCCTGTTGCTTTTTTTTTAGCCGAGGGTCTCCTGAAAATAGCCTCTCTACCCTTCGGGGTAGGGGTAACAGTTTGCGTACATATTACCCTCCCCAGACCCCACTTGTGGGATTATACTGGGTCGTTGTTGTTGTTGTTGTTGAAAGAGTTATGGAACAAATGGATAGGAAACTTGCATGCAAAATATGTGAAGGATAAAACAATTCAACAGGTTCTTAAGAATATTCCAAAGGGAGTAGACAAGAAAGAATGAGAGTGGTTATTAAAGGAACATTTTTCTTCAGAAAGTTTTCAGGTATGCCTAGTGATTTAATAATCTATTTCGCTAAAGCATCTGCACCCTGATTCCACTTCATCTGCTAGTCATCTTTTCAATTGAATGCTGCCTAGAGCTATAGACTGATTACTTTTGTGATTTAGTAACTTAAGTCAGTTCCTTCCATGGACTGTTCTCGATTTTGCCATGTGTTTGTTGCATCTTGGTCATATAGCTATTTTGCCAACAATTACATATCCGTGCTAAAACTCAGGTTGGTATGAAAATCAGTGGGAAAGAGTGATTTCATGCTGTAGGTTATAGACGGAGAGAAATATATTCATTGGAAGTTTTCTGACATAGCTCTCAACTCCTTTTGTAGAGACATATCTATTGAAAAATATACTCTAATAACATGTATGCAGCAAGGTTGTTAAATCTGACTTGAGCAGTTGAGTTTCTTGCTAGTACATCTGGAATAGCCTTGATTTATGGACCTTTGTACTGTATCTCTAGTGAACCTTACAGTTCCATCTCTAGTGAACCTTACAGTTTGGCATGACCTATCTCTGTGCTTTTGCCTTCATATTCCTAGAGGCCAAGTATTCTAAGTATATATTGTATGTTGGAACATTAAGTTTATTCTGAAGATTTTTAGAAGCTCAACTTATTATTTAAGTTTATTAAATTTCTTACATTTAATCTTAATGTTCACAAATATAGGCGAGAATCAACAAGAATGCGGCAAATCGAGCTAAGTTGAAGATGCTTCATCATATTGGTAGCAAGCCTATTTGTAAGATCATTTATCAAAAGGTATTATCATAAAATTTCTATTTTCCTAAGAAAAATATTTACGAGCTGTTATTTGACATGTTTGCCTTTGATGTAAAGGGCGGAAAAGATGGCAATCTACCGGATTTTGGCAACAATTTTCTTTGAGACCCGTAAGAAAGATAACAAGCTTGTTGAACTTGAAGCAATTGAAAACATGTATGTTTGGTAAATTGAATATGTAAATTACTTGAAATTATGATGGATTCTGATTTTAAATGTTCTTTTTATATATTTTGTAGGCTCAAATCGAAGAAATTGTTCAAGCAGATCCATCTCTACCTAGCATAGAGATTATAGAAAAATGTTGTGGACCTCAAACTCATAGCGATGTGTTTTTATTTGGGGGTGGAGTGAAGGCGGAAGACTTGAAAGGTGGAACTTCTTCAAAGTCTGAATTACTGTCCGCGCTACGTTCAACTCGAGAAGAAAACAAATCTTTGAATGAGGAAAACAATTCTTTGAATGAGGAAAACAAATCCTTGAATGAGCGCTTGTCTACCTTAGAAGATGAGATGAAAGAAATGAGGAAAATAAGAGAGTATTTCGCTGCTCAACAATCACATGTCCCGCTTACGACGACATCGCCCGTTTCAATTGAATGACCATTGTTTTTGTCTGCTGACCAAGTTAGTAACAATATACCCAACTTTTTAATTTTTATTCATGATTTGCGTATAGCCAATTTCTATATTACATATTTGTTTGACTTCACCCTTCTAAAAGGAGAATGATTTAATTAATGTACAATGGTGCAGTAAGTAGTCATAGCTTCCTATGGATTTCAATCTTTAAGAAAATCAAGAATGTGTGGTAGGAATTTGAGGAGTTGTTAGCTGGAAAATGGCAGAAGAATAAGGTTGTGGCAGGATGAATGGCTAGGACCTGGAAATCTATAGCTTGACCTATGACTACTGGACTAATATGTACCACTAACTATATCATTTTACTTCTTACAGTAAAGTCATTAGGGAGTGCACATATCTGCTCCCATGTACTTGATTTGACAAGAGCTTCATGCAAATATTTGCTTATATCTTGGTACTTTCATGCCATTTTTTGCTTACCCATACACCCAATGAGCTCTAAAACTGAAAGCAGTTACAAGGTAAAAATTGAATAATAACAACATAGCTAAGTACCTCCCATTGGAACATTCAGTAGACGATAAAAGCAGAGGATCTGAAGCATCAGAAATGAACAATCCCCAACTGTAACCAGCAAAAGTTTATTCATTTGAAACCAGAGGCGGATCTAGGATTTGAAGGTTGCGGGTGCCATACTATTTTGTACGTAGACGTATTATTATTTATATTGTCCAAAAAGGGTAAATGTTCAGTTTGATCAACTTTGAGTTTTGATTCAGTTTATACAAACAAATATATCGAACAAAATATTTGTTTTGACAAGTTAGCTCACATCATAAAATTTCCAGCAGTATTACCAATATCATAAAATTTTATCTGCATGAAAAAAATAAAAGACAACTACTTCTTTCATCTACTGGAACTTGAAAATATCTTTCAATTAACAAAATACTACCATAATCAGTTTGGGACAGCAACACTGTAGCTGGGGAGGATTTTGGGTGTGAAACGATTTTGGGGAAATAAGGGAGCTTTGTTATTTTAATGTACTCAAAGGAAAGCACAATAAATAAGTCAAACAAGATTAAATAAATAAAAGGGTAAAAAGAATTAATAAAATAAACAAAGAATAAATGAAAAAGAAAATAAGTGAACATCTGACAACTCACATTAATTGTCCAAAAGTACAAACAAAAGTTACAAAACATATACATAGTGTTGGGCCAGAATCAACCTCCCGCCATCTTGGAGAAATTTTCTAACCTTTACCATTGGCACCCAGTGGCAGTTTTGTTCTCTAGGGTGCCATTTTATTATATGTAAGATATTTCATCTACATATATAGATATATACACAGAATTTCGACCGAGGACTGCGGGTGGCGGTGCACCCCCTCGGCTCTATGTAAACCGCCCCTGTTTGAAATACTCTGTATCTTTACTCTTTCATGTCAGCCATGCTGGTTTAATAATCATTTGAATTATGTGAACAACGGCTCTCTGTGTCAATTAGCTTTGGCCTGGCATAAACGCAGAACATTTAATTGAATGAATGACTTCTCTCACGTTAAAACTTAGATGATCTGCCAACATTCTGTTCTCCCTGTGTTTGTCGGAAGCATTTCATAGCTTTTACTTACACCATAGCCACTTGTAGGTTATAGTTGTCGCTCTCAATCTCAACAATAAAGTCCTCGATCGCCCCTACATCATAGGTTTCTTTTGTCAAGCTAGAAATTAGCCAAGTGATGTTGTTGTCTGATCAAAATAGTTAGTATCTTGAATGGTAAATCTAGAATTGTCATACCGGAATTTATCGAACCAGAGTAAGATTAACCATCCCAAAGCTTTTTTAATTAATTTTTCTTATATTCTTGTAGCCTTGTTGATGTTGCGGGATAACACCTGGTGAATTTAGACTGTTTTTGGGGTAAGCGATTTAACTATTGCTCATTTAAAATTATATATGTTTTTTAACCAATAGTTATTTATTATCATTTCAATATTTTGTACTTACAGGTTTTGAAGACTGAACTAAGTCAAGATTCAAGTTTAGAAGATGCACAAGCTCATTATTATTTTGATAATTGTTATGCAAAACTTGATATCATAGTCTAGATCAGGATGATAGCTAAGTTTTTTTTGTTGAGGTGTTGAGAAAACATAGAAAGTAACGTCATCATGACATTTGAACTTGATATCATCTTTTTATATCTATATTTTTCAATACAATTTGATATTGATTAATGATAAAAATTACTTTTTGTGGCATTGAGCTTTTAGGACTACTCATGGATATTAAGAGACCATGAATACGATCGCTAAATTACAAAATTATTTTAAACAGTGACGTCGTCTCTAAACATAATCTAGGACCAGTTAAAGGTTGGTCGCGAAAATGGTAACGATAGAAATGGCGACCAGGTTTTTTGTCCGTCTCTAAAAGATAATTGAGGACCAGTTACAGTTAGTCGCTAAAATGATTTAACGATGGGAATATATATATTTTTCATCGTCTATTAGGGACAAGAAATGAAATCTCTAAAAGTTATTCACGACCAGGTTTTTTGTCCGTCTCTAAAAAATAATTTTAGACCAAATACAGTTGGTCCCTACAAAGATTACATGACGGGAATATATATTTCTTTCGTCGACTATTAGGGACGAGAAATGTAGTCTTTAAAAGTATTTAACGACCAGATTTTTTGTCCGTCTCTAAAATGATTTAACGACCAAGTACTAAGACCCATCGTTATTGACATTTAGTGTCGGTTGCTATTACGATGGGTTACGACCAGCCTTTTCCCTTCGTAATTTACCCTTTTAGGGCCAGATTTCAACCTTTAGGGACCAGAATTCCCTTCTTTAAGGCAGTTTTTCTTGTAGTGTTATATTTATTGCTTATATTCATCGTGTTCTATTTTATCGTTCTTCATTTATTGCTCATTATTAGTCATAAAGAGCCGCCATTAAATTTATCATAACTGTTAATCATCCATCGACTGCCTTTAGCAAGGCATCCGACTCGACCTCGAGGTCCCGTATATACACAAGCTTGAGGCTCCGATTTCCAGCCATTTGGTTTGATTATTATACTATGTGCAAGCTATTATCTCATTGTTTCTAATCTTTCACTTATCATTTATTGCCTAACAATTAACATAAAAATAGATCACATATTTTTAGAACCACAAAATAAAATCTAATTGTTATTATCATTTTCAAGGTAAACACAAAAAGAATCTCATCCTTTGAAGATTCACTTGGACACATGTAGTTAATCTAAACATACATTGATAACCACTGGAGCAAGCACTAATGGAGCGGAGCCGCTCCCTTCTTACACAGCCACTTCTTCAATAAATAATATATTTTAATTATTTTGTTTTTCTTCTTTATTGAAGTCAAGGTTCTTGTAGCTGCAATTGACAGTCTTCCTATCTATTTTCATTGCTTACTATATTAGAAGTTTACTAGCTTGGATAACAAATATAATTTCATATTCGGGTCCACAATAATTTGTCCATTAAAATTAAATTGCTTACCTAATATTTTCTCATAAAGTCAGCTAAATTATTTTTGAGAAGAAAGCTCAGCTGGGAAATAAACAAAGACCTACTGTTTTGATCAGACTTTAGAAAAACAAAAATTGGTAAAATGTATCTTTCATATTTGTCTTTACCACAAATCCCATTTCTTACCAAAACAAAAACTCTGTAAAAGAGCATATGCTACAACTCCTTGAAAACCCAATTGAACAAAATAAACCTTTCTTTTCACCCCCAAAATGATGTCCTTCGACTTAGTTTCCATTTTCCTTTTTGTATCCTTCCTCTTTTTATTAAAGAAATGGATGAATTCAAAAAACCAAGTCAAAAGATTGCCTCCAGGTCCATGGAAACTACCTATTCGTGGAAGTACGCTTCATATGGTTGGTGGACTTCCACATCGTGTCCTTAGAGATTTAGCTAAAAAATATGGACCACTTATGCACCTTCAACTAGGTGAAGTTTCTGTGGTTGTGGTTACTTCACCTGAGATAGCAAAAGAAGTACTAAAAACTCATGACCTCGCTTTTGCATCTAGGCCAAAACTTTTGGCAGCCGAAATTGTCTTGTATGACTCTTCCGATGTTGCCTTTGCTCCCTATGGTGATTACTGGAGACAAATGCGTAAAATTTGTGTCTTGGAAGTGCTCAGTACCAAAAATGTTCGGTCATTTAGCTCGATTAGACGAGATGAAGTTTTTCGTCTTGTTGAATTTTTTCGATCATCTTCTGGTAAGCCAGTTAATTATACAAAAAGGATCTCTCTATTCATGAGCTTTATAATCTGTCGATCAGCATTTGGAACAGTATTCAAGGAGCAAGATGAATTTATACAAGTAATGAAAAATGTTACAGCCTTACTGGAAGGGTTTGATGTGGCTGACATATTTCCTTCACTAAAGTTTCTTCATGTGGTTACTGGAATGAGGGCTAAAGCTATGAATCTCCACCATAAGGTAGATGCCATTGTTGATAATGTCATAAATGAGCACAAGGAAAACCTTGCAACTGGCAAGTTCAGTGGTCAATTAGGAGGTGAAGATTTAATTGATGTACTACTAAGACTTATGAAAGATGGAGGCTTTCAATTTCCAATCACCAACGACAACATCAAAGCTATTATTTATGTAAGTACTACGTATTGCAAAGGTCTTCTCTAATTAGTCCCTTTATTCCTGTTTATGTGGCCCTAATTTTTTTGTAATTGGCTCACCTCCAGTTTAGTAATCTTTCCGTTCAACTAGTGCATATCTAATATAATGACATCTGTCCAATATTCTATTTGTCTAACCAAACCTTAAACCATGGTTAAAACTAAAAAATCCTCACATTTTATCCTTTCCTTACAATTAGCTGTATATAAAAGGCGAGAATCTCGCCATTTTGGTTACTGAATTATTTGTAACAGTAAACCCTTTTTGATGAATTTTTATTTTTATTTTTATTTTCATGATTCAAATTTTTAATCGTTGAACTTTCTTCTCCCAAAAATCCCTACCTTCCAATGAAATATTATTTTCCTAAGCACCGTAAAAGTTTCTTTTTTGTTCTTACACCTTTTTGTATTTCTTAGAAACCAAATAGTGGACTATATTGTGTTTCTTGTACTTGACAACTGCATTGTTAAAATATTTTGTTGAAGCTAATGTGAAGAAAAAATAAAAGTAAAACATGGATAAATTTCATTCTTTCCAACCTAACAAAATTCTAACAAGATTTTCAGATAGCTGACTTTTTCTTTTCAATTTGAAACTAACCCACCAAGCCAATTTTTAGCTTAACAAGGGTTAAGGGATTGTTTAGTCTAAATGATTCATGACCCTTAGATCTAAAATGAACAGATGTCATTAAACTAGATGCACACTGGTGGAACTGGAGGGTTACTGTACTGGAAGTGTGCCAAATCCAATTTTTTTTGTCGAAAAACTAACCTCTTCTCTTTCTAAGTTTAGAAATAAATTAACTTAAACTTTCTAGTTTATCCTTAATGACAAACTTTTATGGTTAAACAAATATTTTTAACATGTTTAAGATTATTAGTTTTAAAAGTCTTATAACCACACAAATATTATAGTATATTTAAAACCACAAGTTTCGAAAGACTTCATTTTACATAATAAATTGAACGCGAGGAGTATTATTTTAGCATACATTTAAGACCACATGATATTATAGTATATTTAAAACCACAAGTTTCAAATTGCATCAATTCTATTCAATAATTATTTATGGTACTTAGAGAGAGTCGATTCAGTTAGCTTTCAAATATGACTACTAATGATGCTTTCATAAAGCTGGAATTTACACTTTTGGAAAGTACAATGAAAAGATTAAGTCAGCCATCACAACTTAACATTCTAGGATAATGAAAAGAGTAGCAAAATATTATGATACAAGAAATAATATTTCCTTAATTATACATATGAAGAAATACTTTTGGTCTAGGTGTTAGTATTTAGTAGCACAAGTCTAGATAAATAGGCTAATTGAATATTTCAGTAGAAGTTGGTCAAGGAGTTTGTACAAGATAAATAACACACATGAGATAATTTGACAATGTAACTTGCTCATAAATGTAGGACATGTTTGCCGCGGGAACAGAAACAACATCAACCACAATTGATTGGGCCATGGTGGAAATGATTAGGAATGCAAGTGTATTCGCCAAAGCTCAAGCAGAGGTAAGAGAAGTCTTTAGTAGGAAAGAAACTTTTGATGAAAATGATGTCGAAAAGTTGAAATACCTAAAATTAGTCATTAAAGAAACTTTAAGACTCCATCCTCCGCTTCCACTTATGCTTCCAAAAGAATGTAGGGAAGAAACAAATATAAATGGCTATACTATTCCTTTGAAATCGAAAGTAATGGTTAATGTTTGGGCTATAGGAAGAGATCCGAAATATTGGGATGATGCAGAAAGCTTTAAGCCTGAGAGATATGAGCAGAGCTCTGTAGATTTTGTTGGTAATAATTTTGAATATCTTCCCTTTGGAAGTGGCAGGAGAATTTGCCTTGGAATATCATTTGGTATAGTTAATATTTATTTGCCATTAGCTCAATTATTATATTATTTCGATTGGAAACTCCCTACTGGAATCAATCCAAGTGACCTAGACATGACTGAGTCGGATGGAGCAAGTTGTGCTAGAAAGAGTAACCTTTACTTGGTAGCGTCTCCGTATCAGCCTTCTCAAGAGTGATTCAATGGCATCAAACTTGCTAAGCATCACTCTCCTCTCCCCTTTACTTTTACTTTGCATTGTCCATCCTTCCAGTGTACTTCTCATCTTATGATGTTTTAGGCTTTACCTTTTTGTAATATACCGTGTCTTTAATTAATAAGAAATGTATATGATATTTTTCATTAGAGAATATCGAGTAACATTTTCTGTTAATTTTAGTAAGGTGCCGAGGGAACACAATATATGAAAGTACAAGAGGGGAGGGGTGAATTGAGTGCCTATTAAAACTTGGTCGATTATAGTACGGACTTAGTCGACTGATACGGAGACAGCTTACACAGAATTGTTAGTCCTTTCAATTTAAACCAGTGTAAATCACAACAAACAGTAAAGGAACAAAATATAATATGAGAGCAATAAAGTAAATGACACCAGAAATTTTTATACTGGTTCGGAACCAATGAGGTATCCTAATCCAGTCCTCTTGGGTTGCAAGAGTGTTGTCTTTTAGATCTCTTTGTAAATTGAAATAAGTACAACCTTAGTAGTTTTCAGCGATCACCACTAACGTTGACAAGATTGGTTTTCACTCGCTCACCAACAACGAACAAAGGGTTGGTTTTCACTCGCTCACCAACAACGACACTTTGGTTTTCACTCGCTCACCAAAGAAACAAACAATGACACAACCTCTCAGCATTTTTCCCTTTCTCTCTATCTTTTATGACACTAGTAAACTTAAGGATACAGTGCTTGACTAAGGTATAAAAAGAGTAGGAAAGTTGTCTGCGAAGCTGGTGCTTCTTTACTGGAGCATTCTGTTATTTATAGCTATTGTCTGGAGCTAGCCAATACTGATGATTCCTTGATTGTTGGTTTTATCCCTTCTTCCGAAATATTACTGCTAGGATATATTTCTCCTTAAGTAAAGCGATCAATAGATTCTCTCTGAATTTGGACAGTCTTTTCTTTCCTTTTGAACTCTCACTCAATCTTCCTTTCCAACATTGAGATGTACAATGAATTTGGTCCTTCCTTGACAAATCTGTATGAATCTGGACGACTGTCGAGTCTTCTTTCAAGCCCGTTGAATTTCCTTCCTTGGTCCTCTACTGGATTATATGGCACAAGAGAATTCTTTGATTACAACAAAATTGTTTCTTACATGAAGAGAACCATGCATCCTGATATCTTCCTTCAATGGATAAGTTTTCCATATCTGCTTTCACGTAATGGAATATTTGACCACTTTATACGAATGTGATTCCATATATTGTGTTGTTCCTTATATTGTGAAGGACTTTTCCTTTTGAAGCATAAGTAACTAAGTGCCCTGTTGATTGTAATAAGGAATGATAGTAAGTAATTCCACCTTCTTTCTTTATCCCTCGTGAGATGCTTTTTCCCACTAAATATCTTCTTTATCATTTTGGGAATATTCACAACTTCAATCTCCAGTATACTTAATGGAGCAAACACTGCAACTTCACCCGGTTCTTGGTTGATTTCTCCATTTGATTGAACTTTACTGGATCTTCTCAAAACGCATCCTTAATTTTCTCGACAGAGATTTTCTTTCCTTCTGTTTTTCTTGTACCAATCTTCTAAAGATCTTCTATAATTATTTTCTATATCTTCTTTGATACATTTTGAAACTTTCTTCTCTTCTAGAAAAGGTAAATCATCCCAATAAATTTAAATAATATACTCCATAAAAGTAGTATGCATTGTAGATATTTCCTTCCTCAACTTTGTAGTAAATCAACCATCATTCTTCCATCTGCTTTCCATAATAAACCTATAGCAATAAATTTACCACAAGTAAATGTTCTTTGATTAAATCTTATGTTGGTTTGATATCATCAAAATTAGTTTATGAAACCTTGTGGCTAACAATCTCCCCCTTTTTGATGATGGCAAACCATTGAGTACAAAAAATGAAAATTTAATCAAAGAAGATCAAATGAAACACATTAAAGAGATAAGTAAGATAAATTGGTTACTTCCCTGAAGTTATCTCTTCAATGTATAAATGATGGAACAAGTAAAGGCTCCCCTCACTTTATGCGTTACTCAGTTATCCTCCCCCTACCTTCATGCAACTTATCTTAACATTTGCAAGGAAAGTTTTGAACCAACTATTCTCTCCCCCTTTTGTCATCATCAAAAGGGTGGAATCATCTTGCAGGAATTATGTAAGCAATTATTCTCAATAATCACTTATTTAATTCATAATATCAAAAATTCATAAAAAAAGCTCACAGGATTTTGTTGTTCAAAACATCATTTAGCAACTAAGAATGTGTAATTGCACGCAGTCACTTGAAAATTGCTAGATGATTTAAAATGATTAAGAAAACTTTTGTTATCCACAAATATTAAACTTTCAAAAATGTTGAACAAAACTTAAGACCCTTAGAAAGAAAACAACATATTAATGCATACAGGAGTCAAGAAAAATGGACATGTATTCATACCACCCAAAAAAAGGATACGGGATCATATCACCAAAGAGAAGGATATGGAATCATTCTCATGAAAGTCATTTATCCTTTTCATGACATGAGAATATTAAAAATCTCCATGCCATTTTTTTTATTTCGGTCCACTTTGTTACCTGCAAGTTTTGCATCTGAAAATATCCTACTAGATCAAAACAATTAGTTCTTGCATACAATAATCCATAATTTAGAATGTCAACTAAAAATCTTTTGTGGCACTATAAAAAGATATTATGGAATCAGGTATACCAAAATATTTTTCATAAAAATGAAATAGAGTGTCGGTCATATCTTGGTACTTTATTCGATGATTGAACTTACTAATTTTCTCCTTGCTTCACATTATTTGGATTGTGAAGATAAAGGTAAATTCTCCATTATACTCATTTTCAACCCGATCATCTTCCCGGGGCTAAAAAATGCTTGATATACTTTTGGTTAGTATTACCAAAAAAAATATGCTCTTGTAAGTACATCTTTGAAAAGAATAATCGTCAGATGATAAAGATGGATTTGTTTTAAATGATAACTAGTCTTAGTCACACGAATGTGATTCAAAAAAACTTTCAATTCCAGAGAGGCTAAAGAATAATTGTAATCACGTGATTTTTGCCCTATATGAGAATTACTCCCACAAAATTCAAAAAATAAAATAATTTTTCTTGGTGTGCAATTTTTGTGATATTTTATGATATTTTGTGTAACTATTTGTATGTTTGTCTATGCATGTTTATTTGTTAAATTAATAAAAAAATACAAAAATAGGCATCTTTTGCATTTTTAGCATTTAATGTCCAAATGAACAATTTTATGCTTAATTATTACTTAATTGTGCGTTAATTGTTATTGGAAGTTAATTTGCGCTTTTATAACTTAATTTAGTTCTTAATAATAATTTAAGTACTTTTATAATTTAGTTTTAGAAAAATAAAAGAAGAAAAGAGAACAAAAATACAAAGAAAAATCGGATTGGGCCACTTCTTCAATTTCAAACCACAGGCCCAAATAATTGCCCAACTTTCCCCATGACCCGGTCCACTTCAAACCGGGTCGACCCGGTCCGCTCCATTAACCCAACACCCCTTCTTCATTTTTGTCCAACACAAAACAAAACCAAAAAAATAAAAAATAAAAGGTGAATTATCACTATTAATAGTTTTATTTTTTGTTTTTTTTTATATATAAAAAATCCGAAGATATTTTATTTTATTTTTATTTTTATTTTTATTTTTTTAAAAAAATATATAATAATTTCGGGAATGATTTAAAAAAAATAAGAAAAAGGGAAGTATTGAATAAAAAAAAATATAAAAGTAAAAATAGTTGAAATTCTCTTCTTTTTTTTTTAAAAAAAAGTAAAAGAATGTAGAAAATTTAAAAAAATAAAAAGTTTTGTGGAAATTTTTAAAAAATTTAAAAGTAAAAGAAGGTTGGAATTAAAAAATAAATATAAAGGTATCTGAAAATTTAAAAAATTTAAAGTAATTGAAAGTAGCATTTTTAAAAGAAAAAGAAAAGATAGTGGTTTGTTTTTTAAAGAAAAGTTAAATAAAGTGAGATTCTCTTTTAAAAAAATAAAAAGTGGGATTTTAAATAAGATAAAGTAATTTAAGTTGGAATTTTAAAAATAAAAGTAAATAAAGGTGAGATTTCTTTTTCTAAAAAAAATAAAAGCAATTTGTAAGTGGGATTTCTTTTAATTAAAAATAATAAAAAAAACAAATCTGAAAATTTCGAAAATTTTGCTATAAATAGAAGAGAAAATTTAGGAAGAAGGAGGGGATAAAAGAGGAAAAACTAGATAAGGAGAAGAAGAAAAGAGGGGGCGGAGAGAGAAGTATACACTCGATATACACTCTGGATACACAGAATATACAAGGACAGAATTCATTTTGGAGAGAGTAAAAAAGATAGAAACAAATTTTCTGAAATATTGAGAGCGGAAGAACACCATTGAGAGTTCAAATCTAGAAAGAAAAAATAAAGAGAGATTTCCGCACTATTTGTCTTCTCCATTTTTACTAGTTTTCTCCGTGTTGCTGGGATTTCTGGACTGAGGTGTTGAAGCTACTGTGTTGGGCTTTCTGCTGCTGTATGTTGCTGTGTTACATACTACTTTGCTGATCTTCTTCTTCTTGTACTGTCATTTCCAGGTACACATTTGTACACTCTCGGCTTGAAGCGAAATGAAATATTAATCAGGCTTTGTTCCTGTTGAATCCCTCCTGTTTAGATTTGTGTTTGAATATAATTTTCCTTTCTTTATATAAAAATGTAGTCAATTAATTAATGAGTAATGGGCTTGCGTATGTATAATTTCCTCATCTAATAATTTTAGTTTAAATTAATCAAATACTAGTTAATTTGTTTTTGATATTATGGTGTGTCAATCTCATGTTCCAGTATTATTGAATAATAGAATATAGAATGAAAGCAATTTTTCTTTGTACAAACTCGATCGCAATTTTCCATTCGCATTAACCGTAAACTAATAACTAATAAGTTACATCTTTTTAGCATGTAATTAATTGAGGTATTTTCTTTTGTTTTAGAGACAAACTTAATAGAAAAAAAATGTAGTCACTGTAGGTTTATCCTTAAAAATAAAAATGAGATGAGCCTCGCCGAAAAATACAAAAATCGCGGGGCCCTCAGTAAATATTTGCTTTAAATTTCTTAGACTTCGGGATGGACCGTTTAGCAAAATTTTACGGCCCTACCCAAAGTAGATGATACGCTAGTCGCTTTAGGCGCGCCTTTAATAATTTAATTTTCTTAAACTCGGGTGCACATTGATGTGACCCAAATCCAAATCTCAACGGAGTCAAAGTGTGTCGATGACCACGGGTACATTGATTGTAACGCGGTTCGAGATACATTTTCACAACGTTGCAATTCCTTGTAAAAAATAATAATAATAATTATGAAAGCGGTAAAAAGTTAAAATTTGCACATAAGTTCACATTTGTATAAAATCAGATAATCAAGCCGAATATGACAGTTGAGCGACCGTGCTAAAACCATGGAACTCGGGAATGCCTAACACCTTCTCCCGGGTTAACAGAATTCCTTATCCAGATTTCTGGTACGCTGACTGTAATATAGAGTCATTCTTTTCCTCGATTCGGGATTAAATTGGTGACTTGGGACACCCTAAATCTCCCAAGTGGCGACTCTGAAATAAATAAATAAATCCCGTTTCGATTGTCCTTTAATTGAAAAAAACTCCCTTGTACCCTCGCGGGGGCGGAAAAAGGAGGTGTGACAGCTCTGGCGACTCCGCTGGGGATTAAAACCCAGAACCACTGGTTCAGGGTTAGAAATTCGAGCTTAGATGAATTATTATATTTGGTTTTATCTGATTTTGTTACATGATACATGCCTAATGTGCTAAATGATGCTTTTACCGCTTTGATATTATTTGAACTGTATATAAACTGTGCCGAAACCCTTCTCTTCTTACCTCCGGGGAGAAGCTCGCTGGTCGAGACTCCCTATTCTGTTAGTGTCATCCTTTGAAATAAGAAAGAGGCCGGACAAGTTACAAAGCCGGACGACCCCGCGGGTCCCCGGTACGTAGCCCCCTCCTCGACTCGAGTTGTCCGCTCGGGTACACAGTCTAGAACAAATACCCAGGTTATGAACCTAGAATAACTCAGCTTCATGCCGGATCCCTAGTAGGAACGTTTGTTTGCATCACGTGCATTTGACTTTGGAGCTCAACACAGGGGTTGGGTCTGTCTAGGACAGGTGTACCAAAAATGAAAATGACCATCCTGATGCATCTTACTTGCTACTACTTGCGCATTTATTTGATTCGGACTTGTATGTTGACTGGCTTGTGAATATCAAGAATAATATTTTGAAATTGAAAAAAAAGAAATAGCGGTTAGGGAATTGATTGTTTATTTTTGAAAAAAACCAATACCCAAATGAAAACCAAAGGAAAAATAGAAGAAAAAAAAGTCGTTGTTCTGTTTGTTTTTCAAAAAAAAAATAGAAAAAAAATAGTTTGTCATGAAAATGAAAATGAAAAAGAGTCTTATTTTTAAAATAGTTTTTTATTTGTTTATGAAAATGCCAAAAAATAAAAATAAAACAAGTCGTGCGTTGAACGTGGTTTTATTATTTGTTCCAATATATATATATATATATATATATATATATATATATATATATAATCCAAAAAGTATTTTTCTTTACTTCCAAAATATATATATATATATATATATATATATATATATATATCTTTATTTTCCATTATTGATTTTTTTAGAAAGTCTTTTTAATTGTTTTATTTTTTAAAAAATATATATATATAAAAATAAAAATAAAAATATTTTCGTTTAAAAAATAAATCCGAAAATATTTTGATTCTTCTTTCAAAATTGAAAAGAAAATTCAAAAAAACAAAAAATTTAGAAGTATTTCTTTTATTAAAGGTAAAATTCCAAAAAATATTTTCTTTCTTCTTTAGAATAAGAGAAAACAAATGAAAATTCAGACAAAAAATATCTTCCTTTTACTTTTGCAATTCTCAAAGTTCAAATCAAAAGAAAAGGAATTCTTACAAGTCTTTCTTTTAAAAATAAAATCAATCAAAAAAAAAATACTTCCTTTGTTCTTTTAAAGCAGTTCTTTCACAAATTCCAATTAAAAAAAATGTTAGTTCATTTACTTATTCATGACCGCCCGAACTACGCGGGTTTGATTCTCACCGGATGTGAGATACGTAGGCAACCCTCATCGGGTCCAACCCCCCTTTTGCTAAAAAAGCCAAAAACAAATAAAAAAAAACAAAAAAAACATGTCAAGATTTTTAATTTTGTCATAAATAAGTCGGGTGATGTCCAACTTCCCCTTTTACAAAAACAAATGGCAAAAATATATATGTCAAATTTCTAAGAAGTCGGGTGACGCTGTTTTATCGAGACATAGCCGAATGTTCCCGAAGGGGACGCCGGAAGACTGACTTTACATAAACAGCCACTTTTGGGTCATATTTAAGATTTGGTCCAGTTGACCCACACAACCTTAAAAATCTTCGTCCCCGAGACGTTGAAAGGCCGTGTTTGCAATATTGAGTTTTCTAATTTGAAAAACGATAAAAAGAGTCATAAATAAGTCAGGTGATGTTGTTATGTCATAAATATCCGAATGTTCCCGAAAGGAAAGCCGGAAGGCTGACTTTGCATAAACAGCCACTTTTGGGTCATGTTTAGGATTTTGGTCAAGTTGACCCACACAGCCTTAAAAATCTTCGTCCCCAAGGCGCTAAAGGGCCGTGTTTGCAACACCACGTTTTCATTGTAATTTGAAAAAAAAAACAAAGAGTCAGCGGTTAGGTGAATACCGTTTGAATTTTTAGTCAAAAATAAGTCGAGCCAACTTCGGCCGTGTCTTAAACCGTTCTTGCCGAAATAGCCTTAGAGTATCTTTCAGTTGTCGAAAGGTTATTTTCGTAAAAGAATGGACAAGTTTGTAAAGTGTCATAAAATAATCCTCCCGGCCTCAAATTCATGTGAAATTTGGAGGGGCCACGTTTGCAAAAAAATAACCGTTCGGTTGCATTTGTCAAACGGAGAAAGGAAGCTGGCCATTTGTTTTGAGTTTGTAAATCTTTTGATTAGAATATGCGGGTTGTTTGATTTTCAAGTTTGTAGGTCATCTTTAAACCTTTGAAACCCAGTTTGTTTTAATATGAAAATTGAAAAAATGTTTATTATTGTTTATCCTTTATTGGTCCGAACTACGCTCGGTCTGATTCATGCGGGGTCATGATACGTAGGGGGTCATGATACTTAGGCAATCTCCATAAGATTCGACCATCAATAATAAAAAATAAATAAATAAAGGAAAGTGTGGGAGATTTTCAGAGGGGCACAATTGTCTAACTGCTTAGGTGCATTGTATCTCTGATATATGATTGTCTGTCCAATGCCCTAACACTAACGTGATGGCTTCCCTTTGATGTGTCCATATATAGAAAAGTGGTTGGTTGTGGTAACTCCTCCCTGCAAAGCAAAATCAAAGGACAATGGCTCCGAACCGCAGAACCGAGTGGGTCGGTACTGATGACCGACAACAATTGGTCGAATGGAACAACGGGTTGGTAGAAGAAGTGAAAATGCTGAGACAACATGTGGCAGACATGTATCAGGCATGGATAACGGGAAAAGCACCACCCCCTCCACCGCCAAGCCTCTTGAACTCGGTCATTTCCCAAGCACCCAACACCATAATGGAAGATCCCCCATACTCTCCATCCCAACCCACTTATGGCAGCTTTCCCAGCTACCCGAGTAGCCCATCACTCCTCAATGCTTTTCCGCTCCCCAACACCACTTCTTTCCCCGTGACCTCAAAAGCCATACCTCACTTCCCAGGTACCCGGCTCCATGAAATGCTTACCCACCCATACAAGCCTACCAAAAGCCGTCTGGATCAGGTTTCCGGCCCTGTCAACATGCAAGAATGAAGAGGTTGCTGAAACGAGGAAAGGCTCTCACCCCTATCGGGGTATCTTATGCCAGTCTGTTTGAAAGGCTAAGACATGCTGGCTCGATTGATCCACTCCCCGCATGAACTCCAAATCCACTTGCAAGGAACTTTGATTCGGCAACACAATGCGCATACCACTCCAATGTCATATGGCACAACATTGAGAGTTGTCATAATTGGAGAAGGGAAGTAGAGAAAATGATCCAAGAAGGGCGGGTTGTGATTAATAACAGTGACATGAAGCACTCGAACCCCCTTGAGAACTTGCCGACGGAGGTTGATGAGATTGAAGCTGGTAATGGTCTCGACAGTATTGATGCAAAGCTCAGTGTCTAAGATGCCAGTTTTTTATAAAGTGGGAAGACACTTCGTTCCTTGGTTAGCAAGAGAGAAGCTTGTGGTGGTTTATTTTGTCGTCATTTCTGTTGTTCGGATTATTAGGGTTATAAGTCGGATATTGTCTTGTGTCAGACTGTCTTAACTTTCCATTTTGTCATAGCGGTTGTTTAAATTTTGTCCAGTTTGTTTTAGGATTTTGTTCTGGATTGTTTTGTTTGTTTTGTTATTCAAACCATTTCACCGGTAGTCTAATACAAATCCGGTCTTTTATTGTTTCCATTCGTCTTTTGTTTAGTCCTTTTACCATTTTGTTCAATGCCGATTCTAGTGACATGACATGCGCACACAGTTTGGGCCTAATCTTAAAAGTTAATCATAAAACCCCGAAAAGGTGATTAGACCATTTAAAAGAAATAAGGACGGTTGAGATTATTCAGAGCTCGAGTCATATGGAGCTGGGGCAAGTAAAACATAAAGAAAACCGTTAAAGGCAAGATTTGCCAAATTGACATAAGGGTCTTCATGATAATGAGAAGTGAGAGTGTCGCCCAACGGTGCTTTAGAAATGACAAATGAAAAAGCAAACGTGTGAATATAATTGTCAAGTCCAGCACCATCGGAAGAGACTATAAATCTATGTTTGCACTGGCATGTTTTGAAGACTGGAATGACGGAGGCATTTTGTTCTACTACCTAAACACTTTATCCTTCGCTACCCCTTTTGAGCCTTATTTATTTTCTTTCATACCCCTCGTTCGGAATCAACAGCAACGACTAGGGAATACGAGCCTGGAAGGTAAAGAATAATAATAAAAAAAAAATAAAAAAAAATGAAAAAAAAAAGAAAAGAAAAGAAAAGAAAAGAAAAATGATAACAAAAAGAAAAAAAGAAAGTCAAATGAAAAAAGAGGAATTGGGAACTACGTTTGACCTGATTCCTCAAAGAGGATACGTAGGCGCTTCACGGCTCGGTCATGATTTTGAAAAATGAAATGATCAATTAAGATATCCCCAAGCAAGAAACTGGGGCAGATGTTGCGTTTATTGTAAATAAATCTAGTTCCGAAGGTTGTAATTAATAACCCAAAATCAATGCATTTTTTAGCCTTTAATACCATTTCTTTCTAACCCTATCCAAAACCCACATTACGATCCAAAGAAAGACCTTCTGACCAGTCTTCAAAAGATGCCAAGTCAGACAAATGAAAGTCTTACCGGCGAACATAACATTCTGTTCCACAGCAGAAAGGACTCTAATCTCCAGCAGAGAGAGTCATACCGCCAACACTCCAAATCCCCAGCTAGAAAGTGATATAAATGAGAGAGTCTTATCGGTGAAAACCTTCACAGGCACCATAAGGTGGTGAAAGCTGAGAGAAAAACCAAAATGAGAGAGACTTGATAGTGAAAACCCTTCGGGCACTACAAGTCGAATAAGATTGAGAATCAGATGGGGAATTGCCAATTGAAGATCTTGAAAGATGACTGACGGCGGAGGATAGACCACATGCGCATGTCATGACCATTAGAGTCGGTATCTGCATTTGATAGGTTTTTATTTATAGTTTCTTTGTTAAAGAGTCATTTTTTTTCTTTGTCTTTTTATTCTGTTCCCTTTTATCTTTTTCCTTTCATAGAAAAATCCCCAATATAGTCTGTTTGATCAGAACAAGTGTGAATTGACTTCAAAATATGCCATCAGCTTTCCAAATATGCAAGATGAGATCTGACTAGTACATCCAAGTGGTATAGTCAGCAAATAACAAGCGCGAGGCCAGTGTCAAGAAAAATATCCCCAGCAAAAGGGAATTGACAAAAGGATTGACGAGTGTCAAGAGGGTATCCTTGCCAAAACCAAGGTTATAAGCCCCAAGGCCAAGGCCCGTTGAACAAAGCAAGGAAAGCAGTGAACATGGTGTGGGAAATTCATACGAGACTAAAAGGTCGGGGAAATGCCAGTTTCCGAGCTATGCCACAAAAGAAGAGGGATATCCCCAGCAGAAAGGGATTATCCCCAGCAAATAATATCATCCCCAGCAAGTTGTGCAACGCAGAGCAGGGAAGGAGAAAGGGAAAAGCCATCCCAGTAGGAGTATCACAACCAACCACCATGTTTTAAACTAACAAATTCTGTTTGATTTGAAGCAGGTAAAGGAAATGGCATTGAGGCCAGAAATGCATGCCACAAGGGATATTATCAAACTGGGGCAGAAAATTTTCCTTCCATTTAGAAAATTTTCTGGAAATCAGGTACCCATTCGGGGAAGAATAAAGATAACGCCAGTCTCAAGGGAAGTGGTTTTTGAACCAGTGTTGCCCCCAACATAATACGTTTCAATGGAGGAAGTTGTTCCCCAGCAAAGGGATGAAACTTGAGCTAAGAAAAAGCAAGAGGCCAGCATCATTCCCAACAGCCTTCCGAAGAGTGAAGCACTAGTTCTAAAGGAATCAGAATCCCCCAGCAGTGTTATCCTCGACAGCGTTATCCCCAGCTGATAACATTTTACCCCCCAACAGATAAGTAAATAATTCCTCAGCAGTGTTATCCCCAACAAGTTTTGAGGTAAGACATTTCCAAGTTTTGAGGATTGGTCGGGTTCATCCGCCCTCAAATAGGATATGTTGGGTTCATCCGCCCTCGAATAGGATATGTCGGGTTCATCCGCCCTCGAATAGGATATGTTGGGTTCATCCGCCCTCGAATAGGATATGTCGGGTTCATCCGCCCTCAAACAGGATATGTCGGGTTCATCCGCCCTCAAACAGGATATATGTTGGGTTCATCCGCCCTCAAACAGGATATGTTGGGTTCATCCGCCCTCGAATAGGATATGTCGGGTTCATCCGCCCTCAAACAGGATATGTCGGTTTCATCCACCCTCAAACAGGATATGTCGGGTTCATCCGCCCTCGAATAGGATATGTCGGGTTCATCCGCCCTCGAATAGGATATGTCGGGTTCATCCACCCTCAAACAGGATATGTTGGGTTCATCCGCCCTCAAACAAGATATATGTTGGGTTCATCCGCCCTCGAACAGGATATATGTTGGGTTCATCCGCCCTCGAATAGGATATGTTGGGTTCATCCGCCCTCGAATAGGATATGTTGGGTTCATCCGCCCTCGAATAGGATATGTCGGGTTCATCCGCCCTCAAATAGGATATGTCGGGTTCATCCGCCCTCAAACAGGATATGTTGGGTTCATCCGCCCTCAAACAGGATATAAAGTTCGGGTTCATCCGCCCTCGAATAGGATATGTCAGGTTCATCCGCCCTCGAACAGGATATGTCGGGTTCATCTGCCCTTGAACAGGATATGTCGGGTTCATCCGCCCTTGAACAGGATATGTCGGGTTCATCCGCCCTCAAATAGGATATGTCGGGTTCATCCTCCCTCAAATAGGATATGCCGGGTTCATCCGCCCTCAAATAGGATATGCCGGGTTCATCCGCCCTCAAATAGGATAGTTTGGGTTCATCCGCCCTCAAATAGGATAGTTTGGGTTCATCCGCCCTCAAATAGGATGTTATTTTCAAAGTTATTGATGAAGACAGGCGCCCACCTGAATAACGAGAGGAATACATTTCTGTCTTTTCATTTCTGTTCTAGGTCACCCACCAGTATAATGCGGGCATATCATTTTTCATGTCTTTACTATTAGGCGCCCACCTGCATAACAAGGGAATACATATCATGTCTTTACCAACAGGCGCCCACCTGAATAACGAGAGGAATACTTTTATGTCTTAGTTTAGACAGGCGCCCACCTGAATAACGAGAGGAATACTTTTTGTCTGTGCATTTCATATTTTAGGCGCCCACCTGTATAACAAGGGAATACATTTTGTGTCTTTACCATTAGGCGCCCACCTGTATAACAAGGGAATACATTCCACGTCTTTACCCATAGGAGATGCATTTCCTCCTAAGTTTGTTTTAGTTTCACCCATAGGAGATGCATTTCCTCCTAAGTTTGTTTTAGTTTCACCCATAGGAGATGCATTTCCTCCTAAGTTTGTTTTTTACCCATAGGAGATGTATTTCCTCCTAAGTTATTTTTACCCATAGGAGAGGCATTTCCTCCTGAGTTTAGTTTTACCCATAGGAGATGCATTTCCTCCTAAGTTTGTTCTTTACCCATAGGAGATGTATTTCCTCCTAAAGTTTATTTTTACCAATAGGAGACGTACTTCCTAAGTTTAGTTTCACCCATAGGAGAGGCATTTCCTCCTAAGTTTAGTTTCAACCAATAGGAGACGCACTTGCTAAGTTAAGTTTCACCAATAGGAGACGCACTTCCTAAGTTAAGTTTCACCAATAGGAGACGCACTTCCTAAGTTAAGTTTCACCAACAGGAGACGCACATCCTAAGTTAAGTTTCACCAACAGGAGATGCATATCCTAAGTTAGTTTCACCAACAGGAGACGCACTTCCTAAGTAAGTTTCACCAAGAGGAGACGCACATCCTAAGTAAGTTTCACCAACAGGAGACGCACATCCTAAGTTAGTTTCACCAACAGGAGACGCACATCCTAAGTTAGTTTCACCAACAGGAGATGCACATCCTAAGTTAGTTTCACCAACAGGAAACGCACATCCTAAGTAAGTTTCACCAACAGGAGACGCACATCCTAAGTTAAGTTTCACCAACAGGAGACGCACATCCTAAGTTAGTTTCACCAACAGGAGACGCACATCCTAAGTAAGTTTCACCAAGAGGAGACGCACATCCTAAGTTAAGTTTCACCAAGAGGAGACGCACATGCTAAGTAAGTTTCACTAAGAGGAGACGCACTTCCTAAGTTAGTTTCACCAAGAGGAGACGCAAGTCCTAGGTAAGTTTTACCAATAGGAGACGCACTTCCTAAGTTTAGTTTTTCCCAATAGGAGACGTACTTCCTAAAGTTATTGTACCAAATAGGAGACGCACTTCCTTAAGTTTAGTTTTGCCCATAGGAGACGCACTTCCTAAGTTTACTTTTACCCCACAGGAGACGCACTTCCTAAGTTTACTTTTACCCCATAGGAGATGCACTTCCTAAATTAAGATTTCACGCATAGGAGACGCACTTCCTAAATTATTTTCATTCATAGGAGACGCACTTCCTAGTTCAAAATCATTAAGGTTTCACCCATAGGAGACGCACTTCCTAAGACTATTTTACCCCTAGGAGACGCACTTCCTATGTTTAATTTCATGCATAGGAAACGCACTTCCTGAATTAAGTTTTTATTATTAGGAGACGCACTTCCTAGTCTGGTTCGCTCAGGTTATACTTTTGCTTTAGGAGACGCACTTCCTAGTCTGGTTCATTTAAGATTTCATTCGTAGGAGACGCATTTGCTAGTTTGAGTCATTGAGATTTTACCCATAAGAGGCACACTTCCTAATATTGATAGTCCATTTATAGGAGACGCACTTCCTAGTTTGGCTTTTTCAGATTATATTTTATTTCAGGAGACGCACTTCCGGAATTGAGATTTCACCCTTAGGAGATGCACATCCTAGTTTGATTCATTTTAAGTTCGACCATAGGAGACGCACTTCCTAGTCTAGTTTATTGAACTTTTACCTGTAGGAGACGCACTTCCTAATCAAGGTCTTTCAAGTTTTTTAGGAGACGCACTTCCTAAAATCGAGATTTTATTCATAGGAGACGCACTTCCTAGTTCTAGTCACTGAAGTTTTCACCCCAAGGAGACGCACTTCCTAGTTTAGTTCATTCCGATTCAACCATAGAAGAAACACTTTCTAGTTTGAGTCATCGAGGTTTTTATTTTAGCAGACACATTTGCTAGCAAGAGTTTTTGGTTTTACTCGTAGGAGATGCACATCCTAGTCTAGTCTTTAGTTTACTCTCATCATTGCATCAATAGTATAAATAGGTTACAATTTTGCTAACGACTCACAAATCTTCCCAGTGCAAACTGAGGTTAGGAAATTTTCGTTTGTTTTGTTTGTTTTGGTGGTAGGATCCCGCCTGGAAAATAGAGGTTGTTAAATTCAAGATGATGAAGCCAGGCGCCCACCTGTATAATGAGAGGAATACTTTTCAGTCTTCACATTTCATGCCAGGCGCCCACCTGTATAACGAGAGGAATACATTCAGTCTTTACATTTCAAGCGTTGAAGTTGGGAGCCCGCCCAGATAACAGAGGCATACATTTCAGCATTAATTTTCAAGTATTGAAGTTGGGAGCCCGCCCATACAACAGAGGCACACATTTCAAGATCAAGTCAGAGGACAATAAAACAGAGGGTTACAACAGGAATCCCCAGCAGGAAACAATAAAAATCCCCAGCACCGGGAAGCAAAAGGATGCAACAAGAGGTCCCAGCACAAACTCAAGTGCATGTGTCAAAAGGAAGAAAAGCATCTGAAGAAAAGCACCGGAGGAAACACAAGCCGACAAGAAAGCAAGGCAACAAGAACAAATTTTAGTCTAGCCTAGCTTCTTGTTTTCTTTTAAACACGGTGTAACAAGGAGATCGGTAAGCAGTGATAACAGCATGCAACAGCAGTAACATTGCAGTCTCACGGTAGTCCCAGCTACCAAAACTTCCCGAACTACATTGACCTGATTCCTGTTTAGCCCAGGATATGTAGGAAACCTTTGAAGCAAAGGTTCGGTCAAATCTTTTTCAAAAAAAAAAAAATGCTTCACACTGAGTACTCGGATGGGCAAAAATCGCTCGCTTTATCTTTGCACGAAAACCCTTCGTGTCTTCGGGCAAAGAGGGAAGCTGTAAGCACGTGATTTTTGCCCTATATGAGAATTACTCCCAAAAAATTCAAAAAATAAAATAATTTTTCTTGGTGTGCAATTTTTGTGATATTTTGTGATATTTTGTATAACTATTTGTATGTTTGTCTATGCATGTTTATTTGTTAAATTAATAAAAAAATACAAAAATAGGCATCTTTTGCATTTTTTAGCATTTAATGTCCAAATGAACAATTTTATGCTTAATTATTACTTAATTGTGCGTTAATTGTTATTGGAAGTTAATTTGCGCTTTTATAACTTAATTTAGTTCTTAATAATAATTTAAGTACTTTTATAATTTAGTTTTAGAAAAATAAAAGAAGAAAAGAGAACAAAAATACAAAGAAAAATAGGATTGGGCCACTTCTTCAATTTCAAACCACAGGCCCAAATAATTGTCCAACTTTCCCCATGACCCGGTCCACTTCAAACCGGGTCGACCCGGTCCGCTCTATTAACCCAACACCCCTTCTTCATTTTTGTCCAACACAAAACAAAACCAAAAAAATAAAAAATAAAAGGTGAATTATCACTATTCATAGTTTTATTTTTTGTTTTTTTATATATAAAAAATCCGAAATATTTTATTTTATTTTTATTTTTATTTTTATTTTTTTTATAAAATATATAATAATTTCGGGAATGATTTAAAAAAAAATAAGAAAAAGGGAAGTATTGAATAAAAAAAATATAAAAGTAAAAATAGGTGAAATTCTCTTTTTAAAAAAAAAAAGTAAAAGAATGTAGAAAATTTAAAAAAATAAAAAGTTTTGTGGAAATTTTTAAAAAATTTAAAAGTAAAAGAAGGTTGGAATTAAAAAATAAATATAAAGGTATCTGAAAATTTAAAAAAAATTTAAAGTAATTGAAAGTAGCATTTTTAAAAGAAAAAGAAAAGATAGTGGTTTGTTTTTTAAAGAAAAGTTAAATAAAGTGAGATTCTCTTTTAAAAAAATAAAAGTGGGATTTTAAATACGATAAAGTAATTAAAGTTGGAATTTTAAAAATAAAAGTAATTAAAGGTGAGATTTCTTTTTCTAAAAAAATAAAAGCAATTTGTAAGTGAGATTTCTTTTAATTAAAAATAATAATAAAATAATAAAAAAAAACAAATCTGAAAATTTCGAAAATTTTGCTATAAATAGAAGAGAAAATTTAGGAAGAAGGAGGGAAAAAAGAGGAAAAACTAGATAGAGAGAAGAAGAAAAGAGGAGGCGAGAGAGAAGTATACACTCGATATACACTCTGGATACACAGAATATGCAAGGACAGAATTCATTTTGGAGAGAGTAAAAAAGATAGAAACAAATTTTCTGAAATATTGAGAGCGGAAGAACACCATAGAGAGTTCAAATCTAGAAAAAAAAAAATAAAGAGAGATTTCCGCACTATTTGTCTTCTCCATTTTTACTAGTTTTCTCCGTGTTGCTGGGATTTCTGGACTGAGGTGTTGAAGCTACTGTATTGGGCTTTCTGCTGCTGTATGTTGCTGTGTTACATACTACTTTGCTGATCTTCTTCTTCTTGTACTGTCATTTCCAGGTACACATTTGTACACTCTCGGCTTGAAGCGAAATGAAATATTAATCAGGCTTTGTTCCTGTTGAATCCCTCCTGTTTAGATTTGTGTTTGAATATAATTTTCCTTTCTTTGTATAAAAATGTAGTCGATTAATTAATGAGTAATGGGCTTGCGTATGTATAATTTCCTCATCTAATAATTTTAGTTTAAATTAATCAAATACTAGTTAATTTGTTTTTAATATTATGGCGTGTCAATCTCATGTTCCAGTATTATTGAATAATAGAAAATAGAATGAAAGCAATTTTTCTTTGTACAAACTCGATCGCAATTTTCCATTCGCATTAACCGTAAACTAATAACTAATAAGTTACATCTTTTCAGCATGTAATTAATTGAGGTATTTTCTTTTGTTTTAGAGACAAACTTAATAGAAAAAAATGTAGTCACTGTAGGTTTATCCTTAAAAATAAAAATGAGATGAGCCTCGCCGAAAAATACAAAAATCGCGTGGCCCTCAGTAAATATTTGCTTTAAATTGCTTAGACTTCGGGATGGACCGTTTAGCAAAATTCCACGGCCCTACCCAAAGTAGATGATACGCTAGTCGCTTTAGGCGCGCCTTTAATAATTTAATTTTCTTAAACTCGGGTGCACATTGATGTGACCCAAATCCAAATCTCAACGGAGTCAAAGTGTGTCGATGACCACGGGTACATTGATTGTAACGCGGTTCGAGATACATTTTCACAACGTTGCAATTCCTTGTAAAAAATAATAATAATAATTATGAAAGCGGTAAAAAGTTAAAACTTGCACATAAGTTCACATTTGTATAAAATCAGATAATCAAGCCGAATATGACAGTTGAGCGACCGTGCTAGAACCACGGAACTCGGGAATGCCTAACACCTTCTCCCGGGTTAACAGAATTCCTTATCCAGATTTCTGGTACGCAAACTGTAATATAGAGTCATTCTTTTCCTTGATTCGGGATTAAATTGGTGACTTGGGACACCTTAAATCTCCCAAGTGGCGACTCTGAAATAAATAAATAAATCCTGTTTCGATTGTCCTTTAATTGGAAAAAACTCTCTTGTACCCTCGCGTGGGAGGAAAAAGGATGTGTGACAATAATGTTATGCAATTTTAAAAAATATTTCAACAACCGTACAAAAATAGTTTACAAACTTTGTAATATGCACATGAAAAAAGATGTTCTAACAAAACTCTCTAGGAAGAAACAAACCTTCTTGTTGTGAAACCTTGGGCTGCAAGTTTACACATAATTTTTACAACCTTACCAATCTTATCAAGCTTCAAATATCCATGATTGTAGCTCCTTTTCTTGGTACTGGATTTCCATATTTTATTGTTTCAGCTTCGCTCAACAAATCTTGCATTACTAGAATCCAGCATTCATCGCTTAATGCCTCATCATGACTATCTAGTTCAACTAGTGATGTGTCATTAGTAGATTATTGCAAGCTATCCACTGCAAATTCTCCATACTTATTCACAATTTGCTTAGAAAAATATTAGTATAAGAAAAACATGCATGTTGAGATTTCTCTACAACTAATATTCTGAATTTCATAAAATCGTAAGTAGTAATGAATAAAGAATATGTCAAGAGTCTTACCAAGACAGTTGCAACCAAAGGAAATAAGATAAACCAAAAATTGATTTTTCTTCTTTCCCATAGCTCAGACATAATTTCATTCAAGATAAGATCCAATGAAAAAATATTAAAGCACATATAAACCAATGATAACAATTTATGCAAAAATGACGCTTTATTTTCAACTCTGCATTCAATTCATGAACCAAACTAAATATGCGAGAAATCATGTTTGTCGCAAAACAATGTCGAACAAATACTATAACTGACGTTCATGATCATTTCAAATGCATTATTTTCCCAATAAGAAATATAGCCTAAGCAGAAGTATGGATAAACATCAATAGAAACATATACATGTAGCTTCCAAGCTTTTAAGTCTTAAGAATGGTCGAGTATCTCCATATGTGCACAAGTTATAGTGGCCTCAAGGTTAAACAACCTTCTTAAATTTGAAAGAAGTATTGATACTCTTACCAAGAGAATTAAAATCAGAAGTAATATCTTAAGCACATGACGACATAAAAAATACATGTATGCTTGCTTATCCTAATTGTCACGACTCGAATTTTCCCACCTTCGGGAGTCGTAATGGCGCCTACTCGTGAAATTTAGGCAAGCTGACAGTTACAGTTTTACCACCATTATTATTAATTTAATAGGAACATATAATAACTAAAATAAAATAGCTATGAAATACAGAAGTGATATAGCAAACTAATAGTTCTAATACATAATAACCCCAAATATCTAGTGTCACAATTTCACGAACGACTAAGATTTACTACAAATATAAGTCTGAAATAAGTACAACTACTCTTGAAATGAAATAACACATGAAATCTAAAACTGAAGGAAGAGGACTTCAGGGTCTGCGAACACCGGCAGATCTATCTTGGGTCTCCTGAGGACTGAAGGCAGCTACCCAGGATTTACTCACGAGGTCCATCAGCAAAATCTGCACAGAAAATGTAGAGTGCAGTATCAGTACAACCGATCCCATGTACTGGTAAGTGCCGATCCTAACCTCGGTGAAGTAGTGACGAGGCTAGGACACGACAATCAGATAAACCTGTGCAGTTAAATCATATACGAGAAGAAATAATAACAAAAATTTAACAGATAGAGACGGGAGAATGGGGAAACATGTTGAGAGGGATATCAGATTATGATAGTAATAAAGTAAAGAAGCAAGGTAAATATCAAACTTGAACCAACAGAAATGATAACACAGTAACAAATGCACAACATCACCCTTCGTGCTTTTACTCTCGTCCTCACCATAGAAATCAATAGAAATAGCACGGCATCACCCTTCGTACTTTAACACTCTCATAATCATGGCACGACATCACCCTTCATGCATTAACACTCAGAGAAATATGGCACGACATCACCCTTTGTGCATTAACACCCTCTCACAATATCGTGCACGGTATCATCCTTCGTGCTTTATACTCTTCCTTACCCAACAACAGAACATCCCAACAAGGGAATCAACAATAGAAAAAATAACATTCCGGCAAGGGAATCAACTATAACCAATCTCGTTTCAACAGTTAACTTCACAAAATAAGTCTCAACTTGAGTTAATACTCAACAATGGTCAATTACCAAGAAAATATCATAAGTATTGTTCAACATAGATAATAATCAATTTAAGCATGAATAATACATAATAAGAATCACAACGATCATAGTTTAAGACTCACTTGCATGCTTGACACCAACGTATAGATACTCGTCACCACACCTATACATCATGCTCTACACTAACACGTAGCAATTAAGACACAACACCTATTCCCTCAAGCTAAGGTTAGGCCAAACACTTACCTCGGTTCCATGACCAAAAGGCAAGCCTCAATTGCCGTTTTTCCTTTGATTTACACTTCCAAACCGCTCGAATCTATGCATAATTAACTAATTAACATCAATTATTGCTAAAGGAATCAACTACAATGCATATATTTAGTTTTCCCAAACTTTTCCCTAAAAAGTCAAAAACCGACTATGGGCCCACTTGGTCAAAACTTGAAGTTCAAACCAAAACCCGTTCACCCATTCACCCACGAGCCCAAATATGCAATTAGTTTCAGAATCTGACCCCAAATTAAATCTAAATCCCCAAATTTGTAAAATCCCCATTTCTCCTAAAATTCCTAATTTCTACCCTTAAAGAACAAGATTTAGGCCTAGAAATCTAATAGGTCCTGATGGAAAATGAGAGAAATGAGTTTAAGAACACAAACCTACGATTTGGTGATGAAATCCCTCTTCAAAAATGGCCCAAGGTCAAGTTCTATGGAAGAAAATATGAAATTTTGGTCTAATCCCAACTTAGGATCTATATTTAGAATCGCTGGACAGGTCTTCTTCGCGTTCGCGACAAACCTGTCACGTTCGCGAAGCATTGTCCCGAAGAACCTTCGCGTTCTATACTGTACGCATTCGCTAAGGTAGACCCCCCAACCATCGCGTTCGCGAGTCGTTTGCCGCATTCGTGTAGAGTATTTCACCCCTCCCCAGGTCACTACAAAAATGGCATTCACGTTCGCGATAGCCAGGTCGAGTTCGCGAAGGGTTATGCCCCCAACGCTCTGTATTTGTGACATGTGCCCCGCGTTCGCGTAGAAGGAATTTTCCCTTAGACTAACTTACTCTTCGCGTTCGCGAGAGTTCTTTCACGAATGCAAAGAAGGATATTCCAGATGACAGCAAAAGTCCAAAACACCAGAAATTTCAAGTCTAAAACATCTCGTAGCCTATCCAAAACTCACCCGAACCCTCAAGGCTCCAAACCAAGCATATACGAAAGCTTAAAAACAACATATGGACTTGCTCGTGCGATCAAATCGCCAAAATAACACCTAGAATTATGAATTTAGCATCAAAATCAATAGAAAACTCAAGAACTCTTAAAGTTTCTATTTCACAACCGAGGGTCCGAATCACGTCATATGAATTCCGTTTCTCACCAAATTTACAGACATAACTTAAATACCATATTAAACCTGTACCGAGCTCTAGAAATAAAATATGGGCCCAATACCATCGAAATCAAGCATCGTTAAATTTCCAAAAACCGTTATTGTAACGACCCGACTAGTCGTTTCATGAGTTACCACTCCGTTTCCCCCATTTCTACTTCTATTTGCCTTGTTTGGTGGTATTATGTGTTAGCGGTATTATGTGTTATCGAGTTGGTTGGCTCGAGTTTAGAAGGGTTTTGGTAAGGTTTGAGACACTTAGTCTCTTTTGAGTAAGCTTAAGTTGGAAAAGTCAGTCGGATGTTGACTTATGTGAAAAAGGACTCGGATGTGAATTCTGATGGCTCAGATGGCTTCGGGAGATGATTTGGGACTTAGGAGTGTGATCGAAACATGTTTTACTACTGAGTTGGCTTATTTACATTACTCCCTGCACTATGTGTGCAGATTCAGGAGCTTCGGGTCTCGCTAACGAGGGTTGATTGCTTCCAGCAGGCTATTTGGAGTTCACTAGGTAGCTGCTCGGCGTTCGCAGCTCAGTGTTTCTCCCTCTTATCTTTATTTTCCCCTTGTACTAGATTCTATAATAGACTGTGTAGTCCTTCTCCGTACTTTTAGACTTATGTTAGGTGCTCATGACTGGTGACACCCCGATGTCGGGCTGTGTTTATTTCCACGTTGTTCTATTTCACTTTATTTTGGGATTTATCATCTTTTAATGTTTTAAAAGTAAATTATTAAAACTGTTAATAATGGATTGGGAGTTTGTGTTGGCTGACCTTGTTTCACGATAGGTGCTATCATGACCGGGTCCGAGTTTAGGGTCGTGACGATTATATTTTTAGTTAAATAATTTTCTTCAAAAATTCATTTCTCGGGCTAGGGACCTCGGAATTCAATTCCGGGCATAAGCCCAAGTCCCATATTTTTTTATGGATCCTCCGGGACCGTCGGATCACGGGTCCGAGTCCATTTAAAGGCAAACATTTAGCATTTTTCTAAAATTTTCACATAAAGGCTTTCCGGAAATGCGCCCGGACTGCACACACAAATTCACGAGAAGCAAAATGAGGTTTTCAAGGCCTCAGAACCCGGATTCACATTCTCAACCTCTAAAACAACTGTTCATACTCGAATGGACATAGAAAAGTGCTTGAGTCGGTGAAAAAATGGGGATATCGGCTCCACATATCAGACTCGGACTCCCAGGTAGCTACCTTAACAGGCTGACCTCTCCACTGCACACAAACCAAAGGATAACTCTTCAATCTCAACTAACGAACCTGCCGGACTAAAATATCCACTAGCTCCTCCTCCTAGGTCAAATCCTTGTCCAACTAAACAGTGCTGAAGTCTAACACGAGGGATGAATTGTCGTGATACATCCGAAGCATGGACACATGAAACACCCGATGCACAATTGATAAACCTGGTGGCAACGCAAGCTCGAAAGCCACCTCACCCACACTCTGAAGGATCTCAAAAGGCCCAATGAACCTAGGGCTTAACTTGACCTTCTTCCCAAATCTCATCACGCCCTTCATGGGCGACACCCAAAGCAACACCGCTCTCCGACCATGAATGCCACAACACTAACCTTACTGTCGGCATAACTCTTTTGCATGGACTGAGTTGTACGACGTCTATCCTAAATAATCTTAACCTTATCCAAGGTGTCCTGCACTAAATCTGTACCCAACAACCAAGCCTCTCCCTAATCAAACCATCTAACTGGCGATCGACAATGCTTATGTTGCGACCTAAACACTCATGCAAGGGTACACGATCGACAAGTAATATAGTAACAAGTAAAGTATCATTCCCACAAGGACTTGTGATTAACTTATCAACTGATGCAAACTCAAACAATTATCGATTTAAGCTAATTCATTACAAAATACATAAATAACCAACTTAAAATTGACTAGTAATTTAACAATAATACTACACAAAATTACTACACCACTTATACAATTTTCTTTTAACATTTAATAAAAGAGATATTCCGGGGTCATGGGCTTGCTAGAGATCATGGTACGCTTTTAGCTTAAAGTTGATTTATTGAATTATCTAGGTTATTGATTATAGGGTTAATGATTTTAAAGTTGCTAGAGATCATGGTTCTTATGCGCCTATTCAAGTTAAATTAATACCTATATTTCTATGGAATTAATATTAACTCAAATGCATTTATAAATCCTATTTCTCAACCAAGCAAGGCAATTAAGTATAGTTCTATCTTAATTGCGAATTTTTCACCCGATGGCCAGGATCCGGATCTTGCTCTATTTGATTCTATATGCAATCAAGAATTTCCTTTTTCAAGTTTAACTCGGGATTCGTAAATAATATTTCACTGTTAGCTATGCATTAAAATAATTAACAGCAGAATCAAATACACAACTCATAATGATAAATTCAAGATCATCAATTTAAGCTTCAAACATCATAATCATCTAACACCCATAACCCCAGAATACTTGGGTTTTTAGCTACTCATAATTATACAAATATCAACAATATAAGTCTTAAACATAATATAAGTAAATACAAGAAGAAAGTTTAGAAAAACTCTTTAAGTTCTTGCTTCAAGATTGTAATCTCCTTCTTTTCTTCACTTCAAGATTGAGTCTTCTCCTTCACTTTCTCTCTCTAAAATTATTTTTTCCTCTCAAAATTTGATCTCCTCAATAATGGAGTTTTTGCTTTATGTAAATTGAGTGGGATTAAGAAGGAATTCCAATTTTACCCCTTCTACAAACTTTTCCGAAATCTGGACTAGCGCGGCCGCGCATCTGACCGCGCTAGTCCAGTTGTCCCATGCTCTTGATTCTTTTCTTGTTCTTCCACCATAATTAGTTCCGAGGGGTTTTTATTTCTCCAAATTGGTTCAAATCATATTTGATTTACGTAATATAGGCTTCTTTACCTGAAATATATACAATTCACTATTAACGCCCATAATTCATCAATTAATCACAATATATCATTGGAATATCATCAAGCAGAAGCATAAACAATAGCTAAATCACCTAGATTTCGCTTATTATCAACACCCCACACTTAATCCATTGCTAGTCCTCGAGCAATCAAAATATTATATTAGAACTATCTCTAAAGATCCCTTCACTCAACCATTTTCCTTAACGCATTACACCGAGAACAATGTATATATGTTGCTCCTAGCAGTGAACAATCCTAGCTTTAAAGTTGAATCTCAAGTGCCATGCATATTCAAACTTCCTCAACTTGCTCTACACAGAAATCAAGAAGTGCTTTTTCGTCACAAATCATATGCCCTCACCATCACACCAACAAGAGAGATTTGGAATTTATTCCACACATCAAATCATTTACTTACATAAATCAATGAAAGCACTCACTCTCATAATAGAAGTCGCATACATGCAATTGGTACCATAAGCTTGCCCGTAATGTAAATTTTTACTAATGTAAGCTAGCTCAATTCAAAATCAATCAGGACTTTTTCATGGTTGTAATGTGGGCAAAGGGACATGTAGGAAATATTTAGGAATAGTGACTAACTTCCCTAAGCACTTTAACACATCACATGTTACTTTCATTTTTTCAACCCATTTTTCATTCACAAACAATATATCACCCAAATATTTTATTTTTTTTTTTATTTTTTTTATTTTTTTATTTTTTTTACCCACTAGCTGGAACAAAACATCATGTATTTATTCATTCAAGTTCAGCTAATGGTGTATACGTTACAAAACAAGTGCATTTTCTAACTTTTTATTTGCTCCACTAAAAAGCCACCCCACACTTAATTCCTTCTTAATTCTTTTAGTATACTTTTCACAATTAAAGTGCTTTAAGAGGAAAAAAGTTTAAAACAAGATCAATGAAGAACAGAAGGATATAGGCTTGTAATGTGGTTGCCAAACAAAAGTTTATAGGCTCAATAGGGTTAACTAGAGATAAATTGTATTTGTGATAAGCAATTAAGCTCAAAAGGGTCAAAGAAAGCCTAAAATCATTTTTCAAATCGAGCATCACCTAATATTTCGCTTTAATTCACATACCGGGCAAGTTCTAGACACAAATACAATGCATGGACTACACAATTCTCACCACACATGGCATATAACTCATTTAGGTTAGCTCATCAAGACACTTCATTATGAGCAGTCAATTCAGTAACAAACATACAATTTAAGGCACTTTCAATGAGATTCAACAATTAAGACTAAGCGCGTTACACTCTAGGGTCTATTGTGTCCAGGTGTGTCAACGCTATGAGTTCACTTTTCTATAGCTTATAACTCCTTATTTTAGTCAAAAAAAATATATAAAAACATAAATTAGAAATTACCTATGCTCGGTTCAAGATAAACCCTTGAAAAAGAACCGTGGCTTAGAGAAAAACCAAGGAGAAGTTTACATTATCCTAAAAATAAAAATAAAATTAAAAATCTTTTTGTTGTTTTCTATATACTCATTCCCTCAAGAACTCCTTTTGAAAGAAATCCTTCATCAGGCGGAACCATATCAAACAATTGTTTTTTTTAAGCTTCACTTGGCTAACTATCTAGCCAAACAAACAACCTAATTTAACTGAAATAGCATAAAAACTTACATAATGTACCAATCCAACAAAAACAAACCACACAATTCAAAACAATCGTACAATCCATAATAGTTAAAATAACCCCACACCCCACACTTAAACTTTAGGCATGTCCTCATGACTTTCATTGCTAAAAAGAAAAGAGGCAAAGATACTTCCCCGAAATTTCAATCCTGATCTAAGACAGTGTCAAGATTCACATTACATGCACGCCCCAATTTTCTAAGTCAGCCCATAAATTTTTTCTCCGATTTGACTTGTCGATTAGCTATCTCCTCCACACGGTTGCCCAACCCAGTCATAGTGATGCGAAATCCTCCACCTCTTTTTCCAATGTGTTTTGACGAGGCAATCTGGTAGATCGGGAAGATGAAGCTGCTCGTGATAGTGTTGCTGCTGGTGCTGCTTGTGATGTTGATCTTGATAGTCTTGCAAGAAGACTCGGACTCGGACTCCCAGGTAGCTACCTTAATAGGCTGACCTCTCCACTACACACAAACCGAAGGATAACTCTTCGATCTCAACTAACGAACCTGTCGGGCTAAAATATCCACTAGCTCATCCTCGTAGGTCAAATCCTTGTCCAACTAAATAGTGCTAAAGTCTAACACGAGGGATGGATTGTCGTGATACATCCGAAGCATGGACACATGAAACACCCGATGCACAAGTGATAAACCTGGTGGCTGTAAGCACGTGATTTTTGCCCTATGAAAGAACTACTCCAAAAAAATTCAAAATAAATTAATTTTCCTTTTGTGTGCAATTTTTGTATTTTTGTGGTATTTTTGTATAATTATTTGTATTTTTGTTTGTGCATGTTTATTTGTTTAAATTAATAAAAATATAAAATATGTCGCATTTTCATTTTGTATTTATTTGAGTTTGTTTTACAAAATGAGAAAATTAGAATAAAAAATAATAATAATGTACATTGCATTTTTAGCATTTAACGTCTAAATTGTGAGATTTATCGTTAATTTCTATTTAAATGTGCGATAATAGTTATTTGGAATTAATTAGTATTTTTTATAAGTTAATTTAGTTTATAAGTTAATTTAGAATTTTAGTTTTATTAATTAGGAAGTAAAAGAAAAAAGAGCAAGAATATAAAAGAAAATCGAAATTAGGCCTCTTCTTCAATTTTGAACCACAGACCCAAATATACCCAACCTTCCTCTACGACCCGGTCCATTTCAAACCGGGTCGACCCAGTCCATAACCAACACCCTAAAATTGTATTTTTCTCTTTCACTGTTGAAAACACCATCCGCCCCCCCTTCCTCATCTTCTTCTTCTCCAAAAAACAAAACACCCCAAGCTCCTCCCATGGAAGCCCTTCCCCCTCACACCCTTGCCCCCTCACGTTACACATCAACACATACACTCTCACACACACAACACAACACTCACACACACAGTGCACACAGCAGCCGTTCATGGCTGTTGCTTCTTCTTCGCCTTCGTCCCAAACGACCTTGACTGCTGCGTCTTCTTCCTCATTTCAGTTGCATCAAGCTTAAGCTCAAGCAGCCATGGCTTCCCCTCTCATTGCTGCGTCTTCTTCCTCGTTTCAGCTGCGCCAAGCTTGAGCTCAAGCAGCCATGGCTGCCCCCTCGCTGCTTCTTCTTCCTCGTCACTTGCAACTGTTCAACGCTTCAGCTTCTTCCAGCTTCGTCATCGTCGAGTTGTCGCTGCCTGTCGCTACTGGTTGCTTCTTCTCCTCCCGCTTCACGGCGCTGCGTGCCAGCGGCCATGGCAGCTTTGTTGCTGCTTCTGGCTACTTCTTCTCCATGGCAGCTTTGTTGCTGCTGCTCGATGTTTCTTCTTCTCCAGCTTCGCGCGGCCATGGCAGCTTTGTTGCTTCTGCTTCAGTTCTCGTCGTCGCCAAACACCCCTCCATCGAGCTTCGTCTATTGTTTAAGTTTCCGGGAAGATTCGAGTGATTTTGGTGCAATAATTGTCTCCGGACAGATTTGCTTTCTTCCAAGTTCTTCATCATTTCGATCCGGTTAGTGGGTTTCAGTTTCATTTTTTGTCCATAATTTGTTTGATATTTTTGGATCTGAAATTAGATATGTTCGATATTAAGTTCATGTTTATCGTTTTGTTATTTTCTTCAGTTTGTTTCATTTTTTTTTCTTGTTTATTTTTAGGTTGAAATTGTTAGTTTAGTTATAATATTGTTAGATTTAAGTTAAGTTCAATTAATTACTTCTTCAGTTTGTTTTATTAATTTAAAAGGATTTAGTTTTAATATAGAAAAGTGTTAGTTTAAATCATTTGAATCCGTCATATTTGTTGTTTAATATAGATTTAATTCGTGTTCATTTTGTTTGAAGTTTAATTCAGTGATTTAATGTGAAGTTATGTTTTGGTTTTAATTTTTTGATTTAGTTTTAAATCATGTATCTTTGTTGTATTTTGTTGGATTTAATTGATTATTTGAGTTTAGAGTTTGAATCTGTTTATTTATTTTGTTTAAAGTTTAATTTGAATTTGAGCTCATGATTTGAATATACTTATTTGTTATTATTGTTGAATCTGAAAGTAGATTTGTTGTGTAAAAACATTGTTCAGTCAATAATTCAAGTTGTTTCTTTGTTGTTCATCATATAGTTTGAGTTTGTTCATAAAATATGATTAGGAATTGGTTATAGCTGCTATATTTTGGTTAGAATTGATTAGTTGAACTTGTTATAGCTGATGGGGTAGATTGGTAAATTACAATGTTTTGAGGGTCAAAATGGTAATTTCAGTAAGGTCAGAGGGGTATTTTTGGAATTAAAATTCTGAACAATTATTTATTTTGAGTGCTCTGTCAATTAAGATTAAAATAATATTAAAATAATCAATAATGGGGGGACATGATATAATGGTGGGGAATAATGCAATTGTTTAATATAAGTATGGGGGACAAGATATAATGGGGTATTTGTTTAATGTAGTGGGGGACAAAACATTAGGTAGTGGGATAAAAAGGGGATGAGTGGGAAGATAGTGGGTTTTATGTTTAAAAATGCTGAAAGATGGTAATAAATAGGAGAGACCTGATCAGATTTTAAAGAAGAGGGGAGAGATAAAAAAAGAGCGTTGAATATTGAAGATAGAGAGAAAAATTCCGAAAATACTAAGACTCCAAAAACAAAAAGAAAAACATTCTGGAAATTCAAAAGAAGAATAGTATACACCCGATATACAATTTAAATATTCTGATATAGGGATTCAGAAATTAAGGGTTGAACATTAATTAGTCTTTCAAATCTGAAAAGATTCCTTTGGCTTCTGTCCGTTGATTGTTGTCGGTGTTTCTGGATTTTTATCTTGATTTTAAAATCTGTCACTGGTTTTTCGTTGCTGGTTGTTACTGGTTGCTGGGGTTGCTGGGGTTGTATGCTACTGAATTTCTGCTGATCTCCCTTTTCTTTTGCTTCCAATATCAGGTACACGACTGTAACACTAGCTATTGCAAGCTAATAATGTGGAAGCATGAATACATATGAAGAATTGAATTTTGAAGTTTTAATGTCGCTTTTCTTTGTTCCTTTTATTGATTGTATTTAGGCTATTTCATGTATTACTGAATAATAATTGGAATAAGAGAAAATAACATAAGTTAGTCTTTAATGAATCAGTTTGGCAAAACGGGTTAATTCACTAGTTATGAAGGTTTTAAGATTATCAACAGTAGATTAATCGTGAACAAGTAGCTAAATTTACCTAAGGTATGAATTTAAACTGAATTTCGTGAATTAGGCATTAAGGCACGATTTGAGTTCAAACAAGATTAGAAGAACGTTTAAGTTTAATAAACTTTCTAATAAGCATTAGTAATTATGGTTAAATCTAGTTTCAAATGGTTGTGAATAATTAATCTCAATAGTTTTTTTATAACAATGCGAGTTTTAATCTAGCTATATTTGATTCTTTTGAATATTAGTTGTCAAATTTTTATTTTATTTATAATTTCGAATTTTTGAGTAAAATTCCTTTTCATCAATATTTGTATTAATCTAGCAATTAGTATGTCATGCTTTCTTAAATAAATAATAATAATAAAAAGCTCGTAATTAATTAGGATTTTCTTTCTTTATTTTAGAGACTAATTTTAATAGAAAAATATAGTCGCTTTAAGATTTGTCCATTTAAAATAAATGAGACGAGCCTCGCCTAGTAAAATATGTAGATTGCGGGGCCCTCACAAATGTATGCATTAATTATTTAGAACATCGGAGTTGGCCGTCTAGTGAAATTTTACGGCCTTTCCCAAAACAACAATACGCTAGTCGCTCTAGGCGCGTCTTTAATAAATTATTTTCTTAAATATGGGTGTGCATTTATGTAACCCAAATCCAAATCTCAACGGAGACGAAATGTGTCGATAAGCACGGGTGCATTGATTGCGACGTGGTTTGAAACACGTTTTCACAATGTTGCAATTCTCCGTAAAATAATAACAATAAATAAAAATAATAAAAGCGATTAGAAGATAAAATTTGCACATAAGTTTATAATATGTATTATATCAAATAATCAAGCCGAATATAACAATTGAGCGACCGTGCTAGCACAGAACTCGGGAATGCCTAACACCTTCTCCCGGGTTAACAAAATTCCTTATCCGGATTTCTGGTTCGCGGACTGTAATACAGAGTCATTCTTTTCCTCGATTTGGGATTAAAATTGGTGACTTGGGACACCCTAAATCTCCCAAGTGGCGACTCTGAAATAAACAAACAAATCCCGTTTCGATTGTCCTTTAATTGGAAAAAACTCCTTCACCCCTCGCGGGGACGGAAAAAGGAGGTGCGACAACTCTGGCGACTCTGCTGGGGAATTTTTCCCAGAACCACTGGTTCAGGGTTAGAAATTCGAGCTTAGATAAATTGTTATATTTGGTTCTATCTGATTTTGTTACATGGTTGGGCTCAATGTGCTAAATGATGCTTTTACCGCTTTGATATTATCTGAACTGTATATAAACTGTGCCGAAACCTTTCTCTTCTTACCTCCGGGGATGTGCTTACTGGTTGAGATTCCCTATTCTGTTAGTGTCATACCTTGAAATAAAAGAGGCTCGGAAAGTTTCTAAGTCGGCTGGCCTTTTGGTTCCCGGAAAGGAGCTTCTTCCCCAACTCGAGTTGTCCGCTCGGGTACACTATCTAGAACACCGACCCAGGTTTTGAACATAGAATAACGTGACTTCATGCCGGATCCCTAGTAGGAACGCTTATTTGCATCACATTGCATTTGACTTAGGGGACTCAACACAGGGGTTGAGTCCTTCTAGGACTAGCAACCTGATATGAAAAGACCATCCTGATGCATCCTATTTGTTTTCCGTGCATTTATTTGTCTCGCGCCCGCATGCTGACCGGTTTTTGAATATTAGAAATATTGTGAACTTGAAAAAAAAAAGAAAAAGAATTAGCGGTTAGGGAGTTAATTGTTTATTTTTGAAAAACCCAATGCCCAAATACCATCGAACTCTGCCGAAATTTTGAGAAAATAAAAAGAAATGTTGTATTAATTTGTTTTACTAAAAGCAGAGGAAAAATAGAAAAAAAAGTCGTTGCTCTGTCTTGTTTTCAAAAAATAGAAAAGGAAAATAGTTTGTCTTGCCATGGAAAATGAAAATGAAAAAAAAGATCTTATTTTTAAAATAGTTTTTATTTTTTATTTTTATGAAAATGCCCAAAATCGAAAAGGAAAAGAGTCGTGCTTTGAAAGTGGTTTTGATATTTGCTGCCAAAAATGAATGAAAAAAAAGTTTAAAATAGTTTAGCTAATTGCCCGAACTACGCGGGTCTGATTCTCACCGGATGTGAGATACGTAGGCAAACCTCTTCGGTTCCGGCCCACCATATTCCAAAAATCAAAAAAAAAATTTGATTACTCAGTCTTTTAGACCTCAAATAAAAAAAATAATACAAAAATATTTCTTTTTAATCTCTCTCAAAATTCAAAATATTTGTTTAAAAGTTCAAAAGAAAATTCAAAATTCAAAAATATTTTTTCTTTTCTTTTGTAGTATTTCTTTCAGAAATCCACAGTAATAGTCCAAAAATATTTCCTTTTTTCTTTAGAAGATTTTTTGAACTTTCCAAAAAAAAAGGGAAAAGAAGTTAAAAAATATATATATTTTTTTTATATATAAAAAAAAACAGAAATCAAAATCCAGAAATATTTTCTCTTTTCTTTGTAAGTATTGTTATTCGAAAAAAAGAGTTAACTTATTTGCTTTATTTCTGAGGCCCGAACTACGGTGGTTTGATTTTCACCGGATGTGAGATACGTAGGCAACCCTAATCGGGTCCAACTTCCCCTTTTGCTAAAATAGCCGGAAAAAAAATGTCAAATCTTAATTTCATCATAAAGAAGTTAGGTGACGCTGTTTTGTCAAAACATAGCCGAATGTTCCCGAAAGGAACGCCGAAAGGCTGACTTTGCATAAACAGCCACATTTAGGTTAGTTTTTTAGATTTGGTCCAGTTGACCCTCACAGCCTTAAAAATCTTCGTCCTAGAGGCGCTGAAAGGTCGTGTTTGCAATACCGGGTTTTTTATTCTAATTTGAAAAAAAAAACAAGAAAAGAGTCATAAAAAAGTTGGGTCACGCCGTTTTGTCAAAAATAGCCGAATGTTCTAGAAAGGGACGCCGGAAAGCTGATTTTGCGTAAACGACCATCTTTGGTCATTCTTTTGGGTTGCGACCAGTTATCCCGCACAACCTTAAAATCTTCGTCTTCGAAGTGCTGAAAGGTCGTGTTTCCAAAACCAGGTCTTTTATTATTTGGAAAAAAATAAGAAAATAGTCAGTGGTCAAGTGAATACCGTTTGGTTTTTAGTTAAAATAAGCCGGCCCGGCTTCGGTGATGTCTTAAACCGTTCTTGCCGAGATAGCCTTAGAGTATCTTTCGGTTGTTGAAGGGCTATTTTCGTAAAAGAACGAATAAGTTTGTGAAAGGTTGTAAAATAATCCTTCCCGACCTCAAAATTCATATGAAATTTGGAAGGGGCCATATTTGCAAAAAATAACCGTTTGGTTGCATTTGTCAAAAGGGGAAAGGAACTGGCCGTTTATTTTTGAGTTTGTAATTCTTTGATTAGAGTATGCAAGTTATTTGATTTTCGAGGCCGTTTGTTGTCTTTTGTCAAAGTCTGTTAGTATGGTCAGTTTTTAAACTTTTGTAATCAAGTTGGTTTTAATATGAAAGTTGAAAATTCCAAAAAAAAAATGTTTTATTTTTATTGGTCCGAACTACGCAAGGTCTGATTCATGCGGGGTCATGATACGTAGGCAATCTCCATAAGATTCGACCACCAAAAAAAGGAATAATAATAATAAAAAAGAATAATAAAGGAAAGTGTAGGAGATTTTCAAAGGGGCACAATTACAAGAAGCCGGAACGACGCACGTAACTGAAGTGAATGCGTGATAGAACAGTCTAACTGCTTAGGGGCACTGTATCTCTGATATAAGATTATCTGTCAAATGCCCTAACACTAACGTGATGGCTTCACTTTGCTGTTGTTCATATATAGAAAAGTGGTTGGTTGTGGTAACTCCTCCCTGCAAAGCAAAGTCAAAGGACAATGACTCAGAACAGCAGAACCGAGTGGGTCGGTACTGATGACCGACAACAACTAGTCGAACGGAACAATAGGTTGGTCGAAGAAGTGAAAATGCTGAGATAGCATGTGGCAGACATGTATCAGGCATGGATGACTGGGAAAGCACCACCCCCTCCACCGCCAAGCCTCTTGAACTCTGTCATTACCCAAGCACCCAACACCATAACGGAAGATCCCCCATACTCTCCATCCCAACCCACTTATGGCAGCTTTCCCAGCTACCCGAGTAGCTCCATCACTCGTCAACGCTACTCCCCTCCTCAACACTACTTCTCTCTATGAGACTCCTAAAGACATGCTTCACTTTCCAAATACCCAGCTCCATAGAAGGCCTATCCACCCTCACAAGCCTACCGGAAGCCCCCTGGATCAGGTTTCCGGCCCAATCACGCATTTAGGAACGAGAGGTTGCTGAAACGAGGAAAGGCTCTCACCCCTATCGGAGTATCTTATGCAAGTCTGTTTGAAAGGCTAAGGCATGCTGGCTTGATTGAGCCGCTCCCCGCATATACTCCAGATCCACGTGCAAGAAACTTTGATCCGGCAGCACGATGCACATACCACTCCAATGTCAAAGGGCACAACATTGAGAGCTGTCGTAATCTGAAAAGGGAAGTAGAAAAAATGATCCAAAAAGGGCAGATTGTGATCAATAACAGTGACATGGAGCACTCGAACCCTATCGAGATCTTGTTGACGGAGGGTGATGATGTTGAAGCTGGTAATGGTCTTGGCAGTATTGATGCAAAGCTCCGTGGCTAAGATGCCAGGTTTGATAATTGGGAGGGCGCTTCGTTCCTTGGTTAGCAAGAGAGAAGCTTTTGATGGTTTATTTTGTTGTCATTTCTGTTCTCCGAATTATTCGGGTTGTAATTCGGATATTGTCTTGCGTCAAACTTTCTTATCTTTCCATTTTGTCATAGTGGTTTGTTTAAGTTTTGTCCAGGCTGTTTTAGGATTTTATTCTAGTTTGTTTCGTTCGTTTTGTTATTCAAACCATTTCACCGGTAATCTAATGCAAAATCCGGTCTTTTATTATTTCCAGTCTTCTTTTTGTTTGGTCCTTTTATCATTTTTGTTCAGCGCCGATTCTGGTGACATGACATGCGCACACAGTTTGGGCCTGATCTTAAAAGATAATCATAAAACCATTGGGAGGTGATCAGAACATTTAAAAGGAATAAAGATGGTTTGAGATTATTCGGAGCTGGAGTCATGTGGAACTGGGGAAAATAAAACATAAAGAAAACCATAAAATCAAGTGAGAGTATTGTCCAACGGTGCTTTAAAAATGACAAAAGAAAAAGGCAAATGTATGCATATGGTTATCAAGTCCGGCACAATCAGAAGATGTGGTGAATATTTAATGGTGTTGTTTGTGCTTGGCGTGTTTTGAAGATTGGAATGACGAAGACATTTTTTTCTGATATCTAAACACTTTCTCCTTCGTTAACCCTTTGAGCCTTATTTGTTTTCTTTCATACCCCTCTTTCGGAATCAGTAGCAAAGAGTAGAAACACAAACATAAAAAGATAAGAAAAGAAAAAGAAAAAAAACACAAAAAGAAAAAGAAAAAAAATCAACAAAACGACAAAAGAAAAATGAAAAAAAAAGAAAAGAAAAATGATAACGAAAACAAAAGAAAGTCAGAAGAAAAGAGAGGATTTGGGAACTACGTTTGACCTGATTCCTCAAAGAGGATACGTAGGCGCCTCACGGCTCGGTTATAGGGTGCATAATGTGCATAATGTGCATAGTGTAATAATAATAATAATCCCCAAGCAAGAAACTGGGGCAAGGGTTGCGCTTGTTGTAAACAAATATGGTTCCGAAGGTTGTAATTTTGAACCCCAAATTGATTTATTTTTGAGCCTTTAATACCCTTTCTTTCTAGCCTATCCAAAAACCCACATTACGGTCCAAAGAAAGACCTTCTGATCAGTCTTCAAAAGATACCAATTCAGACAAATGAGAGTCTTACCGGTGAACATAACACTCTGTTCCACAGCAGAAAGGACTCTAATCCCCAGCAGAAAGAGTCATCGGCAACACTCCAAATCCCCAGCAGGAAAGTGATACAAATGAGAGAGTCTTATCGGTGAAAATCTTTACGGACACCATAAGGTGATGAAAGCTAAGAGAAAAACCAAAATGAGAGAGGCTTGATAGTGAAAACCCTTTGGGCACTACAAGTCGAATAAGATTGAGAATCAGATGGGGAATCGCCAAATGAAGATCTTAAAAGACGATTGACGGCGGAGGATAGGCCACATGTGCATGTCATGACCATTAGAATTTGTATCTACGTTTAATAGGTTTTTATTTATAGTTTTTTTTAAAAGAGTCATCTTCCTTTGTCTTTTTATTTTGTTCCCTTTTATCTTTCTCCTTTCATAGAAAAATTCTCTAGTAGAGTCTGTTTGGTCAGAACAAATGAGAAATGACTTCAAAATCTGCCATCAGCTTTCCAATTATGCAAGACCAGACCCGATTAGAACATCCAAATGGGATAAATCAAGAAAGGACAAAACAAGGAGAACGATGAGCATGATTTGGGAAATTTATACGAGACTAAAAGGTTGGGAAAATGCCAGTTTCCGAGCTATGCCACAAAAGAAGAGGGATGCCCCCAGTAGAAAGGGATTATCCCCAGCAAATAATATCATCCCCAACAAGTTTTGGAACGCAGAGCAAGGAAGGAGAAAGGGAAAAGCCTTCCCAGTAGGAGTATCACGACCAACCACCGCGTTTTAAACTAACAAATTTTGTTTGATTTGAAACAGGTAAAGGAAATAGCATTGATGACAGAAATGCATGCCACAAGGGAGATTATCAAACTGGGGCAGAAAATTTTCCTTTCATTTAGAAAATTTTCTGAAAGTCAGATACCCATTTGGGGAAGAATAAAGATAGCACCAGTCTCAAGGGAAGTGGTCTTTGAACCAGTTTTACCCCCAGCATAACAAGTTTTAATAAAGGAAGTTGTTCCCCAGCGGACAGAACAAAAGGATGAAACTTGTGCTCAGAAAAAGCAAAAGGCTAGTATCATTCCCGGCAGCCTTCAGAAGAGTAAAGCACTAGTTTTGAAGGAATCAAATCCCCCAGCAGTGTTATCTTCAACAACGTTATCCCCGGCTGATAACATTTTATCCCCAGCAATGTTGAGAGAGAAAAGTTTTGAATGAAGTAGCTTTGGAGAAAAGGGGAAGAAAGGAGACAACCCAATAATATTATTCCCCAACAGGTAAGTAAATAATTCCCCAGCAGTGTTATCCCCAGCAGTCTCGGGGAAAGACAACACGAGCTTTTAAAGGAGATAACCATCCCCCAGCAAGACCACAAATCGGCCACCATTTTTTAAAAAAAAAACACTGATAAAATTTTTCTTTGCTTGAGAGTTGAAACAGGAACAAAGCAGCACAAGAGAAAAAGAAAAGAAAAGAAAAATTATCAAGGTAAGTTTCTCAAACCTTTGATCTCTACATTTTCCTCCTAGGATAAAAGTCCTAGTCTAATGAAAATTTCTCCTGAGATATCAAATCTTAGTCCGACAAATCTTTCTCCAAAGCTCGAAAAGAGCTTGATTTATTTTTAAAGTATTAGAGTTGAAGTCAGGAGTCCGCCTGGAGAATGGAGGTGTTAAAATTTAAGAAATTGTTAAAGTCAGGAGTCCGCCTGGAGAATGGAGGTGTTAAAATTTAAGAAATTGTTAAAGTCAGGAGCCCACCTAAAGAGAGGAATGACATTTTATTTTCAAAGTTGTTGTTGAAGTCAGGAGCCCGCCTGAAGAAAGGAAAGACGTTTTATTTTTAAAAGTTGTTGAAATCTCGCCAGCCTAAAGAAAGGAATGACATTTTATTTTCAAAGTTGTTGTTGAGGTCAGGAGCCTGCCTGAAAAGAGGAATGACATTTTATTTTCAAAGTTGTTGTTGAAGTCAGGAGCCCGCCTGAAGAAAGGAAATGCGTTTTATTTTTAAAAGTTATTGAAATCTCGCCAGCCTAAAGAAAGGAATGACATTTTATTTTCAAAGTTGTTGTTGAAGTTAGGAGTCCGCCTGAAGAAAGGAAAGGCGTTTTATTTTTAAAAGTTGTTGAAATCTCGCCAGCCTAAAGAAAGGAATGACATTTTATTTTCAAAGTTGTTGTTGAAGTCAGGAGCCCACCTGAAGAGAGGAAATGCGTTTTATTTTTGAAATATCGCCAGCCTAAAGAAAGGAATGGCATTTTATTTTCAAAGTTGTTGTTGAGGTCAGGAGCCCGCCTGAAGATAGGAATGACATTTTATTTTCAAAGTTGTTGTTGAAGTCAGGAGCCCTCCTGAAGAAAGGAAAGGCGTTTTACTTTTAAAAGTTGTTGAAATCTTGCCAGCCTAAAGAAAGGAATGGCATTTTATTTTCAAAGTTGTTGTTGAGGTCAGGAGCCCGCCTTAAGAGAGGAAAGACGTTTTATTTTTAAAAGTTGTTGAAATCACGCCAGCCTAAAGAAAGGAATTGCACTTCATTTTCCAAAGTTGTTGTTGAGGTCAGGAGCCCGCCTAAAGAGAGGAATGGCATTTTATTTTCGAAGTTGTTGTTGAGGTCAGGAGCCCGCCTGAAGAAAGGAAAGGCAATTTATTTTTCAAAGTTGTTGATGAAGTCAGGAGACCGCCTGAAGAAAGGAATGACGATTTATTTTCAAAGTTGTTTATGAGGTCAGGAGCCCCCCCGAAGAACAGAATGGAATTTTATTTTTAAAAGTTGTTGAAATCACGCCAGCCTGAAGAGAGGAATGGCATTTTATTTTCAAAGTTCTTGAAATCTCGCCAGCTTAAAGAAAGGAATGTCATTTTATGTTCAAAGTTGTCGATGAAGTCAGGAGCCCGCCTAAAGAGAGGAAAGGCGTTTTATTTTTTTTTAAAATAAAGTTGTTGAAATCTCGCCAGCCTGAAGAAAGGAATGGCATTTTATTTTCAAAGTTGTTGTTGAGGTCAGGAGCCCGCCTGAAGAAAGGAATGGCGATTTATTTTCAAAGTTGTTTATGAGGTCAGGAGCCCGCCTGAAGAGAGGAAAGGCGTTAAAGTTGTTAAAATCAGGAGCCCGCCTGAAGAAAGGAATGACATTTTATTTTCAAAGTTGTTGTTGAGGTCAGGAGCCCGCCTGAAGAGAGGAAAGGCGTTTTATTTTTGAAATCTCGCCAGCCTAAAGAAAGGAATGGCATTTTATTTTCAAAGTTGTTGTTGAAGTTAGGAGCCCGCCTGAAGAGAGGAAAGGCGTTTTATTTTTAAAATTTGTTGAAATCTCGCCAGCCTAAAGAAAGGAATGGCATTTTATTTTCAATGTTGTTGTTGAGGTCAGGAGCCCGCCTGAAGAAAGGAAAGGCGTTTTATTTTTCAAAGTTGTTGATGAAGTCAGGAGCCCGCTTGAAGAGAGGAATGGCGAATTTATTTTCAAAGTTGTTGTTTGAAGTTTGGACCCCACCCATATAATAGAGGAATACATTGCAAGTCAGTAAAGCAGAAGAATCCAACAGGAATCCCCAGCGGGAAACAATAAAAATCCCCAGCACCGGAAAGCGGAAGGTTGCAACAAGAGATCCCAACGCAAAATCAAGCGCATGAGTCAAAATGGAGAAAAGACGCATCTTGAAAGAAGCGGCTTGTGAACATTGAATTATGCCCAACATAACAAAGCTTAATGAAGAAAGCCATATCTCCAGCAGACCGAACCAGACAGTGAGAATTGGTATTCAGAGTAGCAAAAGGTCGGTGTCACCCCCGTTAGTTCTCGGAAGAAAGAAGCACCGGAATCGACGCAAGCGGACAAGAAAGCAAGGCATCAAGAACAAATGGAAGATAGATGGGATCTTGTAATCCGTAGTCTAGCCTAACTTCTTGATTTTTCTTTTAAGCATGGTGTAACAAGGAGGTCAGCAAACAAGTAAAAGTAGCATGCAACAGCAGTAACATTGCAGCCCCATGGTAGTCCTAGCTACCAACACTTCCCGAACTACATTAACCTGATTCCCTTTTAGCCAGGGATATGTAGGAAACCTTTGAAGCAAAGGTTCGGTTAAACTTTTTTCAAAAAATGCTTCACACGGAGTACTCGGATGGGAAAAAAACGCTCACTTTATCTTTGCACGAAAACCCTTCGTGTCTTCGGGCAAAGAGGGGCAGCTGTAAGCACGTGATTTTTGCCCTATGAAAGAACTACTCCCAAAAAATTCAAAATAAAACAATTTTCCTTTTGTGTGCATTTTTTTTATTTTTGTGGTATTTTTGTATAATTATTTGTATTTTTGTCTGTGCATGTTTATTTGTTTAAATTAATAAAAATATAAAATATATCGCATTTTCATTTAGTATTTATTTGAGTTTGTTTTACAAAATGAGAAAATCAGAAGAAAAAATAATAATAATAATAATGTACATTGCATTTTTAGCATTTAACGTCTAAATTGTGAGATTTTATCGTTAATTGCTATTTAAATGTGCGATAATAGTTATTTGGAATTAATTAGTATTTTTTATAAGTTAATTTATAATTTTAGTTTTATTACTTAGGAAGTAAAAGAAAAGAGAGCAAGAATATAAAAGAAAATCGGAATTAGGTCTCTTCTTCAATTTTGAACCACATGCCCAAATATACCCAACCTTCCTCTAGGACCCGGTCCATTCCAAACCGGGTCGACCCAGTCCATAACCCAACACCCCTATTTCCCTATCTTTCAAAAGAACAAAACCCTAAAATTGTATTTTTCTCTTTCACTGTTGAAAACACCATCCGCCCCCCCCCTTCCTCATCTTCTTCTTCTCCAAAAAACAAAACGCCCCAAGCTCCTCCCATGGCAACCCTTTCCCCTCTCACCCTTGCCCCCTCACGTTACACATCAACACATACACTCACACACACAACAAAACACTCACACACACAGTGCACGCAGCAGCCGTTCATGGCTGCTGCTTCTTCTTCGCCTTCGTCCCAAACGACCTTGACTGCTGCGTCTTCTTCCTTGTTTAAGTTGCGTCAAGCTTGAGCTCAAGCAGCCATGGCTTCCCCTATCGTTGCTGCATCTTCTTCCTCGTTTCAGCTGCGTCAAGCTTGAGCTCAAGCAGCCATGGCTGCCCCTTCGCTGCTTCTTCTTCCTCGTCACTTGCTCGTTTCAGCTGCGTCAAGCTTGAGCTCAAGCAGCCATGGCTTCCCCCTCGTTGCTTCTTCTTCCTCGTCACTTGCAACTGTTCAATGCTTCAGCTTCTTCCAGCTTCGTCATCGTCGAGTTGCCGCTGCACGTCGCTGCTGGTTGCTTCTTCTCCTCCAGCTTCACGTCACTGCGTGCCAGCAGCCATTGCAGCTTTGTTGTTGCTGCTAGCTGCTTCTTCTCCTCCCGCTTCACGTCGCTGCGTGCCAGCGGCCATGGCAGCTTTGTTGCTGCTACTGGCTGCTTCTTCTCCATGGCAGCTTCGTTGCTGCTGCTCGATGTTTCTTCTTCTCCAGCTTCGCGCGGCCATGGCAGCTTTGTTGCTTCTGCTTCAGTTCTCGTCATCGCCAAACACCCCTCCATCGAGCTTCGTCTATTGTTTAAGTTTTTCGGCAGATTCGAGTGATTTTGGTGCAATAATTGTCTCCTGACAGATTTGCTTTCCTCCAAGTTCTTCGTCATTTCGATCCGGTTAGTGGGTTTGAGTTTCATTTTTTGTCCGTAATTTGTTTGATATTTTCGGATCTAAAAATTAGATATGTTCGATATTAAGTTCATGTTTATCGTTTTGTTATTTTCTTCAGTTTGTTTCATTTTTTTTCTTGTTTATTTTTAGGTAGAAATTGTTAGTTTAGTTATAATATTGTTAGATTTAAGTTGAGTTCAATTAATTACTTCTTCAATTTGTTTTATTAATTTAAAAGGATTTAGTTTTAATATAGAAAAGTGTTAGTTTAAATCATTTGAATCCGTCATGTTTGTTGTTTAATATAGATTTAATTCGTGTTCATTTTGTTTGAAGTTCGTTTTTAATTCAGTGATTTAATGTGAAGTTATGTTTTGGTTTTTAATTTTTTGATTTAGTTTTGAATCATGTATCTTTGTTGCATTTTGTTGGATTTAATTGATTATTTGAGTTTAGAGTTTGAATCTGTTTATTTATTTTGTTTAAAGTTTAATTTGAATTTGAGCTCATGATTGGAATATACTTATTTGTTATTGTTGTTGAATCTGAAAGTAGATTTGTTGTGTAAAAATATTGTTCAGTCAAAATAATTCAAGTTGTTTCTTTGTTGTTCATCATATAGTTTGAGTTTGTTCATAAAATCTGATTAGGAATTGGTTATAGCTGCTATATTTTGGTTAGAATTGATTAGTTGAACTTGTTATAGCTGACGGGGTAGATTGGTAAATTACAATGTTTTCAGGGTCAAAATGGTAATTTCAGTAAGGTCAGAGGGGTATTTTTGGAATTAAAATTCTGACAATTATTTATTTTGAGTGCTCTGTCAATTAAGATTAAAATAATTTTAAAATAATCAATAATGGGGGGACAAGATATAATGCTGGGGAATAATGCAATTGTTTAATATAAGCATGTGGAACAAGATATAATGGGGTATTTGTTTAATGTAGTGGGGGACAAAACATTAGGTAGTGGGATTAAAAGGGGGATGAGTGAGAAGATAGTGGGTTTTATGTTTAAAAATGCTGAAAGATGGTAATAAATAGGAGAGACTTGATCAGATTTTAAAGAAGAGGGGAGAGATAAAAAAAGAGAGAGCTGAATATTGAAGATAGAGAGAAAAATTTCGAAAATACTAAGACTCCAAAAATAAAAAGAAAAACATTCTGGAAATTCAAAAGAAGAATAGTATACACCCGATATATAATTTAAATATTTTGATATACGAATTCAGAAATTAAGGGTTGAACATTAATTAGACTTTCAAATCTGAAGAGATTCCTTTGGCTTCTGTCCGTTGATTGTTGTCGGTGTTTCTTGATTTTTATCTTAAAATCTGTCACTGGTTTCTCGTTGCAGGTTGTTACTGGTTGCTGGGGTTGCTGTTGTTGTATGCTACTGAATTTCTGCTGATCTCCCTTTTCTTTTGCTTCCAATATCAGGTACACGACTGTAACACTAGCTATTACAAGTTAATAATGTGGAAGCATGAAACATATGAAGAATTGAATTTTGAAGTTTTAATGTCGCTTTTCTTTGTTCCTTTTATTGATTGTATTTAGGCTATTTCATGTATTACTGAATAATAATTGGAATAAGAGAAAATAACATAAGTTAGTCTTTAATGAATCAGTTTGGCAAAACGGGTTAATTCACTAGTTATGAAGGTTTTAAGATTATCAACAGTAGGTTAATCGTGAACAAGTAGCTAAATTTAGCTAAGGTATGAATTTAAACTGAATATCGTGAATTAGGCATTAAGGCACGATTTGAATTCAAACAAGATTAGAAGAACGTTTAAGTTTAATAAACTTTTTAATAAGCATTAGTAACTATGGTTAAATCTAGTTTCAAATGGTTGTGAATAATTAATCTCAATAGTTTTTTATAACAATGTGAGTTTTAATCTAGCTATATTTGATTCTTTTGAATATTAGTTGTCGAATTTTTATGTTATTTATAATTTTGAATTTTTGAGTAAAATTCCTTTTCATCAATATTTGTATTAATCTAGCAATTAGTATGCCATGCTTTCTTAAATAAATAAATAAATAAAAAAATCTCGTAATTAATTAGGATATTCTTTCTTTATTTTAGAGACTAATTTTAATAGAAAAATGTAGTCGCTTTAAGATTTGTCCATTTAAAATAAATGAGACGAGCCTCGCCTAGTAAAATATGTAGATTGCGGGGCCCTCACAAATGTATGCATTAATTATTTAGAACATCGGAGTTGGCCGTCTAGTGAAATTTTACGGCCTTTCCCAAAACAACAATACGCTAGTCGCTCTAGGCGCGTCTTTAACAAATTATTTTCTTAAATATGGGTGTGCATTTATGTAACCCAAATCCAAATCTCAACGGAGTAGAAATGTGTCAATAACCATGGGTGCATTGAGTGCGACGTGGTTTGAAACACGTTTTCACAATGTTGCAATTCTCCGTAAAATAATAACAATAAATAAAAATAATAAAAGCGGATAGAATATAAAATTTGCACATAAGTTTATAATATGTATTATATCAAAAAATCAAGCCGAATATAACAATTGAGCGACCGTACTAGAACCACGGAACTCGGGAATGCCTAACACCTTCTCCCGGGTTAACAAAATTCCTTATCCGGATTTCTGGTTCGCGGACTATAATACAGGGTCATTCTTTTCCTCGATTCGGGATTAAAATCGGTGACTTGGGACACCCTAAATCTCCCAAGTGGCGACTCTGAAATAAACAAACAAATCCCGTTTCGATTGTCTTTTAATTGGAAAAAACTCCTTCACCCCTCGCGGGGACGGAAAAAGGAGGTGCGACAGTGGCAACGTAAGCTCGAAAGCCACCTCACCTACACTCCGAAGGATCTCAAAAGGCCCAATGAACCTAGGGCTTAACTTGACCTTCTTCCCAAATCTCATCACGGTCTTCATGGGCGACACCCAAAGCAACACTGGCTCTCCGACCATGAATGCCACATCAAGAACCTTACTGTCGGCATAACTCTTTTGCCTGGACTGAGTTGTACAACGTCTATCCTGAATAATCTTAACCTTATCCAAGGTGTCCTACACTAAATCTGTACCCAACAACCGAGCCTCTCCCTAATCAAACCATCTAACTGGCGACCGACAATGCTTATGTTGTGACCTAAACACTCACGCAAGTGTACGCGATCGACAAATAATATAGTAACAGGTAAAGTATCGTTCCCACGAGGACTTGTGATTAACTTATCAACTGATGCAAACTCAAACAATTCTCGATTTAAGCTAATTTATAACAAAATACATAAATAACCAACTTAAAACTTGACTGGTAATTTAACAATAATACTACACAAAATTACTACACCACTTATACAATTTTCTTTTAACAATTAATAAAAGAGATATTCTGGGGTCATGGACTTGCTAGAGATCATGGTACGCTTTTAGCTTAAAGATGATTTGTTGAATTATCTAGGTTATTGATTATAGGGTTAATAATACCCATAAGAATCTGTCAATTTCTTATGCGCCTATTCAAGTTAAATTAATACCTATATTTCTATGGAATTAATATTAACTCAAATGCATTTATAAATCCTATTTTTCAACCAAGCAAGACAATTAAGTATAGTTCTATCTTAATTGCGAATCTTTCACCCGATGCCCAGGATTCAGATCTTGCTCTATTTGATTCTATATGCAATCAAGAATTTCCTTTTTCAAGTTTAACTCAAGATTCGTAAATAATATTTCACTGTTAGCTACGCAGTAAAATAATTAACAGTAGAATCAAATAAACAACCATAATGATAAATTCAAGATCATCAATTTAAGCTTCAAACATCATAATCATCTAACACTCATAACCCCAGAATACTTGGGTTTTTAGCTACTCATAATTATACAAATATCAACAATAAAAGTCTTAAACATAATATAAGTAAATACAAGAAGAAAGTTTAGAAAAACGCTTTAAGTTCTTGCTTCAAGATTGTAATCTCCTTCTTTTCTTCACTTCAAGATTGAGTCTTCTCTTCACTTTCTCTCTCTAAAATTATTTCTTCCTCTCAAAATCTGATCTCCTCAATAATGGAGTTTTTGCTTTATGTAAATTGAGTGGGATTAAGAAGGAATTCCAATTTTACCCCTTCTACAAACTTTTTCGAAATCTGTACTAGCGCGGCCGCGCATCTGACCGCGCTAGTCTAGTTGTCTCATGCTCTTGATTCTCTTCTTGTTCTTCCACCATAATTAGTTTCGAGGGGTTTTTATTTCTCCAAAATGGTTCCAATCATATTTGGTTTACGTAATATAGGCTTCTTTACCTGAAATATATACAATTCACTATTAACGCCCATAATTCATCAATTAATCACAATATATCATTGGAATATCATCAAGCAGAAGCATAAACAATAGCTAAATCACCTAGATTTCGCTTATTATCAACACCCCACACTTAATCCATTGCTAGTCCTCGAACAATCAAAATATTATATTAGAATTATCTCTAAATATCCCTTCACTCAACCATTTCCCTTAACGCATTACACCGAGAACAATTTACATATGTTGCTCCTAGCAGTGAACAATCCTAGCTTTAAAGTTGAATCTCAAGTGCCATGCGTATTCAAACTTCCTCAGCTTGCTCTACACAAAAATCAAGAAGTGTTTTTTCGTCACAAATCATATGCCCTAACCATCACACCAACAAGAGAGATTTGGATTTTATTCCGCACATTCAAATCATTTACTTACATAAATCAATGAAAGCACTCACTCTCATAATAGAAGTCGCATACATGCAATTGGTACCATAAGCTTGCCCGTAATTTAAATTTTTACTAATGTAGGCTAGCTCAATTCAAAATCAATCAAGACTTTTTCATGGTTGTAATGTGGGCTAAGGGACAGGTAGGAAATATTTAGGAATAGTGACTAACTTCCCTAAGCACTTTAACACATCACATGTTACTTTCATTTTTCCAACCCATTTTTCATTCACAAACAATATATCACCCAAATAATTTTTTTTTTTTATTTTTTTTACCCACTAGCTGGAACAAAACATCATGTATTTATTCATTAAAGTTCAGCTAATGGTGTATACGTTACAAAACAAGTGCATTTTCTAACTTTTCATTTGCTCCACTAAAAAGCCACCCACACTTAATTCCTTCTTAATTCTTTTAGTATACTTTTCACAATTAAAGTGCTTTAAGAGGAAAAAGGTTTAAAACAAGATCAATGAAGAACAAAAGGATATAGGCTTGTAATGTGGTTGCCAAACAAAAGTTTATAGGCCCAATAGGGTTAACTAGAGATAAATTGTATTTGTGATAAGCAATTAAGCTCAAAAGGGTCAAAGAAAGCCTAAAATCATTTTTCAAATCGAGCATCACCTAATATTTCGCTTTAATTCATATACCGGGCAAGTTCTAGATACAAATACAATGCATAGACTACACAATTCTCACCACACATGGCATATAACTCATTCAGATTAGCTCATCAAGACACTTCATTATGAGCAGTCAATTCAGTAACAAACATACAATTTAAGGCATTTTCAATGAGATTCAACAATTAAGACTAAGCTCATTACACTCTAGGGTCTATTGTGTTCAAGTGTGTCAACGTTGTGGGTTCACTTTTCTATAGCTTATAACTCCTTATTTTAGTCAAAAAAAATATAAAAATATAAATTAGAAACTACCTATGCTTGGTTCAAGATAAACCCTTGGAAAAGAACCGTGGCTTAAAGAAAAACCAAGGGGAAGTTCTTACATTATCCTAAAAATACAAATAAAATTAAAAATCTTTTTGTTGTTTTCTATATACTCATTCCCTCAAGAACTCCTTTTGAAAGAAATCCTTCATCAGGCCGAGCCATATCAAATAATTTTTTTTTAAGCTTCACTTGGCTAACTGTCTAGCCAAACAAACAACCAAATTTAACTGAAATAGCATAAAAAACTTACATAATGTACCAGTCCAACAAAAACAAACCACACAATTCAAAACAATCCTACAATCCATAATAGTTAAAATAACCCCACACTTAAACTTTAGGCATGTCCTCATGACTTTCATTGCTAAAAAGAAAAGAGGCAAAGATACTTCCCCGAAATTTCAATCCTGATCTGAGACAGTGTCAAGATTCACATTACATGCACGTCCCAATTTTTTAAGCCGGCCCATAAATATTTTCTCCGATTTGACTTGTCAGTCAGCTATCTCCTCCACACGGTTGCCCAACCCAGTCATAGTGATGTGAAGATCCTCCACCTCTTTTTCCAATGTGTTTTGACGAGGCAATCTGGTAGATCGGGAAGATGAAATTGCTCGTGATAGTATTGCTGCTGGTGCTGCTTGTGATGTTGATCTTGATTGTCTTGCAGCTGATGCACGGGGTGCTTCTGGCTGCACCTCACTTTCAACATTCGTTGCCTCATTTTCCTCCTCATCGTCATCGTCGTCATCATCATCAGAGCTGCTTGATTCTACCACCTCTACTTCCTCCGGTTCTTTCCCCGTTGTCACTTTATCAGCTCGGAACTTGCTTTCCTTTCCAACCAACCCATCAGCAGGTTGATATTCTGGCACACTAGCAGCCCTGCATATTTGAGTAACTAGTGAAGGGAAAAAGAACCCATACCTCTTGATTTTGCTGCGAGTGAACATCTCATCATACATGACTTTAGCTACGTCAAAGTCGTGACCATTAACAAAACACCAGACAAGACAAGCTCGGGGGCCATTGACCTCTGTTTTATTGTGTGATGGGATCAATCAGGCACATATGAGATGCAACCAGCACTTTGCTTCAAATGTGAGTGCATTAGAACGAAATTTCTGCCCATAAGTCATCTAGAAAACTTCTTTGTCAGGTGCCAAAATGGTCTCAAAGAATCTTGCCCAAATTTCGTACGTGGGGTTCTTACCATAGTTATAGAAGTCATTATACTCCTCTGGAGGTACAGGCAGCTGGTAAGTAGTACGAATCGCCTCGAGTGAAGCATTCACTTCTCTTCGGCGCACTGTAACTATTCCATTGATATGCTCTAGAGGATTGGCATAAAATTCTCTTACAACCATGATATTTGCCTCACCGGGTTCGTTGACGAATGTGTGCAAGCCCCTTCTCAGCAACTCATCGTGCATACGAGGGCATAACCGCTAAAGTTTTCTCATGTCAACACCGCTTTCAGGAATTGGCTTCTTTTCAGCTTTTTCTACAAATCAGTCCTGAGCCTTGGCCGAAACAAACTTTGTATTATCAAATGGGCGTGCAATTGCTGCCCCTGTTGACCTAGCTCTGCCTGTCTGGTTGCTCGATGAAGCACCTGTTGTACATCTTTTCATGGAGTTATTTATGGTACCTGCAGAACAACAACTTATTAACACAACCCAATCCAAAATTTGCGACTCAATGGGGTTACTTAGACTTCACACTCATCATTGGTCACAAACTACATTTGCTTATTCATTTGGGCTTTTCCACAAACATATTGTATGCATTGTAATTAACAAAGTAAAACAAAAACAAAAAGAAAAAGAAAGAAATAAAAAAACAAAAACAAAAAGAAAAAAAATATGCGCGGCCGCGCTAGTCAGATGCGCGGCCAAGACAGAGAGCACATCAACTTAGCGCGGTCAAACGCGCGGCCGTGCACCTGGGCGATTTCCGATTTTTTTTTTCTAAACAATAATCATCCTAATTCACCCATAAAAACATCACCAATCAAGTGGGTCTCCACCCCACTCTCATCAACCAACAACACTTCAAAGTATTTCACTAATTTATACATACAATTTATGTTCAACTAATGAAACATATGTATAAAAACTTCAACAATAAAATCTGAAAAATAACAATAAAAATAAAAGATGACAAGAAAGAAGAAATTAAAACTATTTTCTTACTAGTGTTTCAACTAATGTTATCAAAATATCTACATAAAAATCAACTTTAACAACTATAATTAATTTATTTGCATATAAACAAAATCTGGAAAAAAAAAATTATTAAAATAAAAGAAAAAGAAACAAGAGTTCATACCTTTGTTGGAAGAGAATGGTGAAGAAGATTTTGATGGGGGATCGTTTGGGTTTGGTTTTTAAGGGTTGGGTTTGTTTGGAAGTAAATGGTGAAGAAAGGGTTGGAGAAGAGAGGGGTTTTGAAGAGGAGAGGGATTATTGGGTTAGACAGAGGGATAATTTGTTTGAATGGGGGTTTTTTGGGAAAAGGGTAGGTCAGATGAAGGGTAATTAGAGGGGGGTAGGATAGTAATTTAATTAACAAAGTAAAACAAAAAGAAAATAATAATAAAAAAACGAAGAAAAATTTCTGAACTAGAGCGTTCAGAAGCGCGGCCGCGCTAGTCTGATGCGTGGCCAAGACAGAGAGCACCTCAACTTAGCGCGGTCAAACGCGCGGCCGCGCACCTGGGCGATTTCCGATTTTTTTTTTTTTTACCTTAGCATCCTCCCTTGTTCACCTGCATTTATTAGTACACAAAAAAAATGACAAAAAATTGTATATTTACAAATACCACACTCGTTGGGTTGCCTCCCAACCAGCGCCTTATTTTACGTCGCTGCACGATGCCATATTGCATTATACATCAATTAAATCTACTGAGGTTTTGTGACGTTGAATGTCACCACCACAATAGCGTTTAATTCATTGACCATTTACCAAGAACGTGCCTGTTGAAATCATGTTTCTCAATTCAACTGTTCCATGAGGAGTTAGACTTACTACAACAAAAAGGCCTGCCCAACGAGACTTAAGCTTTCCAGGAAAAAGCTTTAGCCTTGAATTGAACAAGAGAACTTCTTGACCCAGCTCAAACTCACAATGTTGGATGTGATTGTCATGCCACTTCTTGGTCTTTTCTTTATATAACTTGGCATTTTCATAAGCATGCAACCGAAACTCATCAAGTTCATTGAGTTGTAGCAGCCTTTTTTCTCCAGCTAAGTCCATATTCATATTTAGCTTTTTGATTGCCCAATAAGCTTTATGTTCTATCTCAACAGGCAAATGACATGCTTTTCCATAAACCAACCTGTATGGAGAAGTACCTATTGGAGTCTTGTATGCAGTTCGGTAAGCCCAAAATGCATCTTCCAACTTACCGGACCAATCTTTCCTATTTGCGCTCACAGTTTTCTCCAAAATCTATTTTACCTCCCTGTTTGATACTTCAACTTGACCACTCGTTTGAGGGTGATATGCAGTAGCCACCTTGTGTCTTACACCATATTTTGCTAGAACATTTTTCAACAATTTGTTGCAAAAGTGTGTTCCTTCATCACTTATCAACACCCTTGGAGTTCCAAAGCGTGAAAAATGTGCTTCTTCACAAAACTTACCACTACCTTCGCATCATTAGTAGGAAGAGCAATGTCCTCAACCCACTTAGACATATAATCCACTGCAACCAAAATATATCTGTGCCCATTAGAATACGGAAATGGTCCCATGAAATCTATTCCCCAGACATCAAAGAGCTCTACTGCCAAAATATTTTGTAAAGGCATCTCGTGCTTCTTCGTGATCGTTCCGGTTCTTTAGCACCTGTCACAATTTTTAACAAAAGCATGTGCATCTTTAAATAATTTTGGCCAGTAAAAACCTGATTGCAAAACCTTTTGTGCAGTTCTGTCTCTACCATGATGACCTCCATAAAGAGAAGAATGACAGTCATGCAATATTGCATTCATATTCTCCTCAGGGACACACCTTCTTACCAATTGATCTGCGCATTGCTTGTATAGAAAAGGCTCATCCCACATGTAGAATCCCACATCATGTAAGAACCTTCTTCTATGGTCAGCTATGAATTATGGTGGAGTCACTCCACTTGCAATGAAATTCACATAATCAGCATACCACGGGGTTTCATCCGAAGTGATGGCTAGCAAATGTTCATCAGGGAATGTTTCTTTGATTGATTCTCCTTCAGTGACATGGCCTCTATTTTCCAGCCTGGATAAATGATCTGCAACCTGATTCTCTGTTCCCTTTCGATCTCGAATCTCCAAATCAAATTCCTGCAAAAGAAGAACCCATCGAATTAACCTTGGCTTGACATCTTTCTTTGCAAATAAATACCTGATAGCTGAGTGATCTGTATAAACTATGACTTTGGTCCCCACTAGATAGTACCTAAACTTATCAAATGCCCATACTACTGGGAGCAACTCTTTTTCAGTAACAGTATAATTCATTTGAGCTGGATTAAGAGTTCTACTTGCATAGAGAATGGAATAAAATATTTTCTCTTTCCGCTTACCCAAAACAGCTCCAATGGCTATATCACTTGCATCACACATCAATTCAAATGGAAGATTCCAATCTGGAGAAATGATAATCGGTGCAGTAACTAATCTTCATTTCAGCTCATCAAATGCTTTCAGACAAGCATCATCAAACTTGAAGGATGTATCTTTCTCAAGAAGCCTGCACAAAGGAGATGAGATTTTTGAAAAATCCTTAATGAAACGACGGTAAAAACCCGCATGGCCTAAGAAACTGCGAATGCCTCTAACTGATGTCGGTGGAGGTAACTTTTCAATTGCTTCCACCTTTGCTTTATCCACCTGCAATCTATTCTTGGACACTTTATGCCCTAGGACTATGCCTTCTCGTACCATGAAATGACATTTTTCCCAATTTAGTACCAAATTTGTTTCTTCACACCTAGCAAGGACCTTATCAAGATTCATTAAACATTCATCAAAAGAACATCCAAATAAAGAAAAATCTTCCACAAATCTTTCAACCATATCAGTGAAAATAGTCATCATACACCTTTGAAAAGTCGCAGGTGCATTGCAAAAACCAAATGGCATTCTTTTAAATGCATATGTCCCATAGGGACATGTAAATGTGGTCTTCTCTTGGTCTTCTGGGGCTATAATAATCTGATTATATCCCGAGTAGCCATCCAAAAAACAGTAGTATTCTTTCCCGACTAATCTATCAAGCATTTGGTCAATAAAGGGAGGGGGAAAATGGTCTTTTCGGGTGGCATTATTCAATTTTCTATAATCTATGCAAATCCTCCACCCAGTAATAGTTCTAATGGGAATCAGATCATTGTTTTCATTTGTCACTACAGTCATTCCTCCTTTCTTTGGAACACATTGGACTGGACTTATCCATTTGCTATCGGTTATTGGAAATACAATACCTGCATCAAGCCATTTAATCACTTCTTTTCTTACCACCTCTTTCATGTTCGGATTTAGGCGGCGTTGTTATTCTATGCTTGGCTTGTGCCCTTCCTCCATGAGAATTTTATGCATGCAAAAAGCTGGACTAATACCTCTTATGTCAGACATTGTCCACCCAATTGCTCTTTTATGCTCACGTAGTACTCTTAACAATTTTTCTTCCTGCAATTCAGACAAGTCAGCAGAAATAATAACAGGTAACGTTTCAGAACTACCCAAATAAGCATAATGAAGGTGAGAAGGTAAAGGCTTTAATTCCAATTTGGGAGCTTCTTCAACTGAGGGCTTCAGAGGAGGACCATCTGGCCTGTTCAAAGGTTCAAAGGGATTTAAACCTTTTATATATTCACATGTTGCATTCAAAGTATGTTTCATCTCCTCAACCTCATCATTAATCTCCAAACTCTCAAACAACACAATTGCTTTTTCTAAAGAATCCTTCAAATATACACTTGGGTAATAAGTGGTTCATCAATCTCCATGACAGATATCATAGACAATTCTTCATAATGGCGAGGAAGTTGAATTGCTTTATATACATTAAAAACAGCTTCCTCATTGTCAACTCTCATGATCATTTTTCCTTCTCTTACTTTAATTATAGCATCACCTGTAGCCAAGAGAGGTCTTCCCAATATAATAGGAACTTTTTCATCGACCTGAAAATCCAAGATAATGAAATCAGCCGGGAAAATAAATTTCCCAATTTTCAGTAGCACATCTTCAATCACCCCTTCAGGGTAAGCTATGGACCTGTCTGCTAGTTGCAACATCACAGTGGTGAGTTTTGGAGCCCCCAAACCCAATTGTTTGTACAAAGACAATGGCATCAAATTTATGCTTGCTCCCAAATCACAAAGTGCATGGCCTACATCAACATTGCCTATTCTCACAGGGATAGTAAAGCTACCAGAGTCCTTAAGCTTTTGAGGAAGCTTATTTTGGACCCTTGAAGTGCACTCCTCAGTGAGTGCAACTGTTTCAAATTCAGTCAGTCTCCTCTTGTTAGCCATAATGTCTTTTATGTATTTGGCATATTTTGGAATATCACGAATCACATCTACCAACGGAATATTCAATTGAATCTGACTCAACATAGAGAGAAATTTGTTGAACATGCGATCGTCATTCTTTTTCTGCAATCTTTGTGGAAAAGGTGGTGGTGGCCTTGGAACATTCACAGGTGCTGAAATAGTATCATCTTTCCTTACTTCCGGTGTTGCTTTGGGAATCAATTCACCCTCAGGTACAGGCTTGTCTTTTCTCTTCTTTGGAACTTCTTCTAATTCCCTTCCAGTTCTAAGTGTAATTGCACTAACTTGCGGATTTTTCTCTGTATCACTTGGAAGAGCACCTGCAGGCCTAGTATTTTGATTTGCAGCTAGTTGTCCCAATTGTCTTTCAAGATTTCTAAAATCAGTTCTGAGTTGTTGGTTGTCTTGCAACAATTTCTTCAACAAATCATTTGTATTTTCTTCTACCTGCTGGGGTGGCCTTTGTGGTTGATTAAATTTCCTTGGGGTCTATATTGATTCTGATTTGATTGATTTCCACCCCAAGAGAAATTAGGATGATTCCTCCAATTTGCATTGTAACTGTTCCCATATTATGCCTGTTGGTTCATAGGACCTCTGCTTTGTTGCCCCACGTAATAAATAGATTCAGGATTCGTTAGGCACATGTCACTTGTGTGATTATCACCACACATTTCACAACAAATCGACATTTGTTGAACATGTTGCATTTGTTTTGTTTGGTTCATTGTCATTCTATTCATTTGATTCGCCAATTTTGCTATATCTGCTCTCATGGCAGAAAAGTCATCAAGTTCAAGTACCCATACTGCTTTTTGTTTCATTGCTCTCCTTGGTTCTCCCTCACCTTGCCAATTATGATCATTGGCAGTGAAGTTGTTTAGCAAAAGTTGTATTTCACTATATGGCCTCGCCATGCAACTACCTCCACAAGCTGAATCAAGATTCATTTTTGAAGTCTCATCTAATCCATCAACAAATATATGGACCATACCTCATCAGTTTGACAATGATGTGGGCAGTCTCGAAGTAATTTCTTGTATCTTTCCCAAGCTTGGCGAAGAGTTTCACCATCCCGTTGTTGAAATCCAAGAATCTGACTCCGCAAAGACTTTATCTTTTTTGTGGGGAAAAACTTGATTAAGAATTTCTTTGCTAAATCATCCCAAGTAAAGATTGAATTAGCAGGATCCTTCTGCAACCAGTCTTTAGCTTCCCCCAGCAATGAAAACGGAAACAAGGTCAGCCTGACATAGTCATTGGAAATATTTGGATAGTTGTAAGTATCAGTGATTTCCAAAAAATTCTGAATGTGCCTTTGCGGGTCTTCATGAGATAGACCTACATATCGCCCGGTGGACTGAATCAGCTGTACCATGTACTATTTAAGCTCAAAGTGACCAGTGATATCAGGCTTCACAATAGCCTGAGTCATATTAGCAAGATTTGGCCTTGCAGCTTCTATCACCGGACGCCCTCCATTACCTGCCATCATTGTTGGCTATGGTTGAACTAAGATGTCCAACTCTCTTTCTGTTTTGTATTTAGCTTCCAACTCTTTCGTTGCCTTATGAAGTGTCCTTTCAATTTCAGGATCAAGAGGGAAGAGATTGCTTGTGCTTCTACTCCTCCGCATTCAAGAGAAGAGCCTGCGTGACACAAACAAAGTGAACTGAAAATTAATGCTTAAACCAATAGCTGTTAAAAGCATAACTAAGTCAAGTAACTAATTTCCAAATTCCCCGGCAACGACAGCAAAAACTTGTTGCGACCTAAACACTCACGCAAGTGTACGCGATCGACAAGTAATATAGTAACAAGTAAAGTATCGTTCCCACGAAGACTTGTGATTAACTTATCAACTGATGCAAACTCAAACAATTATCAATTTAAGCTAATTCATTACAAAATACATAAATAACCAACTTAAAACTTGACTGGTAATTTAACAATAATACTACACAAAATTACTACACCACTTATACAATTTTCTTTTAATAATTAATAAAAGAGATATTTCAGGGTCATGGGCTTGCTAGAGATCATGGTACGCTTTTAGCTTAAAGATGATTTATTGAATTATCTAGGTTATTGATTATAGGGTTAATAATACCCATAAGAATCTGTCAATTTCTTATGCGCCTATTCAAGTTAAATTAATACCTATATTTCTATGGAATTAATATTAACTCAAATGCATTTATAAATCCTATTTCTCAACCAAGCAAGGCAATTAAGTATAGTTCTATCTTAATTGCGAATCTTTCACCCGATGCCCAGGATCCGGATCTTGCTCTATTTGATTCTATATGCAATCAAGAATTTCCTTTTTCAAGTTTAACTCAAGATTCGTAAATAATATTTCATTGTTAGCTACGCAGTAAAATAATTAACAGTAGAATCAAATAAACAACCCATAATGATAAATTCAAGATCATTAATTTAAGCTTCAAACATCATAATCATCTAACACCCATAACCCCAGAATACTTGGGTTTTTAGCTACTCATAATTATACAAATATCAACAATAAAAGTCTTAAACATAATATAAGTAAATACAAGAAGAAAGTTTAGAAAAACTCTTTAAGTTCTTGCTTCAAGATTGTAATCCCCTTCTTTTCTTCACTTCAAGATTGAGCCTTCTCTTCACTTTCTCTCTCTAAAATTATTTCTTCCTCTCAAAATCTGATCTCCTCAATAATGGAGTTTTTTATTTATGTAAATTGAGTGGGATTAAGAAGGAATTCCAATTTTACCCCTTCTACAAACTTTTCCAAAATCTGGACTAGCGCGGCCGCGCATCTGACCGCACTAGTCCAGTTGTCCCATGCTCTTGATTCTTTTCTTGTTCTTCCACTATAATTAGTTCCGAGGGGTTTTTATTTCTCCAAAATGGTTCCAACCATATTTGATATACGTAATATAGGCTTCTTTACCTAAAATATATACAATTCACTATTAACGCTCATAATTCATCAATTAATCAAAATATATCATTGGAATATCATCAAGCAGAAGCATAAACAATAGCTAAATCACCTAGATTTCGCTTATTATCAGCTTACCTTATAATGCCTCATAGGTAGCTATCTGGATGCTCGACTGATAATTGTTGTTGTAGGCAAACTCCGCTATGGAAAGAACTGATCCCAAGAACCTCCAAAGTCAATAACACATGCCCGGAGCATATCCTCCAAAATCTAAATAGTACGCTTGAAGTGTCTGTCCGTCTAAGGATGAAATGATGTGCTCAACTCAACTCGCATACACAACTCACGTTGTATTACCCTCCAGAAATGTGAGGTAAACTACGTACCCCGATCAGAAATGATAAACATGAGCACACTATGAAGACGAACAATCTTCTGGATGTGGATCTCAACTAACGACTCTAAAGAATAGGAAACTGCCACAGGAATGAAATGCGCTGACTTGGTCAGCCTATCTACAATAACCCATACTGCATCGAACTTCCTCTGAGTCCGTGGGAGTCCAACAACGAAATCCATAGTGATACACTCCCACTTCCACTCAGGAATCTCAATCTTCTGAAGTAAACCACCAGGTCTCCGATGCTCGTACTTTACCTGCTAGCAATTCAAACACCGAGTTGCATATGCAATAATATCCTTCTTTATCCTTCTCCTCCAATAATGCTGCCACAAGTCCTAATACATTTTAGCTGCGCTTGGGTGAATAGAGTACTAGGAACTATGTGTCTCTTCTAGAATCAACTCACTCTGTGCCGCACTGTGTCTCTAAGGTCAAACAAATCGGGATCATCATACTACTGATCTCTGATACGCTCAAATAATGAAGAACGGGCAACTGTGCAAGCTAGAACACAGTTGGGCTCCGAAACATCCAACCTCACGAACCGATTGGCTAAAGCCTAAACATCCAAAGCGAGCGGTCTCTCACCGACAGGAATATACGCAAGGCTACCCATACTGGTTGACTTCCTACTCAAAGCATTGGCCACTACATTGGCCTTCCCAGGATGATACAAGATGGTGATATCATAGTCTTTCAATAGCTCCAACAACCTCCTATGCCTCAAATTTATCTCATTCTTCTTGAACAAATACTGCAAACTCATATGATCCGTGAACACCTCACATGACACGCCATATAAATAATGCCTCCAAATCTTCAGCGCGTGAACAGTGGCTGCTATCTCCAAATCATGAACTGGATAATTCTTCTCGTGGATCTTCAGTTGTTGCGAAGCATATACAATAACCTTGCCATTATTCATCAACATTACACCAAGTCCAATATGAGATGCATCACAATATACTATATATGGCCCTGAACTTGTAGGCAATACCAACACCGGTGTCGTAGTCAAAGTTGTCTTAAGCTTCTGAAAACTCACCTCACACTCGTCTAACCACCTGAACTGGGCACCTTTCTGGGTCAATCTATTTATCGGGGCTGCTATAGATGAAACTGCTCCACAAACTGCCGGTAATAACTCGCCAATCCCAAGAAACTCCGGATCTCTATAGCTGATGTGGCTCTAGGCCAGTCCTTGACTGCCTCAATCTTCTTATGATCCACCTAAATACCCTCTGCTGATACAAACTGATCCAAGAATGCAACTGAACTCAACTGGTACAGAACCCATAGAAAGAACCTCAACACTAGAATCACGAACATAAGTTAAATAAGCCAAACACCCCTTCTCAACCATACGTCGGGCCTTCATAGAAGAAATAACCCTACTAGTAGAATAACCAAGAGTCCTTATCCACTCCAATCGAGGCAACCCTGGCAAGGCTAAGGTCAGAGTCATGGTGTGATAGTCGAATATAGCATGATAAGGTGATAGCCAATCCATCCCCAAAATCACATCAAAATCGACCATATTAAGAAGTAAGAGATCTACACGGTCTAAGACCGCCAATAATAACCACACACAAGCGATAGACACGATCTAAAATAATAGAATCACCCACTGGTGTGGACACATAATAAGGAACACTTAGAGAATCACGAGGCACAACCAAATATGTAGCAAAATAAGACTACACATAGGAGTATGTAGACCCTGGATCAAATAGAACTGAAGCATCTCTACTAAAAACTGAAACCGTACCTATGACAACGACATCAGATGCCTCAGCCTCAGGACTAGCTGGAAAGCATAACATCGGGTCTAGGCCCCACCACTCTAAAACTACATCCCTAGGACGGCCTCTGGCTAGCTAGCCTTCACCTCTAGCAGCCGGACCTTCACCTCTAACACCTCGACCTCCACCTCTAGATACCTTATCCCTACCTCTAGCTGGCCGAGTGGGTGGTGGAACACCCGGTGCCGAAACCATGTCACGAGAACCCTGATGCTGAGAACTGCTCGATGCTCTAGGGCAAAATCTAGCAATGTGCTTTGGATCACCATATGTATAACAATACTTCGGCTGTTAAGACTATTGACCCTGAAACTGATCTTGATGGCCTAAGTAACCACCTTGAAAAGTTTGGAGCAGAGGTGCACTAAGAGGAGCTAGTGGTGCACTGTAGGGTAGCTAATCAGAATACTGCATATGTGAACCACTGCCACCTGGAGCATCGTGAGAAGCCTGAAGTGTTGATTGAAACAGCCTGGGAGAATGGCACCTCCTAAAATAATCCCTTTCTCCTAATGAGGCACCACTGAACCTACCAAATGATGGGGCCTCTTGTCAGACCCCTGACCACTCCCCTTTGATAGAACCATGTCAACTCGTCTGGCCACATTTGCTGCATCCTGGAAAGAAATCTCACTCCCTGTCTCCTTAGCCATCTGCAATCTGATAGGCTGAGCTAGTCCCTCAATAAACCTCCTTACCATCTCTCTCTCTCGGTGGGAAGTATAAGAAGAGATGACGGGGCAAGTCAATAAATCTGGTCTCGTACTAAGTGACGGTCATAGAAACCTGCTAGAGATGCTCAAACTGCCTCCGATAGTCTTTCCTCTAAGTAATAGGAAGAAACTTCTCCAGAAATAGCTGAGAGAACTGATCCCAAGTCAAAGCCGGTGACCCAGCTGGTCTAGCCAAACAATAATCTCTCCACCAATTTTTGGCAGAACATGACTGACGAAAAGCAGTAAAGTCAACCCCATTGGTCTCCATTATCCCCATGTTCCGTAGAACCTCATAACAGTTGTCCAAATAGTCCTGGGATCCTCTGAAGATGTACCACCATAGGTAGTAGTGAAAAGCTTGGTGAAATTGTCCAATCTTTACAAAGCATAGAAGGCATAGCCGCTCTATCACCGGTCTGTGCTGTAGCACCTGGCGGAACTACCCCAATTGGCTGAGCTGCTGGAGTTTGAAACTGGGGAGCCATCTGCTCTAGAGTGCGAAGTAGTGGGGGTCTGTGCTCCTCCCTCATCTTGAGAGATGGCTAGTGCTACAAGAAGTAAGCCTGCCTGAGTGACACTCTCCATGAAGCCCACTAGACCGACCAAAGCATCCTAGAGTACCGGGGTAGCGATGAACCCCTCTAGAACTTGAGCTAGCCCTACTGGAACGGTCTAGGTTGGAACTTTATCATCAAACTCTGCCTGAGGCTCCGCCGCTAGTGCTGCTGCTTTAGGCTGAGCCCTGCCCCTACCTCGGCCTCTAGCACGGCCTCGACCTCATCATCTGTCCCTCATAGGAGCTGCCACTGGGGGCTCGGGTTGCTGATCAGCGGATAAAAAGGCATGTGTTCTCGCCATCTGCAAAAGAACAGAGTGGAAGTTCAATTAGCATTGAGAAGTCAAATCGTATGATAAAGAAGAATAGATATTAAGTTATTCCTAAACTCTGTTGCTTCTAGGGGATAAGCACAGACGTTTCTGTATCGATCCCTCAGACTCTACTAAGCTTGTTTGTGAATTGTGAGACCTAGTCAACCTAGTGCTCTGATACCAACACGTCACAACCCGAATTTCCCCACCTTCGGGAGTCGTGATGGAGCCTACTCGTGAAAGTTAGGCAAGCCAACAATTACAGTTTTATCACTGTTATTATTAATTTAACAGAAATGGATAATAACTAAAATAAAATAGTTATGAAATACGGAAATGATATATCAAACCAACAATTCTAATACATAGATACCCCAAAGATCTGGTGTCACAATTTCACGAACGACTAAGATTTACTACAAATATAAGTCTGAAAGAAGTACCACTGTTCTCGAAGTTATATGAGACAGGAAATCTAAAACTAAAGGAAGGGGACTCCGGGGTCTGTGAACGCCGGTAGATCTACCTTGGGTCTCATGTGACTGAAGGCAGCAACCCACGATCTACTCACGAGGTCCGTCACCAAAATCTGCATAGAAAGTGCAGAGTGCAATTTCTGTACAACCGACCCCATGTACTAGTAAGTGTCGAGCTTAATCTCGGCGAAGTAGTAACGAGGCTAGGACACGACAACCATATAAACATATGCAGTTAAATCATATACGAGAAGCAATAATAACAAGAATATAAAGAAAAAAATGATAAAAGAGGGAACATGCTGAGAGGGATATCAGATTATGATAGTAAAAAGGTTAAAAAGCAAGGTAAATATCAAACTTGAACCAACAAAAATGATAGCACGGTAACAAATGCACGACATCACCCTTCATGCTTTTACTCTCATCCTCAGCATAGAAATCAATAGAAACGGCACAGTATCACCCTTCTTGCTTTAACTCTCTCACAATCATGGCACTGCATTACACTTCATGCATTAACACTCACAGAAATATGCACGGCATCACCCTTCGTGCATTAATACTCATTTTACACGGCACGACATCACCCTTCATGCATTAACACTCTCTCACAATATCATGAACGACATCACCCTTCGTGCTTTATGCTCTTCCTCACCAAACAACATAAATAATAACATCCCGGCAAGGGAATCAATAATAGAAACAATAACATCCCGTCAAGGGAATCAACAATAAAAACAATAACATCCCGACAAGGGAATCAGCAATAACCAATCTCGTTTCAATAGTTAACTTCACAAAATAAGTCTCAACTTGAGTCAATACTCAACAATGGTCAATTACCAAGAAAATATCATAAGTCTTGTTCAACATGGATAATCATCAATTTAAGCATGAATAATACATAATAAGAATCACAACGATCATAATTTAAGACTCACTTGCATGCTTTACACCAATGTATAAATACGCGTCACCACACCTCTACGTCGTGCTCTACACTAACACATAGTAATTAAGACACAACACTTATTCCATCAAGCTAAGGTTAGGCCAAACACTTACCTCGGTTCCACGACCAAAAGTCAAGCCTCAATTACCATTTTTCTTTTGATTTCCACTTCCAAACCGCTCGAATCTATGCATAATAAACTAATTAACATCAGTTATTGCTAAAGGAATCAACTATAATGCATATATTTAGTTTTTCCAAATTTTCCCCCAAAAAGTAAAAAATTGACTACTGGCCTGCTTGGTCAAAACTCGATGTTCGAACCAAAATCAGTTCACCCAGTCACCCACGAGCCCAAATATGAAATTAGTTTCGAAATCCGACCCCAAATCGAGGTCTAAATCCCCAAATTTATAAAATCCCCATTTCTCCTAAAATTCCTAATTTCTACCCTTAAAGAACAAGATTTAGGCCTAGAAATCTAATGGGTGTTGATGAAAAATGAAAGAAATGAGTTTAAGAACATAAACCTACGATTTGGTGATGAAATCCCTCTTTAAAGATTGCCTAAGGTCGCGTTCTACGGAAGAAAATATGAAATTTTGGTCTAATCCCAACTTAGGTTCTATTTTAAAATCGCTGGACAGCTCTTCTTCGCATTCGCGAGAACCCTGTTGCGTTCGTGAAGCAATGGCCAAAAGAGCCTTTGCGTTCGCGAGATACTGTACGCGTTCACGTAGAGTATTTCACCCCTCCCCCAGGTCCCTGCCCAAATGCCCTTCGCGTTCGTGATAGCTAGGTAGCGTTCACGAAGGGTAATGCCTCCAACGCTCCGCATTCATGACTTGTGCCTCGCATTCATGTAGAAGGGATTTTCCCTCAGACTAACTTACTCTTCGCGTTTGCAAGATCTACTTAGCGAACATGAAGAAGGATATATCAGATCACAACAGAAGTACAAAACACTAGGGACATCGGAATTCAATTTTGGGCATACGCCCAAGTTCCATATTTTTTACAGACCCTCCGGGATCGTCAGATCATGGGTCCTGGTCTGTTTACTCAAAATATTGACCGAACTCAACTTAATTCAATTTTAAAGGCAAACATTTAGCACTTTTTAAAAATTTTCACATAAAAGCTTTCTGGAAATGCGCTCGAACTGCGCACACAAATTGAGGAGAAGGAAAATGATGTTTTCAAGGCCTCGGAACCCGGATTCGGATTCTAAAATAAAAGATGACCCTTTGGGGTCATCACACTAATGTTATTACAAATGATATGGTTCATACATGACATGCATTCATGCTATTTAAAATTCTAAATCAAGGATAAAAATAACACCTAACAGAATTATTGTATAATACAGCTACTCGACTCAAGCAATATATACTTAATATATGACACAAAAAATCACCTTATAATGCATCAAAAGAAATTTGGTTAAACTTTAATAATACCAGTCGCTCAAGTTTTACCAGCACGTGTAATAGTTACTTCATCCTCTATAGAGTATGTGCAAACTTTGAAGCATCTTCAAGCATATGCTTGGACCAACCATTATGCAAATACCATTTATCCTTTGATTTTATATGGCTGGACTCAAAAATTCCTGCAAAACAAATAGTTTTTTTTTGGTAACCAAACCTTTTTGGGTCCTTTAGGGTTAGTAGCTAGTGTAGTTGGGGATGCGTGTATCTGTTTAGGTCTCCAAATATATTTTGATCGAGCATAACTTTTGGCATAATTGCATGTAAATACTTATGTCCAGAATTGCCACAATAGTGGCATGTAATATAAGAAGAAGAATGTTTACCTGCAGTTGCCTTATTAGTTGATTTGGAACTTACTTCAGTCAACATATTTAAAGAAGGACGTTTATTGATAGATCCCTTTTCAGTCGACTTATAGTTGTTAAGCCAAGGAGACGACTTTGATCGATCAAAGTAGTGGCTGGGGAATTTGTGGAAGCAGCTTATTTGTTTTTGAAGCTCAAAATTTTCTTGTTGAAGTAAGTTGTTCTCCACCAGATATTCTTCAAGCTGATTATCCCAGTCTTTCTTTTAATTTCTTAACTTACTATATTCTTCAATTTGGATCTCCAAATCTTTCTTCTCATGCATCAACTTGTTATATTCTTCAAGTTGGATATCCCAATTTTTCTTCTCTTTCCTCAACTTATTATATTCATTGAGAACTTTCTCAAGGTCATTGAGAACCAATTCAGTATTTTCCTGCAATTCATCACATTTATAACAATACGTAATAGGAGTAGGACATACCTTGTCAATTTTTCCCATTACCATGAAACATAGGTTCTCCATTCTTTCATGATCGTTTTCTTCTTAAGATTCATCCTCGTCACTTTTGATATCACAATCAATAATAGCATTAAGGCACACCTCGTCAGTTTCTCCTCTTTCCTTGAGGGATGTGTTTGTCATTTCTTCTTGATCATCCTCATCGCTCCAAGTTGAGATTCTATGATATTTCTTCTTGAGGTTAGGATATTTTAATTTCATATGTCGAGGTTTACCACTGTTGTAGCAGCATACATTCTCTTGTTGTTGAATCTCATTCTTGTAGTTCTTTTGATGATTCTGGATTGAGGAAGATTTTCTATTCTGCTTTTTTTTACTCTTCTTTTTTTCGCCTCACGGCCAAGTCTTCTCGATCTACATCATTTTCAAATTCTTCAAGAATTGACTTGGATTTAATTTCCTTCACTTTGTTGGTGTCCCCATAAATATTTTTCAATCTGTACCATATAGCTCTAGCAGTCTCATAGGTGGATATTTTCTTATATTCTTCTTCACTAATCGCACAATAGAGCATGTTGAGTGCTCTAGCATTTGTTTGCATACGATCCAACTGTTCTTTAGTGTAGTCAAATATGGATGCTCCTTTTACGAGATTCTTTCCATCACTGTTATTTGGAATAGACCTTAGTCTGTTCTGAATAACTAGTGAGGCTTGATAATCGATTGATAGAACATAAACTTTCATTCTTTCCTTCCAATGGCTATAGTATTGACTATTGAAGTATGGTGGCCTTCTTGTTGAATAGCACTCTTGAAGTACGGTTCCAGTAATTTGATGACCTACCATGGATCTTTTCTCACTTGTTAATAAGCAAAAATAAAGATGTAAGACCTGCTCTGATACCAATTGAATGTACAAGAGGGGAAGGATGAATTGTACGTCTATTAAAATTTGGTCGACTATTGTACGGATTTAGTCGACTGATATGGAGACAGTCTGCACAGAACTTTTAGTCCTTTTGATTTAAACAAGTGTAAATCACAACAAACAGTAAAGGAACAGAACATAATATGAGAGCAATAAAGTAAATAACACCAGAAATTTTTATACTGATTCGGAACCAATGTGGTATCCTAATCCAGTCCTCTTGGGTTGCAAGAGTGTTTTCTTTTAGATCTCTTTGTAAATTGAAATGAGTACAGCCTTAGTGGTTTTTAACGATCACCACCAATGTTGACAAGGTTGGTTTTCACTCGCTCACCAATATCGAACAAAGTGTTGGTTTTCACTCGCTCTCCAACAACGACACTTTGGTTTTCACTCGCTCACCAAAGAAACGAACAATGACATAACCTCTCAGTATTTTTCCATTTCTCTCTATATATTATGACACTAGTAAACTTAAGAATATAGTCCTTTACTAAGGTGTAGAAAGAGTAGGAAAGTTGTCTGCGAAGCTGGTGCTCCTTTACTGGAACATTCTGGTATTTATAGCTATTGTCTGGAACTAGTTGTTACTGATGATTCCTTGATTGTTGGCTTGTCCCTTCTTCAGAAATATTACTACCAGGATATATTTCTCCTTAAGTAAAGAGACCAGTGTGAGCACGTGATTTTTACCCTATATGAATTACTCCCAAAAATTCAAAACAAAATAATTTCTTTTCATTATTTGCAATTTTGTGGCGTTTTCTGTTAATTGTTTGCATTTGTCTGTGCATTTCTTTTTCATTTAATTAATGAAAATACAAAAAATATGTTGCATTTGTATTTGGGATTTAATTCTACACTTTGGGAATTAGCAAATTTATTGCTTTATAAAAATGGAAAAATCACAAAAAATAATTTTTGTTTGCATTTTTTTTATTTTAGTCTCGAATTTTGGAGGTTTTCTTTAATTTAGTATTTAATTAGTTATGGTAATTATTATTTAGAGTTAGTTGACTTAGTTTGATATGATAATTTTATTAGGAATTAATTTAGGTTTTATGTTTAATTTTTAATCTCAATTTAAAAATAAATTAGAAGAAAAGTGAAAAATGGAAAATGAAAGGAAAAGGGAATAAGAGCAAATTCAGCCCTGGGCCAAATTTACCCCAAGCCCAAATCCACACCCATCCAAAATACCCTTTACCCAGTCCAAACTCGTATCCAACCCGGTCCGGTCCCCCCCCCCAACCAACCAAACGGTGTTGTTTTGTTAAGCTTTGATCTGAGCCGTTGATCGTGCCTGATCCAACGGACCAGAACTGGCCCTACCCCCGTATAAAAGTGTCCGAATCTGCAGACCCCCCCCCATCTCCTGAACCCAAAGCCTAATCCTCTATCTGAAATCACCACCCCTTTCCATCGTGGCTCCGCCATCCGAAAATTGCCTCACGGCGGCGGAGAACTCCCAAATTCATCCAAATTTCAATCGGACAACCCCCATTGTCCCCTCTTTCATGTCGTGCCACCATTTTTTCCAAAAGACCACTGGATTTTTCCGAATTTCAGATCAAAGATCTAAACCATAGCGCCGCCCTTGTTCTCTCCGGTGGCGACGCCACCTCTGTTCAACCCCAAATTAATACCCCATAACCCCCTTCATTCCAAATCCCCACTCCGCTTCCTTCAAATCTCCCCAGAACTGTTCGAATCTTACTTCAAAGATATGAACCCTAAATTCCAAAAATCCAAATCGGTGAGGTTTTAAGGATTTGAGGTCGAAATTGATTTTAGTCATGTGTTCTCACTCGAGAACACACGATTAAGGTCTATCTCGGTCGCAAAATCGAGGATTCATTGAAGCTTAGTTCAAGGCGGTTGTCCGTTTAGTTTTGGTAGGTATTCCCGGCTTTCTCTTTTCCATTGTTTTGTTAATATCTTCTTCTATTTTTCTTCTTTCCTTCCGTTTTCTCAAAATCGTCTTTGTATGTGTTCCTTTTAGTTTAGTATAAGAGTTAATTGCTATTTTTCCTTTAGTTTATTTGGATTCGTTAGATTAGTTTTGTTTAAATTCCTTCTTTTTGGGTTTTGGGCCGTATTGTGAACATTTGGTCCAAAAGTCTATTTACTCCATTGCCCGTCTATTTTTTTTGGCCCTCTAGATAATTTTGTTTGAATTCACGAATTGGACTTGTGTCCAAAGGTGAAGGGGATTAGCCCAGATTTCGAATCGAAACACTAGGTCGACTTAACCCGTACCCATTTGGTTTCTCTGGTTAATTAACAGGGGTTCAAGGGGTATTTTGGGTAACTAGCTTAGGGAATATGGGTGTAACTGCATTAGGAAGCTTCTAGGAAGCAGGGGGTTGGGGTTATTCTGAAGTTCTGAATTTTAAAAGAAGGATACCTAAGCAAAAACGAAAATTTCTAAAGGTTTGAAATGCAATTCTGAATTTATTAAAGCTGCCCTAATGGCTTGCCTATAAAGGCATAAGTTACTTGCAGCTCAAGGGAGATTTTTTTGAGAGCTGAAATCCAGAAAATACAAAAACGCTGCTACTGTTCCATTGTAATTGAGCTCTATACTTTGAAAATTTTCATCTCTGAATCAATTTTTGTTTCATTCTTGGTCCGGGCTTTGAATGGCTTGAGGTTTAGTTAGTGATGGCAGATCTTGGCATTTATCGAGTTGAGTAGGTGTTGGAGACTGGTTTCAGCTTGGTTGAATTGCATTTTTGGGTTTGAATTGGGAATTTAATGTTCCATTGGATTTGGAACTGATTCTGTGTTCTCATCACTGAATCTGGGTTGTTCTATTGTTGCTGTTATTTTTTGCTGAAATACCAATTGCTGATTTTCACATGTTTACTTTTTTCCTTCAATTTCAGGTACTCATCCTACTTTCAAATGTATGAAAAATGGATAACTATAAAGACTCATTCATGTGAATAGAGATTTGTATTAATGCAGTAGTCTATTTAACTATTCTGCACTTTCGAAATTGTTAGCTTAGTTTAGTTCCTTTGTATTTCGTTTTGTCTACTCTGAAACTGGATTGTTGTAGTGATATTGGTTCGATAGTTCATTATGAGGCTTTAAATGTGCATAAAAGATCATGTTGAATGCCTGGTACTGTTGCCAGTTGTATAGGTCCTTAGAATTGAATGATCATCCATTAGTGCATCAGTATATGCTCAGCATAAATTTAAATTTGAGCATGAATCTTTTATTTTAAGTCTGAGCATGCATGAATATTTTTTTATTTAGTTAGAAATTGGTTCTATATATCACATGATTCAAATTAGTTTATGCATAGTGATCTGGGCCTTGGTTTAACAATTGCAATAACATGCTAGTTTGGTATTGATTTCCACCTGGGTTCTTGAGTGTTAAAACAACTGTGAATCACACTGATTTTTAAAAAATCAAAACTGGGAGTTCAGTGGTCTGTTTGCATTCTCTCTCAAGGGCTCGTGTCGATATTTTGATTTCACATATGGTATGTATGAATTGTGATTCGAACTCAAGTCGCTTCAAATTTGGCTCTCAACGTTTTGGGCCATCCCATGGTGTTGGTCCGCGAATCCGTATGAATAGACACGAACCGGGTTTTCTTTTATCCATAGCAGGCTATTGAGCCCCACGTCTAGCCCAATTCGAATCTCAGCTTTAGACCTTTTCTTAAAATTAACTGGTTCATTTGCCCATATGATTAATAGTCCTTCAGCTAATTAATTAGAGCTTTAGTTATGACTAGTGTTATTTAAGCCCTTAGTTAGAATATGAATTAAACCGTAATAGACGTTAATAGTTCTTGACTCTGTGAATTTTATTTAGGACATCCTTTAAAATAAATCGAGGCGTGCCAAGCCAAATAAAATCTTAAATGCTTGGCCGTCATTTAGTTATTTTTCCTTAAAATACTCAGAATTTCCATGGCCCTCGCAAAGTAAAACGCTTAGTTGCCTTAGGCGGGTATTTTAATAATATTATCTTCCTAAACTCGGGTGAGCATTTCATGTGACCCAAATTCAAATCCTAAAATGTTGAATAAAATGTGTTCCGGATTGCCCGTGCATTTCATGTGGCGCGATCCAAAGGCACGTTTTAAATGACGTTCAATCTTCTTTAAACAAGTAAAAGCACTTAAAAAGCTAAAATCGGCACATAAGTTCATAATTGGTTAAAATTAGATAATTAAGCTGAATATGACAGCTGAGCGACCGTGCTAGAACCACGGAATTCGGTAATGCCTAACACCTTCTACCGGGTTAACAAAATTCGTTACTCGGATTTTTGGTTCGCGGACTATTAAACAGAGTCAAGTTTTCCTCGATTCGGGATTCAACCGGTGGCTTGGGACACCATAAATCTCCCAAGTGGTGACTCTAAATTTTAATAAAATAAATCCCGCATCGATTGTCCTTTAATTGAAAAAACTTCCTATATACACCCTTCCCGAGTGTAGGTGAAAAGGGAGGTGTGACAGCTCTGGCAACTCTGCTGGGGATCGAACCCAGAATCTCTGGTTCAGGGTTCAAGAATTCGAGCTTAGAATAATTGTTATAGTTGGCTATATCCATTATCTGAATTTGTTACATGATTTGGGCCTAATGTGCTAATTGATTGCTTTTACCGCTTTGATATTCCGTGAACTGTATATAAACTGTTGTGAAATCCCTCTTCTCTCTGAGTCTTCTAAATCATGAAGAAGTGTGCACTTCGTGTGACTTCTTTTCTGTTAGAGTCATATTCCAAATTTAGAATGAGGTTCGGATAAGTTGCAAAGCCGGTGAAGCTTCTGTATTCCCGGTACGCTTCCCCCCTCGGCTCGAGCTGTCTGCTCGGGTAAGCCAAGTCTAGAACAAATAAACCTAGGTTTTAAACCTAGTATAACAATACCTCATGTCAGATCCCTAGTAGGAACGTTTGTTTGCATCATGTGCATTTTGGCTTTGGAGACTCAACACAAGGGTTGGGTCTGTCTAGGACAAGTGCACCCGAAACAAAAAGACCATCCTGATGCATCCTACTTCCTACTTGTGCATTTATTTGCTTTGGACTTGCATGCTGACCGACTTATGAATATTGGGAAAAGTTGACGAAAGAGAAATAGTAGTATGAGGGTTAAAGAGAGTTAATCGCCTCTTTTGAAAAAAAAAACAATGTCCAAATAGTGTCGAAACTCTTTCTTGAGAAAATAAAAACAAAACAAAAGAGGAAAATTAAAAAGTTGGTGTTCTCAAAAAATAGTTTTATTTGCCAATGAAATGAAAAAGAGAGAGAGTCTTGTTTTCAAAAAATAGTTTGTTTTATTAGCCCAAACTACGCCAGTTTGATTCTCGTAGGGTGTGAGATACGTAGGCAACCCCCCATCGGGTCCAACTTCCTTTTTTTGCGAAAATAGCCAGAAGAACAAAAAATTTACTTTAATTTGAAAATAATTAGGGTGATGCCATACTTGTCAGAAATAGCCGAACGTCCCTAAAAGGGCGTCGGAAGGCTATTTTTGCGAGAACACCCACTTTTGGTCACTTTTAAAGGTTTTGGCTGGTTAGCTGACACAGCCTTAAAATTTTCGTTTTTGAAGTGCTGAAAGGCCATGTTGGCAAGGCTGGATGTTTTGCGAAAATTTTGAAAATTGGTTATTTATCTTAAGTCAAAACGAGTCATGGTTTTATTTTAATTAAAATCACCTTAATAAATGTGCAGGATGAGCACAAATCAAAATGAACCTTTCTCAGTCCGTGAAGAGATCCCTTTGGAGCTACATATGTGGTGGCATGATTTGGGGGGCGACAACAGGAAAGTTGTGACAAAAGCATTGGGCGGTCTTATTGGGCTTTTGAAGGTCAAGCTAGAAAAGACGCGACTGAGGCCTTGATACCATTTTGGGACCCAGAACATAATGTGATCCACTTTGCCGATTTCGAGTTAACTCCTACGCTAGAAGAGATAGCAGGTTATGCCAGTTTCGAAGGGAATCTCAGAAGTCAATACCCGGTAGCACCAAGAACAGTGACCCCTCACAAATTTTTGGACTTGTTAAGCATCAGTCGGGACATCCGAGATGGAAATCTAGCCAAAGGATTTTGTACCTTCTACATTCTGTATCGACGTTACGAGAATCCCCGTGGCTTCGAAACGCCAGATACCGGTATTACTCACGCTGGAAATCAAGACAAGTGGGAAGCTCGGACAGGATTAGCTTTCATAGTGGCGTTCCTGGGTATCTTGGTTTGCCCGAGAAAAGATGGGAACATGAGATGGGGCTAGTAGGGATATACAACTTTATGATGAAAAAGGCAAATGGGACTATAGTGCCGCTGATCTTGGAAGAAACTTACCGAGCTCTCACTCTCTATCGAGAAGGAGTGACGTTCTTTGAAGGGTGCAATATGTTGTTACAAATATGGATGGAGGAACACCTTTGCCACCATCTCGAATACTTGAGTTGCGGTATGACTGGCCTTGAGTGCATTGAAAAACATGAAAAACAAGTAGAGGGTTATGCGTTTCCGAATGGTACTGAAACATGGCATGCTCATTTGAGATCTTTGGCTGCAAATAAGATCGAATGGACATTCGGGTGGCTATGGATCAATGAAGTAATCTATATGTCGGTTGAGGTGTGTTTTTTGCTGTTGATGGGTCTTCGGAGTATCCAACATTATACTCCACACAGAGTCTTACGTCAGTTACGCCGATACCAGACCATTCCACACAATGAAGATTTGAGTCGGCAAGTCATTGAGTTAGACCCAAAAGCTTCCTTCCCAGAAGAGAAAGTGCGCCGGATTTGTCATCAGTGCAAATTCTTAGGGCCTAATACTCAAGTACGAGACCTATCCAGAGGCGAGGTGAAGCCTAGTTATACTATGTGGTATGGTAAAAGATCCTGAGTTCAACATGAACCTGACAAGCCCGCAAAGAGAATCCATGTCCAACAATTCACCGACGGAGAACAAGTGCAATGGGACTGGTTGACCAAAGAAAACGAGTACAGGGCTACCATAAGCAAATTGGAAAAGCAATTCAGAGAACTTAAATTCGAGAATAGCTCGCAAGTCGCGGTGGATGAAGGAGAAAAGAAAAAGCTAGCCAAAGAAAATGAGGCCCTTCGAGCTTAAATTCAGAAAATGAAAGTAGCGGCAGAAAATCCAGCTCGAAACGACAGAGATGAAAAACTCATAGCTAACATGAGGCAGAAAGTAAATGACTATAGTTTTGATTTGAACAAAGCAGAAAGTGAACTAGCCAAGGCTCAAAAGCAATTGGCTAAAAACGCAGATGAACGAGTACATCTGGTTAAGCAGTTGAGAGAAAGGTACGACGATGAGGTCGCAGGGTTAAAGAAAAGGGTCATCGACACGGAAAATAAAATGATCAAACAGGCAAAAGAATTCAAAATTGAAAGGGAACATTGTTATACAGCATTGGCGCATTTAGAAATAGATTTGCAACAACTTCAGGAGTAAAATCATGCAGCTGAGCAAACTTTGGAAGCCAGGGCCCAGCAGATTGGGCGTTTGTTACAAGAAAAAGGCGTCATAAGAGAAAGAATTAGAAAAATCGCTGACTATATCGTTATGAAGTGCCAGATCTGTGAGGATATGACTCGCACTACCTTCTTTGTAGCAGTAATGACATTTGTTAAATAGATAATGAATGACTTGGATCAACTTCAAAGGGAGATTGCATATAAGCCCGCGGCAAGACCGAATGATGTCCCGCGGGCACCAGGAGCATTGATGTATTCATGATTTTTTCGTTTGAGTCTGTATTTCCCTTTTGTTAGCATCTGTCAGTCATGTTGAGTTTGTATTTTCTTTCTACTAGAGTCCGTCAAATTTTTTTCGAGTCTGTATTTTCTTCTGTTGGAGTATGATGTCTATTTCCAAAGTCTGTATTTCATCTTTGCATTGAAATCTGTTAGTCTTTTGGAATTTGTTAGTTTTGAGTTTTGTAAGGGAAGCATTTGTTTTTTTATTATGAAAACTGAAAATCCCCAAAAATGTTTTATTTCACACTTATCTCCAAGAACTACGCTTGGTCTGATTCATGCGGGGTCATGATACGTAGGCAATCTCCGTAGGATTCGACCGTAACCGAGTAAGAAAAAAAAAAGAAAAGAGAGAGAGAGCAGAAAAACAAGAGAGAAAAGAGAGAAAATAAAAAAATCAAGAGAGAATTAAAGGAAGGAAAATAAAAAAGAAAGAAAAGGGGGAAGTTTGCAATCGAAAGTAAAAAAGGTCGGGATGATGCATGCAACCGATCAAATACATAATATAGACGGGTAACTATTTAGGAGCATTCACGCCCAATGTGCGGTCGCCAATCTGTTAAAGCCTAATCGCTAACAAGGTTGTTGTTGATGTATTGATTTCAGCCAGGTGGTTAGTTGACTGGCATTCTGGCAACTCACTCATACAACACCCGATCAAAAGACAAGCTGAATATGGCCAACCAGGAACCGGAAACAAGGATTGTCGACCCATCGAAAGAAGTGGAAGAATTGGACGTTAATGCAATGAGGGAAGAAATGTATAAGCTAAAACAGTAGATGACTGAAATGTACCAAGCTTGGTCCAAGGGGCATCCACCACCGGTTTATCCCGCCAACCCTACTTATATCCCACCATCGGCCCAACCTCCAGAGCCTCCCACTGTGAACTCATCGCTAGCCTTTCCCCTCTACCAACATTGCCATGGCGCCACTTCCCATACCTCTCAAGCTCCACCACCCAAACAAGTCTCATACCCTCCCCCACCAATTACACCTATTTTTGTGGCACCTCCACCTGCTATATTACATCGATCTTCTAGTGAACCTCTATTCCAGACTCATGACAACCAGTGCTATCCCCCTAAACCCACTTTCAAAGTTCCAGAACCATATCCTTACACCCCTTATCTTGATTTCCCGGTAGAGACAGAGAAACCATCTAAAAATCCCGAGCATGAAAAGATGATCAGAAAGGTCAAAATCTTAGATTAGTCGTTCCGAGTTATGAGGGGGTTGGGAGGTCAAGTAAGTGTGGCCTATAAGGATTTATGTCTGTTCCCAGATGTTCAGTTGCCAGCGGGGTTCAAAATGCCCAAGTTTGATCTGTACGATGGGCATGGTAACCCAGTAGCACACTTAAGAGGATTATGTAGCAAAATGAGAGGAGCAGGTGGAAGAGATGAATTTCTGATGGCATATTTCAGCCAAAGATTAAGTGGATCAGCCTTAGAATGGTATACCAGACAAGATCACAACAGGTGGTACACATGGGACAATTTGGCCCAAGCCTTTGCCTGCCATTTTCAGTACAACCTCGAAATTATCCTAGACCGTCTGTCATTGACAAAGCTCGAGAAGAATCCCGGTGAGAGCTTCAGGGAATACGAATTACGTTGGAGAGAGCAAGCAGCGAGGGTTGACCCTCCGATAAAAGAAAGTGAGATGGTTAATTATTTCTTGCAGACTTTGGAACCTACTTATTTCGGTCACTTGGTGGCAGCAGTAGGTAAGTCCTTTAATGAAGTAGTAAAAATGGGAGGCATGGTTAAAGAGGGACTCAAGTCCAACAAGATCATGAATTATTCAGCAATTAAAGCAACCACTCAGGCCATTCAAAACGGTATTGGGGGTGTCCTCGGGAAGAAGAAGGAGGATGTTGCGACAATTGAGTCAGGAGCTTGGGTTGGACTCAGGAACCTTCCACGTTACTACAACCTGCCTCGATCCTACCACCAAACTTACCCCCACACTTCATATAACCTGCCACAACACTATTACCCACCGCCAGATCCCCATTTTTCCGTCCATCACACAAAACCTATACCCAACCTCCCGCTCATGCATAATGGCGTGCGCCAGCTCCACAAAATCCGTACCAAACTCCACAAAATAACTATCCACCCTCAAAAGCCTACAGAAATCCTCCTAGAACAGGTTTTCGACCCCACCAAGCCTTTAAGAATGAGAGATTGCAGAAGCAAAAGACTTTCACTCCATTGGGAGAATCATATTCTAGTCTATTCCACAAACTGAGACAGTTGGGTATGTTGAATCCGATCGAGGCTAAATTGCCGAATCCTCCTCCCAGAAATCTTGACCGCTCGGTGAGTTGTGAGTATTGTTTAGGGGCCCCGAGACATGACACAAAGAAATGCAGGAAATTGAAAACAGCCATTCAAGAACTCATTGACACCAATCGGATTGAGGTCTAAGCTCTGGAGGTGCCCAATATCAATCAGAATCCCTTGCCAGCCCATCATGAAACAAATATGATTGAGATAGTGCATAAGGTAGGGGAGCCTAAGAAGCCTTCACAAACCGTCATGATGATTCGGGCTAGTGAAGCTAGGTCATTTGAAAAGTCAACAAGTGAGAAGTCTGTGATCAAGTTGAACAGGGCAAATAATGAACCATCTGTGGAGGTTAAGAAGGGGTACTCAAGTGACGTTGCAGGAAAACATGAAAGAGAAAAAGTGGTTGTGCCAGGAGTGATGAACAAGTATGTGGTAACTATGAAGGGCGCCCTCATAGATTCGGTCATTATCAAACCGGTAACCCAATTACCGATAGTTAACAGCAAGGCAGTCCCATGGAATTATGAACGAGTGACCATGACTTACAAAGGGAAAGAAGTTAAAGAAGAGGTGTGTGAGACTCATAGTTTGACTCGATCGAGGAGATGGTTTGCCCCCGAAGAGTTGAGAAAAGCTAAGACCCCAAAAGATAATCCAGTGTTCGTGAAGAAAGTGGTGAATGAGGAAGAAGCAGAAGAGTTTCTAAGAAAGATGAAAGTACAAGACTATTCCATAGTGGAGCAGTTAAGGAAGACACCAGCTCAGATCTTGCTCTTGTCATTATTGATCCATTCAGACGAACACCATCGGGCTTTGATGAAGATCTTGAACGAAGCCCACGTTCCTGACAAAATCTCAGTAAACCACTTAGAAAAGATAGCTAACAAGATATTTGAGGTAAACAGAGTCACTTTTTTTGATGATGAGTTGCCCGTGGAGGGTACCGAGCACAATAGAGCCCTCTATCTGATGGTGAAATGCAAAGATTCTGTGGTTACTTGGGTACTGGTTGACAATGGGTCTAGCGCAAGCATTTGTCCTCTCTCCACATTGAACAAGCTGAAAGTGGAGGATGAAAGAGTTCACAAGAACAGTATTTTCATTCGGGGATTCGACGGTGGAGGGAAGGATTCAGTCGGGGACATAGTGTTTGAGCTCATAATATGGCCAGTTGAATTTACTATGGAATTCCAGGTGCTCGATGTGGCTGTTTCCTATAATCTGCTATTAGGACGACCTTGGATTCATGCTGCCAAGGCGGTCCCATCTACTCTGTATCAAATCATCAAGTTTGAATGGTATCGATAAGAAATTGTCGTACACGGCGAGGATAATTTATGTGTGCCCAATGATGCCATTGTTCCACTTATAGAGGTGGAAGAAGACAAGGGGCCATGGGTTTATCAGGTTTTCAACATAGTATCGGTAGAGAAAATTCCAGAAAGGAAGTGCGTTCCAACTCCAAAGGTAGCTACTGCATCAATCATGGTAGCCATTATGTTGAAAAATTATTTTGTACCGGGCAAGGGTTTGGGCGCATCTCTGCAAGGTATTGTGCAGCCAGTTTCTCTTCCAAAGAATCTGGATACTTTTGTCCTAGGGTTCAAGCCCATAGTTGCGGATGTGAGAAGAGCCAGGAAAATGAAATAGAAAGCATGGGCATTGCCAAAGCCAATCCTGCGTCTGTCCAGATCATTTCGCCAGGCCGGGTATCAGAAAGCAATTGTTGACAAAGGTTCCTGGATCATTGATTGGTACTAATGGAGATTATGAAAAGGGGTTCGAAAGGTTATTCGCCGAGGTTAACATGGTTGAGGCTGGGGAAGGGTCCAGCAAGGCAGATGTGCAATTTGTGGGACCACGTGCAAAAGTCAACAACTGGGAAGCTACTCCTCTTCCTACTCGGAGGGAGTCTTGGTAGTGGGTTTTGATTTTTTTTAGTTGTCTGGATTATTCCAGGGTCTGTAATTCAGATATTATGTTCCGTCCAATTGGATGTGTTAAAACCCTGTTATCTTTAAATTCAGTGAAATGCAATTGTTCCTTCCCCTTCATTTCTTCTAATCTTATTTTTGTTTTCTTCTTTTGTATAGTTCTTTTTATGCTGATATCAATGACATTACATGCATGAGGAATTTTCGGCCCAGTTTTAAAAGCCAATCTAACTCTGAAATAATAATACAAGAAATTGAGTGTGATGACGAGTTGGAATTTGATGATGATGAGGCCTATGAAGAAATTAGTAAGGAACTAAGTCATTTTGAGGAAAAGCCCAAACCTAATGTGAACGATACAGAAGCAGTTAATCTAGGGGACCAAGATAATGTCCGTAAAACTAAAATAAGTGTACATCTAGAACCTAAACTCAGGGAGGAGATAATTAAAGCACTGTTCGAATACAAAGATATTTTTGCATGGTCCTATGACGACATGCCGGGTCTAAGCACTAATTTAGTGGTTCACAAGTTGCCCACTGACCCAGCATTCCCTCCTGTCAAACAGAAGCTGAGAAAGTTCAAAACAGATATGAGTGTAAAGATCAAAGAAGAGGTCACCAAGCAGTTCGATGCCAAAGTCATTCGGGTCACCCAGTATCCCACTTGGTTAGCCAATGTTGTGCATGTGCCGAAGAAGGATGGCAAGACCAGGGTGTGTGTTGACTATAGGGATCTCAACAAGGCGAGTCCAAAAGACAATTTCCCATTGCCGAACATCCATATATTGATTGATAATTATGCCAAACATGACATTGGTTCTTTTGTGAATTGTTACGCGGGTTATCATCAGATCTTAATGGATGTAGAAGATGCAGAAAAGACGACATTCATCACGCCATAGGGAACGTACTGTTGTTGGGTCATGCCATTTGGTTTGAAGAATACTGGGGAAACCTACATGACGGCGATGACAATAATATTCCATGATATGATACACCAGGAAATTGAGATGTACGTGGAAGATGTGATCGTGAAGTCTAGAAAGCAGTCTGACCATGTCAGGGATCTGAAGAAGTTCTTCCAAAGGCTTCCCAGGTAAAATCTCAAGCTTAATCTTGCAAAGTGTGCTTTTGGGGTACCGTCTGGAAAGTTGTTGGTGTTCATAGTCAGCCGCCGGGGCATTGAACTGGATCCATCGAAAGTCAAGGCCATCCAGGAATTGCCACCTCTGAGGAACAAGACCGAGGTGATGAGTTTGTTGGGGAGATTGAATTATATCAACAGATTCATCGCTCAGCTCACGACAACCTGTAAGCCAACCTTCAAACTATTAAAGAAAGATGATGTGGTCAAATGGACAAATAAATGTCAGGAAGCGTTTGATAAGATAAAGGGGTATTTGTTAAATCCACCTGTGTTGGTCCCGCTAGAACCAGGGCGACCTTTGATTCTATATCTGATGGTTTTGGACAATTCATTCGGTTGTGTAATGGGTCAACATGATATCACTGGCAGGAAGGAGAGGGTCATCTATTACCTCAACAAGAAATTCACGCCGTACGAGGTTAAGTATACTCATCTTGACAGAACATGTTGCGCCCTAACTTGGGTGGCACAGAAGCTAAAACCCCATTTGTCATCTTATACTACCTACCTCATATCTCGCTTGGATCTATTGAAGTATATCTTTCAGAAGCCTATGCCCACAGGAAGGCTTGCCAAGTGGCAGATCCTGCTCACAGAGTTTGAGCCTTGGTGGACCATTTGGCCGAGAATCCAGTTGATAAAGATTATGAACCTGTGAAAACTTATTTCCCTGATGAAGAGGTGATGCACATTGATGAGTTGGAACAAGTCGAGAAGCCGGGATGGAAACTTTTCTTTGATGGGGCTGCAAACATGAAGGGCATGGGGATAGGAGCGGTACTTATTTCTGAAATAGGGTAGCACTACCCTGTTACAGCTCAGCTTCATTTTTACTGTACTAACAACATGGCTGAGTACGAGGCATGCATTCTGGGTTTGAGGTTAGCTGTGGATATGGGTGTCCAGGAAGTTTTGGTCTTGGGCGACTCGGACCTTCTGGTGCACCAGATTCAGGGAGAATGGGAAACACGGGATTTGAAACTCATACCTTACAGACAATGTTTGCATGATCTTTGTCAACGGTTTCAGTTAATAGAATTCAGGCATATCGCAAGGATCCATAATGAAGTCGCCGATGCTTTGGCTACTCTGGCATCAATGTTATATCATCCAGATAAGGCTGATGTGGACCCTCTGCAGATTCAGGTCCGTGATCAGCATGCCTACTGTAATATGGTAGAAGAAGAACTTGATGGGGAGCCATGGTTCAATGATATCAAAGAATACATCAGGATGGGGGTATATCCGGTACAGGCCACATGTGATCAGAAAAGAACAATTCGATGATTGGCAAATGGATTTATATTCAGTGGAGGGGTGTTGTACAAAAGAACTCCAGATCTGGGATTGCTAAGATGCGTAGATGCTAAATAGGCCACAACTATCATGACTAAGGTACACTCCGGAGTTTGTGGACCGCATATGAGTGGGTACGTTCTGGAAAAGAAGATTTTCCGAGCAGGTTATTATTGTCTCACTATGGAGCGGGATTGCATCAGTTTTGTGCGCAAGTGTCATCAGTGTCAGGTGCACGGAGATTTGATTCATTTTCCACCATCTGAATTGCATACAATGTCGGCACCATGGCCCTTTGTCGCTTGGGGCATGAATGTCATTAGGCCAATCGAGCCAGCAGCATCAAACGGACACAGATTTATTCTGGTAGCCATTAATTATTTTACCAAGTGGGTTGAAGCGAAAACTCTTAAATCTGTGACCAAGAAAGCAGTGGTCAATTTTATGCATTCAAATATCATCTGTCGGTTTGGGATTCCGAAGATAATCATCACGGACAATGGCGTTAATCTCAACAGTCACCTGATGACGGAGACATGTCAGTAGTTTAAGATTATACATCGCAATTCCACCCCGTACCACCTTAAGGCGAATGGAGCAGTCGAGGCAGCCAACAAGAATATAAAGAAGATTCTTCGAAAAATGGTGGAAGGTTCTAGACAGTGGCATAAAAAGCTGTCATTTGCATTGCTAGGTTATCGCACTACTGTCTGTACTTTAGTAGGGGCCACTCCTTACATGTTGGTTTATGGCATGGAGGCAGTAATACCCGCAGAAATTGAAATCCCATCCCTTCGGATCGTCGCTGAGGCGGAAATTGATGATGTTGAGTGGGTCAAAACCTGCTTGGAGCAATTAAGTCTGATTGATGAAAAGAGATTGGCAGCAGTGTGTCAGGGCCAATTGTACCAACAGAGAATGGCGAGAGCATATAATAAGAAGGTATGTCCACGGAAGTTCGAAGTGGGTCAGTTAGTGTTGAGACATATCTTGCCTCATCAGGCTGAAGCAAAAGGAAATTTTGCCCCAAACTGGCAGGGGCCGTTTGTCGTAACTAGAGTGTTGTCCAATGGTGCATTATATTTGATAGATGTAGAAGGGAAATGTGTATAAATGGCTATCAATTCTGATGCTGTCCAGAGATACTATGTATGATTTCTTTGTTTGATTGTACTTGTTTGTATTTGGCATATTTTGAAGATTGAAATGACGAAGGCGTTTTGTTCTGCTATCTAAACACTTTATCTCTCGTCATCCCCTTTGAGGCTTATTTATTTTTCTTTCATGCCCCCTTTTGGAATCAATAGCAATATCAGAAACACAAGCGCGAGAAATAAGAAAAGGAAGAAAAGAAAAAAGAGAAAAAAAGGAAAGAAAAGGGAACTAATGAAAAAAGAAAGAAAAAAAAAGATAAAAGAGATAAGAAGAAGAAAAACAATAAAAAAAAAGAGGGAAAAGCAAAAGAAAGAAAAAAGAGAAGAAAGAGAAGAGGAAAAATCACAACAACAAAGTAATTTCTATGACATGAACTACGTTCGACCTGATTCCTTTTAAGAATACGTAGGCAGCCTCACGGTTTGGTCTCATCAAACAAAAATCCAAAAGCCCCCAAGCAAGAAACTGGGGCAGAAATTGTGGTTGTTTTGAGAAACGTGATTCTGAAAGTTGTAACTTTAACCCATTTGAATTGTTTTGAGCCTTTTATACCCTTTCTTTCTAACCCTGTCCAAAAGCCCACATTACGATCCAAAGAAAGACCTTCTGATTAGTCTTTGAGAAATGTCAAGTCAAGCAGGTAAAGGTAATTCATGTCAGGGACAACACTCTGGTTCAAGCAGGAAAAAATAAAAATGAGAGAGTCTTATTGGTGAAAACCTTCACATGCACCATAAGGCGACGGGAGTTGAGAGAAATAAAATGAGAGAGTCTTATTGGTGAAAACCTTCACAGGCACCGTAAGGTGACGGGAGTTGAGAGAAATTAAAATGAGAGAGTCTTACTGGTGAAAACCCTCACGGGCACCTTGAGGCGAACGTGAGTTGAAAAGTCAACAAGTGAGAAAGGTCTATTGGTGGAAAACTGTTTCAAGGCACCGAAGGATGAACAAGGTCAAGGTTTGGGTAAAGTAATTAGGTCAGGGAAATTCTGAGGCGACAAAGTACGGCAATGAAAGTTGATTGGTTGGACAGATTGGGCCGATTAATCCGAAATGCATGTCATGATCCTCGGTACCAGCTGTTCCACTCAGATAAGTTTCTTTCTCTTTTTCCCTTTGTAGCAGTTATCTGGTTTTGGATTCTTCTTATCCTTAACCCACAAAGTCATTGCATTTCATCTTCTTTTGGATTTATTTGTCTAAGATGTTTTAATGTTAGTCTTGTCCCGAGTAAGGAGAAAAGAGTTTCAAAGCTCACTACCAACTTCCAAAATTGCAAATCACAAAGTGGTCAGAGCATACTAAAGACATGATTTGGTAATGTCATGGGAGATGCAAAAGTTTCAAATAAAGGGGTCAGAGGTGTGAAACAACAACATGGGTATAGAACACTCGATTCGTCAAAGGTCATGGGATTTGAAAGTCAGTCAGAAAGTCAAAGCGGTTTAGGGCCAGTTCGGGAAAGCCATTCAAAACAAAACAAGGCAGTGGAAAGATCTTCAGCACGAATGCCATCAACTAACCACCACTTTAAACTAACAAATGTTCTTTGATTGAAACATGGGCAGAAAATTCCAATTGTCTCGGAGAAACCTTACATAAAGAAATGCAGTCGCCAAAGAGGTTTGATTTTGGATTTTCAGGACCTTTTTGGAAAATGGGACCTAGTTTAAAGTTCAGAACTAGCATAATCTAGCATAAATGTATCCAGAAAGAATATAAGTTAGCTGAGAAGTTTGGATGTTCGAGATAGGATTCAATTAGGAGTTTTCAGGGCCCTTCTGAATAATGGGACTTAGATTTAAGATTTCGATTAGATAATAACATTTAGCGTAAGTTCAGCTGTAGGGTAGTATAATTCAGCCATGAAAGTTGTCACTCTTAAGATAAAACTTGACTTTTGATTTTCAGGACCCTCCTGGATAATGGGGAGTAGTTTAAGACCCTCTTAGATAACAAGATTTAGCAGAAATCGCACCTATAGAAGACATAACTTAGATTTTAAAAATTGTCGTTTAGTTAACAGTTATCAGGACCTCCTGAATAATGGGATCTAGCTTTCAATTCTTAATAATACTTGGTAATATGATTTAGTTTTACACTCACATCTGTGCCCAGCCAGCAAACTGGGGCAGAAAAATTTTCTTTGTTTTGTCTATTTTGAAGTCAGGAGCCCGCCTGGAGAGCACGGAATATATTTCAAGTTGAAGTCAGGAGCCCGCTTGGAGAGTAGGGAATACATTTCAAGTTAGAAGTCAGGAGCCCGCCTGGAGAGAAGGGTATACTTTCAAATGTTGAAGTCAGGAGCCCGCCTGGAGAGCATGGAATATATTTCAAGTTGAAGTCAAGAGCCCGCTTGGAGAGCAGGGAATATATTTCAAGTTGAAGTCAGGAGCCCGCCTGGAGAGCAGGGAATATATTTCAAGCTAGCAGTCAGGAGCCCGCCTGGAGAGCAGGGAATACTTTCAAGTTCAGCAGTCAGGAGCCCGCCTGGAGAACAAGGTAGCACAATTTAGGTTTTAGCTTTCAAATTCTGTGTTTTGTCTATTTTGAAGTCAGGAGCCCGTTTGGAAAGCAGGGAATACTTTCAAATGCAGCAGTCAGGGGCCCGCCTAGAAAGTAGAGAATATTTTCAAGTTTAGCAGTCAGGAACCCGCCTGGAGAACAAAGGAGTACAATTCAAGTTTTTATTTTCAAAATTCTTATTGATATTTGGCAATGTGGTTCATTTTACACTTGCACGTGGGCCCATATACCCAAACTGGGGTAGAAATTTTCTTTGTTTTTGTCTATCAAGTTGAAGTCAGGAGCTCACCTGGATAGCATGGGTATACATTCACGTTTTGAAGTTAGGAGCTTGCCTGGATAGCATGGGAATACATATCAAGTTCAGCAGTCAGGCATCCACCTGGAGAAACGGAAACATCTCAGTTTACAATTCAAGGAGGCAATGAAGGAATTTTACCATGAGAATACAAGACAACAAGGCACCAAGAAACACAAGATCAAGTTTGAAGATCTAGATAGGATTTTGTAAAGCATAGATCATAGTCTAGTCCAGCTTCTTTTATTTTCGACATGGTGTCATAAGGGGTTCAGTAAGCAGCAACAACAACAACAACAACAACAGTGAAATCCCAGCTGCATGGTAGTCCCAGCTACCAGGCATTCCTGAACTACACTGACCTGATTCCTCTTTAGCCGACGATATGTAGGCAACCTCAGAAGCAGGGTACGGTCAAATCTTTCAAAAATGCTTCCCACGGAGTATTCAAACGGGCAAAAATCGCTTGTATCTGCTCACTTTATCTTTGCACGAAAACTCTTCGTGTTTCCGGGCAAAGAGGGGCAGCTGTGAGCACGTGATTTTTGCCCTATATGAATTACTCCCATAAATTCAAAATAAAATAAATTCTTTTCGTTATTTGCAATTTTTCTGGCGTTTCCTATTAATTGTTTGCATTTGTCTGTGCATTTCTTTTTTGTTTAATTAATGAAAATACAAAAAATATGTTGCATTTGAATTTGGTATTTAATTCTACACTTTAGGATAAATTAGCAAATTAATTATTTTATAAAAATGGAAAAATCACAAAAAATAACTTATGTTTGCATTTTTTTATTTTAGTCTCGAATTTTGGAGGTTTTCTTTAATTTAGTATTTAATTAGTTATGGTAATTATTATTTAGAGTTAGTTGACGTAATTTGATAGGATAATTTGATTAGGAATTAATTTAGGTTTCATGTTTAATTTTTAATCTCAATTTAAAAAGAAATTAAAAGAAAAATGAAATATGGAAAATGAAAGGAAAGGGGAATAAGAGAAAACTCAGCCCTGGGCCAAATTTACCCCAAGCCCAAATCCACACCCGTCCAAAATACCCTTTACCCAGCCTAAACCCGTGTCCAACCAGGTCTGGTTTCCCCCCCAACCAAACGGCATTGTTTTGTTAAGCTTTGATCTGAGCCGTTGATCGTGCCTGATCCAACGGACCAGAACTGGCATGCCCTCGTATAAAAGTGCCGAATCTGCAGACCCCCCCCCCCCCCCATCTCCTGAACCCAAAGCCTAATCCTCTCTCTGAAATCACCACCCCTTTCCACCGTGGCTCCGCCGTCCGAAAATCACCTCACGGCGGCGGAGCACTCCCAAATTCATCCAAATTTCGACCAGACAACCCCTATCGTCCCCTCTTTCATGTTCTACCACCATTTTGTCCAAAAGACCACTGGAGTTTTTCGAATTTCAGATCAAAGATCGAAACCCTAGCGCCGCCCTTGTTCTCCCCGGTGGCGGCGCCATCTCTGTTCAACCCCAAATTAACACCCCATAACCCCCAAGCCCCCCTCATTCCAAATCCCCACTCCGCTTCCTTCAAATCTCCCCAGAACTGTTCGAATCTTACTTCAAAGATATGAACCCTAAATTCCAAAAATCCAAATCGGCGAGGCTTTAAGGATTTGAGGTCGAAATTGATTTTAGTCATGTGTTCTCAGTCGAGAACACACGATTAAGGTCTATCTCGGTCACAAAATCGAGGATTCAATGAAGCATAGTTCAAGGCGATTGTCCGTTTAGTTTTGGTAGGTATTCTCGGCTTTCTCTTTTCCATTGTTTTTGTTAATATCTTCTTCTATTTTTCTTCTTTCCTTCCGTTTTCTCAAAATCGTCTTTGCATGTGTTCCTTTTAGTTTAGTTTAAGAGTTAATTGCTATTTTTCCTTTAGTTTATTTGGATTCGTTAGATTAGTTTTGTTTAAATTCCTTCTTTTTAAGTTTTGGGCCGTATTGAGAACATTTGGTCCAAAAGTCTATTTGACTCCATTGCCCGTCTATTTTTTTTTCCCTCCAGATAATTTTGTTTGAATTCTCGAATTAGACTTGGGTCCAAAGGGGAAGGGGATTAGCCCAGATTTTGAATTGAAACACTAGGTCGACTTAACCCATACCCGTTTGGTTTCTCTTGTTAATTAACAGGGTTTCAAGGGGTATTTTGGGTAACTAGCTTAGAAAATCTGGGTGTAACTGCATTAGGAAGCTTCTAGGAAGCTGGGGGTTGGGGTTATTCTGATGTTTTGAATTTTAAAAGAATGATACCTAAGCAAAAACGAAAATTTCTGAAGGTTTGAAATGCAATTGTGAATTTATTAAAGCTTCCTTAGTGGCTTGCCTATAAAGGCATAAGTTACTTGCACCTCAAGAGAGATTTTTTTTTAGAGATGAAATCCAGAAAATACAAAAAAGTTGCTACTATTCCATTGAAATTGAGCTCTATACTTTGTAAATTTTCATCTCTGAATCAATTTTTGTTTCATTCTTGGTCTGTGCTTTGAATGGCTTGAGGTTTAGTTAGTGAGGGCAGATCTTGGCATTTGTCGAGTTGAATAGGTGTTGGAGACTGGTTTCAGCTTGGTTGAATTGCATTTTTGGGTTTGAACTGGGAATTTACTGTTCCATTGGATTTGGAACTGATTATGTGGTCTCATTACTGAATCTGGGATGTTCTATTGCTGTTGTTAATTTTTGCTGAAATACCAATTGCTGATTTTCCATTGTTTACTTGTTTCCTTCAATTTCAAGTACTCATCCCACTTTCAAATGTATGAAAAATGGACAAATATGAAGACTGATTCATGTAAATAGAGATTTGTATTAATGCAGTAGTCTATTTAACTATTCTGCACTTTCAAAATTGTTAGCTTAGTTTAGTTCCTTTGTATTTCATTTTGTCTGCTCTGAATCTGGATTGTTGTAGTGATATTGGTTTGATAGTTCATTATGAGGCTTTAAATGTGCATAAAAGATCATGTTGAGTGCTTGGTATTGTTGCCAGTTGTATAGGTCCTTAGAATTGAATGATCATCCATTAATGCATCAGTATATGCTCAGCATAAATTTAAATTTGAGCATGGATCTTTTATTTTAAGCCTGAGCATGCATCAATGTTTTTTTATTTAGTTAGAAATTGGTTCTATATATCACATGATTCAAATTAGTTTATGCATAGTGATCTGGGCCTTGGTTTAACAATTGCAATAATGTGCTAGTTTGGTATTGATTTCCACCTGGGTTCTTGAGTATTAAAACAACTGTGAATCATACTGATTTTTAAAAAATCAAAACTGGGAGTTCAGTGGTCTGTTTGCATTCACTCTCTTAAGGGCTTGTATCGATATTTTGATTTCACGTATGGTATGTACGAATTGTGATTCGAACTCAAGTCGCTTCAAATTTGGCTCTCAATGTTTTGGGCCATCCCACGGTGTTGGTCCGCGAATCCGTATGAATAGACACGGACCAAGTTTTCTTTTAGCCACAGCAGGCTATTGGGCCCCACGTCTAGCCCAATTCGAATCTCAGTTGTACACTTTTTCTTAAAATTAACTGGTTCATTTGCACATATGATTAATAGTCCTTTTGGTAATTAATTAGAACTTTAGTTATGGCTAGTGTTATTTAAGCCCTTAGTTAGAATAGAAATTAAACCGTAATAGACGTTAATAGTTCGTGACTCTGTGAATTTTATTTAGGACATCCTTTAAAATAAATCGAGGCGTGCCAAGCCAAATAAATCCCAAATGTTTGGCCCTCGTTTAATTATTTTTCCTTAAAATACTCAGAATTCGAGACGCGCCATTTAGCAAATTTCCATGGCCCTCGCAAAGTAAAACGTGCAGTTGTCTTAGGAGCGTATTTTAATAATATTATCTTCCTAAACCAAATCCAAATCCTAAAATGCTGAATAAAATGTGTTCCGGATTGCGGGTGCATTTCATGTGGCGCGATCCAAAGGCACGTTTTAAACGACGTTCAATCTTCTTTAAACAAGTAAAAGAGGTTAAAAAGCTAAAATCGGCACATAAGTTCATAATTGGTTAAAATTAGATAATTAAGCCGAATACGTGCTAGAACCACGGAATTCGGGAATGTCTAACACCTTCTCCTGGGTTAACAGAATTCCTTACTCGGATTTTTGGTTCGCGGACTGTTAAACAGAGTCAAGTTTTCCTCGATTCAGGATTCAACCGGTGGCTTGGGATACCATAAATCTCCCAAGTGGCGACTCTAAATTTTAATAAAATAAATCTCATTTCGATTGTCCTTTAATTGGAAAAACTCCATATATACACCCTTCCCGGATGTAGGTGAAAAAGGAGGTGTGACAATCAATGTATTCTCTTTGAATTTGGACAGTCTTTTCTTTCCTTTTGAACTCTGACTGAATCTTCCCTTTCTAACATTGAGATGTACCATGAATTTGGTCCTTCCTTGACAACTCCGTATGAATCTGGACGATTGTCGAGTCGTCTTTCAATCCCGTTGAATTTCTTTCCTTGGTCTTCTACCGGATTATACGGCACAAGAGAATTCTTTGATTACAACAAAATTGTTCCTTACAAGAAGAGAATCGTGCATCCTGTTAATGGATAAGTTTTCCATATTTGCTTTCACGTAATGGACTAGTTGACCACTTTATATGGATGTAATTCCATATATTGTGTTGTTCCTTATATTGTGAAGGACTTTTCCTCTTGAAGCATAAGCAATTAAGTGCCTTGTTGATTGTAATAAGGAAAGATAGTAAGTAATTTCCACATTCTTTCTTTATCCCACGTGAGATGCTTTTTCCCACTAAATATTTTCTTTATCATTTTGTGAATATTCACAACTTCAATCTCCAATAACTTAATGGAGTAAACACTGCAACTTCACCCGGTTTTTGGTTGATTTCTCCATTTGATTGAACTTTACTGGATCTTCTCAAAACGTATCCTTAATTTTCTCGGCAGACATATTTTCTTTCCTTCTGTTTTTCTTGTACTAATCTTCTAAAGATCTTCTATAATTGTTTTCCATATCTTCTTTGATACATTTTGAAACTTTCTTCCGGCAAGGTAAATCATCCCAATAAATATAAATAATATACTCCATAAAAGTAGTATGCATTGTAAATATTTCCTTCTTTAACTTTGTAGTAAATCAACCATCATTCTTCCATCTGCTTTCCATAATAAACCTATAGCAATAAATTTATCACAACTAAATATTCTTTGATTAAACTTTATGTTAGTTTGGTATCATCAAAATTAGTTTATGAAACCTTGGGACTAACAATATACATACAACATCACACGTATAACCACCCAACAATTGCATGGAAGCTCTTTTTACACTCGTTAACTTGTAACTTTCATGACTAAGACTCCGCTAAACAGTCCGAAACTTAAATAGTGCCCTTTTGGGCAAAAACTACCTTTCTACTATTAAAAAAAGTTACATAAGTACATAAAACGCAGTATAGTACTGCGTTTTACTTTAACGGAAAGTTAACCGTTAAAGTTAAACGCGGTATTATACTGCGATTTATTAAAAAAATATTGAGCCCACCTTATAACTCTGCCATAATGCCTATATTTAATTAAAGGAACGCAGTACAATACTGCATTTCAGGGAAACGAGTATTGTACTGCATTTTCCTTTAATAAAATATAGGGCCCCTACTTCTTCCCCAAGACAACAACTCCATTAAAAAACTCCCCCCTCCTCGCTGCTGCCCCCCCCCCCCCCGGTCAAATTAAAAAAATAATTGGGCCTCACCCGCCACCCAAAAAGTAAAGAGTGTAGGTCCCGCACACAACACAAACTTTGGATTCCTTCTTTCGGGTTCAAAAATTCGATTTGAATCTATTTCAAAAAACTTAAATCGAGGTATTTCGATTTTGTTTATGTCGAAACTTGTATAGTACATGCATATTTATATTGTTGAATGTGTTTCCATGTTAATTTGTGTTATGTTTGTGTTTAAATTTGTATCTTATTTATACCCGGATTAATTTATTAGCTTTGGGACAAAAAATAGTTCAAACTTGATAAATAATTTTTATTGTTAATATTATGTTTCTATTTGCTTAAAAAATAAATAAATATTATTTATTTAGTTTGTTATTCATATGTATGTTATGTTTATTGTTTTTATATGTAATAGTAGCCTTTTAGCGTAGTAAAATATAGAGTCTTTTAGCGTAATAGAATATAGAGCATTTTAGTGTAGTAAAATATATAGCCTTTTAGCATAGTAAAATTTACAGACTTTTAGCGTAGAGTCTTTGTAGTTTAAGTATGTAGTAACTGGAACTCATAGATAATTACTCAGTCCAATTCAATAATTAATTATTTAATTTATTAAATTAACAAAATTGTAAAAATGCTGAAATTGACACGCATAATAATTAAGGATAACTTGGTGCTACCGGGCCTCAAATATCGAGCCTGGAACCCATACATAATTATTCGGTCCAATTCAATAATTTTTAATTTAATTCCTTAAACTAACAAAATTCTAAAAATATTAAAATTGGCACGCATAATAATTAAGGATAACTTAGTGCTACCGGACCTCAAATATAGAGTCTGAAACCCATAGATAATTACTCAGTCCAATTTAATAATTAATTATTTAATTTATTAAATTAACAAAATTGTAAAAATGCTGAAATTGACACGCATAATAATTAAGGATAACTTGGTGCTACCGGGCCTCAAATATCGAGCCTGGAACCCATGGATAATAACTCAGTCCAATTTTAAAAGTAATTATTTAATTTATTAAACTAACAAAATTCTAAAAATGTTGAAATTGAAACACATAATAATTAAGGATAACTTGGTGCTACCGGGCCTCAAATATCAAGCCTTGAACCCATAGATAATTACTCAGTCCAATTTTAAAAATAATTATTTAATTTATTAAACTAACAAAATTCTAAAAATGTTGAAATTGATACACATAATAATTAAGGATAACTTGGTGCTACCGGGCCTCAAATATCGAGCCTGGAACCCATACATAATTATTCAGTCCAATTCAATAATTTTTAATTTAATTCCTTAAACTAACAAAATTCTAAAAATGTTGAAATTGACACGCATAATAATTAAGGATAACTTGGTGCTACCCGACCTCAAATATCGATCCTGGAACCCATGAATAATTACTCAATCCAATTTTAAAAATAATTGTTTAATTTATTAAACTAACAAAATTCTAAAAATATTGAAATTGACACACATAATAATTAAGGATAACTTAGTCCTACCGGGCCTCAAATATCGAGCCTGAAACCCATAGATAATTAGTAAGTCCAATTTTAAAAATAATTATTTAATTTATTAAACTAACACACACAATTAATTTTCTTTAAATTATAGTAGACGAAATGGACTTTCCGCCTGCGCATCCTGGACCAGCCGAGGATCAACTATTAGTGTTGCAGGGCGACCATAAGTCCTCCTTTGTATGGGAGGGACATCTATCGGATCAGCCTCTCCGCGCCAGGAGACCTGAAGATTTGTGGGACTTCATGGCGCAGCATTATTTCCATGCTCGCGTAGTCGCGCGCCTACAAGCTACGGGCTTCTATAAGATTTTTCGGATTGGACGGATGCAGCTTGATTTGTCTCTCATCACGGCCTTGGTAGAGCGGTGGTGACCGGAGACGCACACTATTCACTTGCCCACTGGAGAGGCCACCATCACACTGGAGGATGTTTAGGTTTTGTACGGGCTGCGTGTAGATGGACGGGTCGTTGCACTGCCCCAATACATTAGATCCATCGCGTGGATACTATTTGGATATGATGGGGCAGTATACTGGTTATAGACCTCAGGGTGACGCTGTACAGAGAGGGGGCAGTCGCGTTGCTTTGCCAGCCATCAGAGATCATATGGCGTTTTTGCACCCAGACATTACCGGCGAGTCGGAGAATCTCCATATTGAGCGGTACACGAGGTTGGCGTTGCTCCTGCTTTTCGGGGGTGTCTTGTTCCTGAACACTTCAGGAAGTCTAGTGAGTATGCACTTTCTCCATCATCTGAAGCAGCTAGATGATTTACCCCTGTATAGCTGGGGTGCTGCTGCTCTCGCATACCTGTATAGGAGCATGTGTCGGGCGAGCATGCTTTGCCAGGTGGACATGTGTGGTTTTCTGCCCCTTCTACAGGTGACAATATTTTCGAATACTCTGTTCATTACTCTAAATTCTATATGGTCGAAATGACCCTTAAATTTCACGTCAACCTTTTATCTTAGGTTTGGGCCTGGCAGCGGATCATGCTGTTGCAGCCACCTCTACCACCACTAAAGCCCGGTGAGGCTCATCCATTTCTCCCTCTAGCTTCTAGGTGGGTTCTCCAGTGTGGGAACTACCGAGGGACCGATGCTCATCATAATCTCCCCCTTGTCAGGGATGTGTTATATATGCTGGTGGCCGGACAGGTAAATATGTACCTACACTTACTTGTTATAAATTGAGTTGTGTTGCACATACTCACTTTTATGTTATTATTTGGTAGTTCATCTAGACGCCATACAGCGACGGGTTGCTAGCTCAGCTGCCCGATTATTGCTTAGTCGACCGACTGCTTTGGAGCACCTCCATCCCGATGATTTTCTTCGATATGGTTGAGTATCATGCCACAAAGCGTGTGCTTTACCAGTTTCATCGTCCTCAGCTTATACCAGGGGAGCCTGCATGGGTGCCTACACACTATCAGCGGGATGACCGTACTAGGGTAGACGATAGATTTATGGGATGGCTAGAGCAGCAGGTCCATATTTGGGAGCAACGACTTGACCGTATTCCGCCACCACCTTCATTTACCCAGGAGGCCACTATTCAGCTGTATATGTCATGGTACCGCCGTCACACCCGACTGATGATCGGGAACCCCATTCATGTACTTGGCGAGCGCTACAGACCATACGCTGGGAGGCACGAGGCACTGGTATATTTTTGTGGATTATTGATATCTTATATTTATGATATAGCGTTATTTAATTAATATCTTAAGTGTTTTACAGGCTATTGGGTATCACCTGGTCTACCAATTGGGACAGGAGATGCAGCAGCATGCCGACAGTGTTGCACTCGTTAAGTATGGCCGGCGGGTGGTAGATCTGGCTTGTCGGACCCTGTTTCAAGCGAGAGATGGCACGAGGTTGGATCACGAGGCTCAGTACGCGGTGCCAGAGGACTACCATCGGAGTAGGGCTGTCCCACGAGGCAGGGATAGGACACGAGGGAGGGGTGCCCCATGAGGCAGGAGTGCCCCACGGGGTCGCGGGGGACGGTGAGGAGGTGGTCCCCAGCAAATGGGGAGTTGAGGTACATGTCGACCCACCTATTGAGGGACATGATGAGGATTTTGGAGATGAGGATCTTGGAGATGATCAATCAGGTTATATACCTCAGGTAGATGAGCTTTCCAGTAGCATGTTGTCATACAGCCTTTAGCTATCTCTTCCAGCATCGCAGGTCACCCCATCAGGAGCATAGTTGATCACGGGTACATTCGACAGGGATGTAGACCAGTACTTTGCAGTCCCATCTACCGTAGCTGAGGATCGGTTGGCCCGGGACATGGATGGCGGGCGCAGGTTGACTTATGCCTCATTCCCAGCGGTTGATGCGGATCTACCACAGGCAAAGTATGTTTGTATTACTGTAAAATTTCAATTTGTTTTCTTTTCCTTAATGAGCTGTCATTAATTAATTTTTAACTTTCTTATGAAGGCTTCGTCCCAGCCCATCTTTGAGGCCACTACATGCTTTGATAAGGACACCACGGATGCATATACTCAGGAGGCCGACGAGAACACGGTGAGAAAATATTTTTTTAACTTAACACATACAATACAAATATACTTTTTCAAATGCTAAGCTTAATACTTGTTTTGTAGGTTGCTGATGGCCCGATGGCCTCTTCTACCGATCCTGCCGGCTGTGGTGTCGATGCTGCTGCACATCCTCACATAAAGAGGCGGCTTGATTATGATAATCCAGATAGTGTACCCGGGCGACAGGGATGCAACTCAGGCCAGCAGCAGCACTGAAACACACAGGCTGCAGGACACATTAATTTACTTATGCTTTTACTTTGTGTAAATAGTATATTATGTAAATAATGGTAACAATTATGTTTTAGAAACAATTTTATTTTATCTGCGTTTTAACAACAATTTTACTTTAACAGTACAACACAAACACAAACCTTGCAAACCTAACACAAAAACAAATAGTAGAACTAATGAAAACACTTGACAAAGGAAACATAAAGATACACTACACCGCTCAACACGTACATGCCATTGTTTAGTCACTACCGCCTAGTATTCTCTTCTCCAACCACTTGAGCAGGTCTTCCAACTTTTTTTATCTTCTTCCACCTCCTTTAGTTTCACCTTCAACTCCGTAATTTCTTGCTTGGATTGGCACTCTCTGTCCCACTGCCCCGTACACACATTATTAAGATGATACAACTTGTCTTTTTAGTATTCCTACTCACATGGTTCATTAATTCACACCTTAAAATTGCATGTAGGTACGTCGGGTTGCCTATAAAACTTGTTCATACACGCCCAGTAGCGGCATCCAGCTTCTTCCCAACAATCGTACATCATGCTTTTGGTTCCACAGTCGCACCTTGGGCAATAAAGGGGTTGTTGAGACATTTCTTAAAGAGAAACTTTGGTTTTATGGAAATATTTGTTATAGGTTGTTGTTAAGAGCAGAAAATAACTAGAATGCGCTCGTTATTTATATTTAAGATTTCACATAAAACGTAGTATTATACCACGCTTTACATATTAATTTTTTCTGCAAGAAAACAATTTTTCACATGGTTTTCAGCTTTTTCAGAACGACAAGACAACTCAAAAAAATGTAGTATTATACCGCGCTTTACATATAATTTTTTTAAAATTTTTATATTGGTCTTCCTTAATAACACCAATAAGTTGAATATTTGAACAATTCTATAAAGAAAATACTACATTATGTAAATAATGGCAACAATTCTATTTTAACAATATTTTTATTGTAACAGAATTTTGAACAATAATTTTATTTTAACATGACAACACAAACACAACATAGCAAACCTAAAGATACACATAACAAAAAACAAACAGTACAACTAATGAAAACACTTGACAAGGGAAACATAAAGATACACTACTACGCTCAACACGTACAAGCCACTATTTAGTCACGACCGGCTATTACTCTCTACTCCAACCACTTGAGTTGGTCTTCCAGCTTTTTTTTCTTCTTCTACCTCCTTGAGTTTCGCCTTCAACTCCTCAATTTCTTGGTTGGTTCGGCACTCTTGCCCATTGCCTCGTACACAAATTATGAAAATCATAAATTCTCTCTTTGTAGTATTTCTGCTCACATGGTTCATCCATCCATACCTCAAAATCACATGTAGGATCGTCGGGTTGCCTATCAAACTTTTTCATACACGCCCAGTAGCGGCGTCCACCTTCCTCCCACCAATTGTACAAACTGCATTTTTCTCCGCAATAGCACCTTGGGACATAAAGGGGTTGTTGAGACATTTCTTAAAGAGAAACTATGATTTTATGGAAATATTTGCTATTGGTTATTGTTAAACGTAGAAAATAACTAGAATGCGCCCGTTATTTATAGACAAGATTTCACATAAAACGTAGTATTATATCACACTTTACATATTAAATTTCTCTGAAACGAAACTGCTTTTTCACATGGTTTTCAGCTTTTTCAGAACGACAAAACAACTCAATAAAACGTAGTATGATACCGCGCTTTACATATTAAATTTTTCTGCAAGAAAGCTGCTTTTTCACATGGTTTTTAGCTTTTTCGGAATGACAAGACAACTCAAAATAACGTAGTATTATATCGCGCTTTACATATTAAATTTATTTTTTAATATTAAATTTTTTATATTTTTTACAAACACCAATAAGTTTAATATTTGAACAACTATATCAAAAGGTCATGTTAAAAAATAAGATGTACCAAGATTATGGAACATAATTTTATTTGATAGATATTGCAACATACACAAGTACAGACATGTATTACAAAAAACAATACGAAAACAAAAGGCTAGGGGTATCCTTGATAGTTGGGTACATTCAACGAACTTGCACCAGGAGCTGGATTACCACCGCCATGAACACCACCTGAAAGACATTTACGACGGTCGTGTCCTGTTTGCGAGCATATGCCATATTTACGCGCATAAACGGTGTCATCAACATCCATTTGGTTTTGTATACGCGCTCTCTTTTGCACATGCAGCTTGCGCAAATAGTCCTTGTTACATACCATTTTAAAAGGTTCCGGCGACCAATAATGCTCAGCACCTAATGGCTTCAACTACCCATTATACGTACGTATGCAGCAACACTGTATTGTCTATCAATATAGTTGGTTTCCCCAAAACCAACTCATTGAAAGAACTTCAACACATGTGCGCACAGTATGTGGTAGATGGTCCATTTCCCACATGAACACAACCTTCTGGCTTCATTCATTGTCTGTAGATTATTCCCAGGTGTCCGCGGATAGCGGCCTTAACTTTAAAAACACCCCGGTCATGATCGTACTGTAGAAATGAATACCAATGTGCTCACCTCCTGTACCTTTCAAATCTTTTCATGGGTGTTGGCATAAATTGAACACCCCTGTCCATCAATGCTGATGCAAATCCATGCCTTTTTACTAACCTCTCCGCACTCTGTTTGAATGTCATGCGGATCATAGCAGTGACAAGCAATCCACGGGCAAACTTCAACAAGCCATTGAATGACTCCGACACATTTGTAGTTAGGGCTCCCCATCTTCTACCGCCATCAGCATGCAATGTCCACATGTGAAGCTCATGTCCCATCAGCCAAGTATAGGCTCGTGGATCTAGCTGCCGGATCGCTTCCATGTGCCTCATGAATTTGCACTGCCGGTGCTCAGTTGTAGCCATCCACATTAAGTCATGCAAGGCCTTGTGAGGATATTTCTTATGGAAATTGGCCTTCAGGTGCCTCACATAGTAACGGTGGTACGCATAGGGTTCCTGCCATTCAGGCAAGTGTCGTACATAACTTAAAATACCACCATGTCGATCAGATATTAGACAAATACCTGAACGCTATTTGACAACGTGTTGCTTTAAGTGGTTCAAGAAAAGCGTCCACGTCTCTTCGCTTTCGTTGGCACAAATGACAAAAGCTAGTGGAAATATTTGTCCGTTGGCATCTACTGCAACTGCAATCAAAACCTTAATATCATACTTTCCATAGACATGAGCACCGTCTATGGAAATTACAGGATAACAATGCACAAAACCATCAATTGCTGGTTTAAATGACCAGAACACATAGTTGAAAATATATTCCGGTCAGTCGACTACGCTCAAGCCTCCATTCAACAACAGTCTCGGGGTTAAAGTATTGCAGTGCGGCCATGTACCTGGCAGTGATGAAAAAGACTTATCCCAATTGTCATAAATAAGTTCAAAGGCACGTTTGCGACCGAGATATGCCTTTCTTTTGGTTATAGTACAACCATACTCATGGTGGATAGCTGTAATATACTCTTTAATCTTGAACCTATTGGACACTTCCAAATATGGAATCAAGACAAGAGAAATCAAGTCTACATCGAGGTTGAAATGATTCTCATTGAATGTGTCTATTTCACATTTGTGGGTGCTAATAAATTTACCCACTTTCCACAAACCTGATTTCTTCTTGCTGGCACGCAACATCCAGTGACAACCCATAAAGTCTCTACGGCATATAACCTTGTATACATCCGTAGTTGACTCCCTTACCATTATCTCAGGGCACTCTCTTATACTGTAAATTTTTACAGCCCTAATTAGGCGAGCTTTATCGGGGAAATACATGCCCTTTGTCAAAACCGCTAGTCTAGACTCATCCCACATCGCTAACAGAATTTCATCATCATCCCTTGTGAGGGCATCCACGTTTGGCATACTTGGAAAATTATCAAGATAGGGAATATTCTGCTCGTGAAATGGCACGTGTGACTCGTACACTCTTTGTCTAGCGGGAGGTGGAGGAACATGCTCCCTCGTCAGCTCAGGTTCAACATTCACTTCCTCCTCATCATCACCCTCATCAGGGAAGGGTGTGTCATCTCCAAACTCATCCGCATTATTGTCATAATCACTATCATCTTCCTAACTCTGCGCATCTACCAAATCACGAGTCAATACGCCGTCTATAGGTAATTGTGTGAGGTCAGGAACATCAAGAAGCTCGTTTTCACTGCACAAAAAGAACAAAATGATAAGTTACCCAACTAGATAAATACTTTACATATAGCTATATCACTTTACTTACAAGTCGTACTATCTTGACGTTTCATGATGAATATTTTCTTGTTGGTGACGACTCCCGGATGGACCACCGCGGTCCAATACGCCAGAACTACGCATATTCCAACTAGGGGCGGGGTCATAACTTGTAAAATTCATATCCGTACGGTACCCCCTATGAAAAATATGAGTGTTAATACAAATCCAATTAAAACATAAAATAAACAATGCTAAAGCATAGAAAATTGAAGTTTACCTGTCTTGTGGATTATATAAAGTTGAAAAATTATTTTGTGGTTGCTCATTCGCCGGTGGTGATAAGTTTAAATCAAGGAAAGCTTTTTCATCAGTAATCTGTCCGGCAAAAACTGCTCCAGAATAACCACCCGATGACTGGGGGTTATCCCTACTATACACGCCCTCATTATTGGGAACGTCTTCAATCTTGACGTATATTTCCAACAATTTTATTACAATAAATTCCCTGTATTCATCCAGAATCCACACAAAATCTCTAAGAGTTTCATCATCTTCGATGTTAAACTCAGAATAATAAGTAAAACCCTGCGGAGTCACTGTATACGGAAATCTACCGGTTACTTTAAGGTTACCGAACGCTTCCTCACACTCATCTTTTTACGTAACAACTATACCAATTTATCGTACTCCAATGTAAGCGGCAATTTAACATGACACTGTGGAGGTGAGTTATACCTCACAGAGTTATTCTCCAGCACAACCTCACCCCCCCCCTCAATATAATGAAACACTTATTTTTGGCTCTTCAGACATTATAAAAAAATGATTGATAAGAAGAAGAGAGAAGTATGAACGGAAGTTTGAAGAAAGTATTGAATGGATTTTCATAAAATCGAAACGCCTTTAAATAAGGCAAGTCCGAGCTTGGGGTGCAGAATTTTTTTATGTAAAACGCAGTACAATACCACGTTTTATGTATTTGAGTTATTGTTATGTCAGTTATCCGCAGAACACTTATTGGTGGGCCCAAAAATCAGAGTAAAACGCAGTATAATAATACGTTTCAATGTAAAATGCAGTATAATACTGCATTTTACACTAAAAATTAATTCTCTACAGTCCTGCAGAAGTGGGCCCAAATATTATAGGGAAAGCAGTATTGTACTGCGTTTTCCTGAAAAAAAATAAATTTTTAATAAAACGCAGTAGAGTATTGCGTTTAACTTTAACGGCTAACTTTTCGTTAAAGTAAAATGCAGTATTATCTACGTTTTATGTATTTATGTAACTTTTTTTTAACAATAGAAACGTATTTTGTGCCAATTTTGACACTATTTAAGTTTCGGATTCGAAAATGAAGCGCATGAAATGGCTAAAATTCTACCCAAAACCTATTTTTGACAATTTTTCCAACAGTCAAACTTTCTCTTTAAGAAGGCAAAGCAACCCAAAAAAACTAACTAGATAAAGGCCCACCAGTTACTTAGTCAAGAAGTGAGGAATAAGGTTGACAACATCCTAGAATTATCAATTTGCAAGAAAACACATGAATTTAAACTAAAATTATCAATTTGCAACCCAACTCAACGCCATATATTCCCTCACTTTCATCTTTTTCCTCTTCTTCCCTCTCCGTTACAAACTAGTTTTCCAGATGAGTCTACGTAGGCGTTGGACATAAAAATTATAATTTTTAAAAATAAATAATATTTGAAGTTAAGTTGAAAAATAGTATTTAGAATTTGGAATTATGTTTGGACATGCATTTCACTCCAAAAAAATATTACAATTTTATGAGTGGAGAAAAAATTCTGAAAATTTTGATTTGAAAAACTTATTTTTTTAAAAAAAAAAAAAAAACTTCAAAAACTTATAAAATTTTATGGACAAACACGTTTTTGAAAAAAAATCCGAAAAGAGAAAAAATTATGGACAAAATGAGTTATAGTAATAATGGATCCAAATATGAACATCGCTGCTGTCCACTCAAAGCCCCTGCATTGGAAATCCGCCCAAATTAAAGGGACCAAAGTAGAAATTTTGTGTTAAATTATTTTCCAATTTGAGCAACGATAGAGCATTGCCAAATAGGTCCTCGTTTTCCGTTTGTATATATAGAGTCTTATTTTTTAAAAAAATGTCACTTTAATATATTCAGTAAGCTTTTAGTCCTGATGTTTCTGATTTATTCTTAATAACACTTTCTTATAGAATAAGGTGTTTTATATTTGCAATAAACGGTTTCAAGAACCACGATGTATCAGAATTATGTATTTCGTTGTTGACCTGATTAATCTGATTAATTTCTGAAGTAATTAATACATTCAAGCAACTGAAGAAGAAAGTTTTGCGTGCAAGACTTTATCATTTTGTATAGCTAATTGACGGTGAATCGAAAATTTGTTTTTTTCTTTAATGAGTCTTTTGGAAGTATCTTTAAGTTGTGGGCTACACAAAAATAGTGTTATTCCTTGAAAGATGTGGTATTAGACTGTCCGCATAAGAAGTTATAGCTACGAAGTGAGAAGTTAGCATGTGTAGTACATGCCGGCTCTAACCTTATGGTAATAAGGCTTTGTGCCTTAGGTCCCCAAATATGGGAGGGGTGGGGGGAGGGGGGCATTTTTTTTTAGAAATAATAGGTTAATATGTATTTTAAAAATAATATTTAATATTTTTAGTATAAAAGTAGATTATGAAAAAAATAATAGAGAAGAGGAATTTACAACTGTATTGATTTTGGCAAGAAAATTACATTTAAGATAAATATAGAACTTAAATTTCATAATAAACGTGTAACTTGTAGAAAAAAATTAAAATGAGAACGATGATGAAATCACAAAGTCTTTTAAAAAATCTTTTAGATTTGATTACTTTCTATATATAGTAGATCAAGCCATTTTTCACTAAAAAATAGATTTGAACAATTTGAAGTATATGAAGATATTTTTGATTTCGTATTAAAAGGTAAACAAAATGATATCATTAGATGACCAAAATATGAAAAAACAGTGCCTTAACCTTGAATGTTTCTTAAAACATAATAGTCAAACTCGTATTGATGGTTTAGACTTATTTCTTGAATTAAGAATATTAAGGGAACTAGTACCAGTAGAAGATAATAGATTAATGGATATACTCAATTATAATAAAAAGTTTTGATTTTTCAAATGCTTATTTTGCTTATAGAATAATGCTAACAGTTCCTATAATATATACTAGTATCTGTACACGCACGTTGCGCGGAGAATGTAAAATATAACATTTTAAAAGAAAATATCATTTGGAAATACGGTAGATAGAAAGGAAACACATTAATACATTCAAGTCATATGGAAATAGATTTATCCCTTATAATACAGCTAGTGAGAAAAGGACCTAGAAGCTTTCTTGTGCAGACCATAGGCAATGACAGCAGCTATAAGCTGAGTAATAATACGCATAACATTCAGCCCAAAGAGGCATAAAAGTAATGACATTAATTACCCCACTAACAGAGTTGATTGATAGTTGTGATGGTATCAAAAATGTGCAGTATTCACACATTATTTTATTACTAACCCAAATCATGTAATACACTGTGTTGTAAAATAATATCAACAATATTTGAATAAAGAGCTGAGTAAAAATTATCCACGAATGAATAAAGTATAAGTTTATTATGTGAATGATCAATATGAATCGTTACTTGTTTGTCCAAGTTAAATGATTGTACATAATATGAATCTACAAAGATGAACAATCAAAGTTTAATTAGATATATTTGACTTTTTTTTAACTTGTTTTAATTTTATGACAATCATGTAATTAAGTGTATCTCACATGATACTTTCTTATATATGATATTCTTGTTTTATGTTCCTTTTGGCCGTTCCAATTATAATTATGTTGGGTTGATATTGTCTTCTTCAAAATCTTTGATCTTCTGGATTCTTAAGTATGCGTTTATCTCTTCATCTGCAATTTCTATTACACCAACTTTCCAACTTCAGGTAGCTTCTTTGCAATTAAAAATTTTGCACCTCGACAAGAGGGGTTGCTCATATGGTCAACACCCCCACCTACAATTCTGGGATCATGGGTTTGAGTTACCAAAAGACCAACAACTCCAACAAAGGGGATCAAAGGGGAGGGAATAAATAAAAAAAAATCTTGCACCTAGATCTTATGAAATTTTATATAGTTTTGATCTGAAGGATAAAATCTTCATCCTTATTCAACACCAATTTGTAAAATAAATTTAGATGCTTTATGTACCAAATTTTAATAAATAACTTGTTTTAATCTTTATCACATCATAAAATAAAGTGTATATTACCTAATACTTCCTTAATATGATATTCTTATTGTGTGTTCGTTTTCATGGTTCCTAATGATAATCATATTGGGTCGTTATTGTCTTCTTCAATATATATTTTTGTTCTTCTTGATTGCTATCTCCGTATTTGTCTATTCATCTTCAATTTTTATTTCACAAAAAAAATTAACTTTGTGTGTCTTCTTTGTAATTAAACGTCTTGTAACTCGATCACCTCAATTTTTTGTGCCTATTTTGACAAGAAATATGAAATCTTCATCCTTACTCAACACTCATTAGCACATAAAATCTTCCTGCTTAAATGTTTTTGTAGTCCATTTCTTCCTTAACAACTATGGATTTTGTTTGTATAGCCGGTTAATCGGGTTCTGCTCTAAAAAAGTAATCTGTTGGACAATGTTCTCTGATCCTGCATGACTTTTCGAGTAAGTGCATTAATGAAGTGTAGTATTTCTAAAGCGCCATAAATTATGAAATTTGGTGACTAAATAAACGGTAATATTATTTATATCAAGAGTCAAGATTTTTTTTTTATTTTTTTTACATCTTGGGAAACTTCATGCCTAATATTTATATTGATTGAAATCATAGCCTCAATTATATGTTTCGGTTTCTCAAATAGAAACGTATAATTTTCTACAAAACAATCGGTTAACGCTAGCAACTACATCTCTTATTTGGATCCAACTCCGCTCAATTCGTATTGTTCGCAATAAATCATCTTCATAAAATCTTCATCCTTACATAAACATATATAAATAAACTAATAAATCATTTACTGATATACAAAAAAGTACAAAAATAATTAAGGATATGAGTAATTTAACTTTCCTTGTAATTAAAATTTTCAATGCTACGACAAGAACGTGTTGCAATATTATTTACAAAGGCTATTTCTTGTATTTTTCGTAGGAAAATTCATTGGATCATCTTTATTCGTTATATTTTTTATTTTCCTGTTGATCTACAATATATATGCTAAAAATAAACATAAAATAGATTGCCTAGATTGGATAGACTCTAATAAGCAACAAGTTTTTAAAGTAGTTGAAAAAAGTAGCTCTATATAATCAAACGAATTATGACATGCCAATCTTCACGTTTTTGGCCTCGTTCTTTCACATGAGGATTGTTATTTGGCAATTTAAAATTCATAATGGAAGAAATGAAAGCAACCCATTATATCTAAAGTAAACGATGACCGTTGGTGATAGGGAATATTCAGTATCTTTTGGCAAATAATTCAAATGGCACCTGTAACTTTTAAATTGAAGCATTGTATCCCAAGTAATCCAAATAATCCTTTAATTTAATTAATAGATCCTTTTATTTTATTTTATTAAATAGGATATTTAGGTAAATAAGAAGGGTATTTAGGTAATTTAATTTTTATGTTCTGAGTTCCCTACTTTTAATAGGGTGAGTTACAGTAACTTAAAGGAAAAAATGCAAGCTCAAAGCATTAAAATAGTGAATGATGAGTTCATTTTCATTCTTCTTTTGATAATATTATTTAACAATAGTTAAAAGAACCAGGTTTTACTTGAAATATTTTTATCATCTTCGATACTTAATTATTAATTATCACAATGTTAAATTATGATGGATTTCTTGAATGTTTATCGCTCAATGGAGAAAAGAAAAAAATATATTAGAGCTCTAACATTGGAACCAGTCCTTTTAATTTAATGTAAATTATATCTAAAAGAAGAAATTCCGCCTATTGTGAGCTCGTTTACATTGCCGGTTCCAAGCTTGGAAAAAGGAGGAAGGTTGCGGAGGCCGGAGAGACAATAAAAGGTATCCTCTTTACTACCTAAAGCAAGGGGTAAGGTTGCATACATCTTACCTTTCTGAACTCCACTTGTGAGATTTGGGTTTGTTGTTGTTGTATATCTAAAAGATGAAAAAAGAACCAAACCAAACAATCCAAACAACATATGATAATCAAATAGTACATTAGCTTTAATATCAGAAAATGTATTAATCATAGTTCGCATATACATGTTATTGGTCTTCTGTAGACATATACATAGAGACTTCCTTTGTCCACAAGTATGGTCAAAATATACCTGATTAACAGCAAAGTTGAAACAAATCATTTAGAAAATAATAAATATAAGCATCAATTGGTAGCAATTAGCATAAAACAAGCTTCTCTTAACGAAAAAATAAATTTACCTGGGCATTGTTGTTGGAACTGAGCAAAATGCAGCAAACAAAACAAAGTAGATTTTATGGAGAAAAAGGAGTTTCTGACGAAGAAAGAGAAAAAGAACCAAGTGATTTGGCACTATGCTGATATCTATCTACTTATATAAGGTGTAGACCAAAAACTATGCATAAATAATATCGTAACAGAAGAAACTCAAAGGACTAAGCACATAAACATTTGGATGTGAAAAGATATATTTTAAATAATTCTTTAAGAAAATTTGTACATTTATAGCCTACAATAATTACTTGGTATATGAAACAACCCCCCATTTACCCGTTTAATGCAGCTGGTTTTATTTATTTGATTTACTAATAAGGGTAAAATTGCCAATCTATTTTTTATGGCTAAAATTGTAAATTAACTTTTAACTAAAAAGAGTTCCCAAATAAAATCTCATTAGTGAATTGTTCTGACTCGTCCGGAGAAATAAAATCATTGGAGAATTGTTGATACATAAATTCAGTGTTGCACTGTATTACTTCTGTATTGCTATTAAATAAAACTTCGAGGTCCTTGTGCACAGATAAGAAATTTGGTTTTGTGCAGCTTATCTTTCCGTTTATAATGTAGTAGCTTTTATTTTGGTCGAGAAAATTCTTCCATACTTGAACATCGCTATTGAAAAGAGTAGTTTGTATTTTTGTTCCCTGTGTCAATACAGACAAGCATTAAAGTCACCAAAGGAGGCAGTGCATTGAGAATTGAATAAAAGAAACTACTAAAATAAAATTACCTCTTCATCAACGAATATTAGTTGCCAATGTACACCTTCGTTGTTCTCATTTTTGTATTCCTTTATTAAGCCTCTCGAATGACTAAAACTTTAATTACCCATTTTGTAGCATATTTCTTCAACTTGCTAATAGGTATGCACAACTTTCCTAGCTCTTCTTCATTTGCCATTGTAAGTTATCATGTAGTAGCTAGTAGAATAGAGGCAAACACAATATATTGTTGTAATGTAGAATTTTTTAGCTATCGAATATATGTCCTTTAGAAGATGAAGCACCAAATGCAATATATAGTTGCGAATATATATCCTTTAGAAGATGAAGTACCAAATGCAATATATAGTTGCAAGACAAGAGTAATGTTCAAAGAAGCTACTGATTCTTGAGGTTTAATTGAAAAATCAAGCAACGTCAGCTGGCAAAATATATGAATATCTTAATAAAGTTTAAAGCTAATGACAAGAGTGTAGAATTATTACCAATTTTGTGATACGGCAACCAAAAACCCTGTAAAGAAAACTGTACCAGAAAGAATACAAGGATGATGGGACAAAGACACCTTATTGTGAATTTATATAGAGTGCCGAGAAGAATCTGAAAAGGCATGTAGAAGGAGTTATCATGGAAGATGAAAGAACAAATATAAAGAGTGAAATTACTGCAAATAATAAGTAAAGGAATGATTTCTATAACTTAATTAGGGAAAAGAAACGGAAGGGGTGTTCTTCAAAAAGAACGTGGGGTTAAAAACCAAATTAATGATTTCAGTAACTTTATTAGGAATTGAAACTGAAAGACGCAGCCATCAATGTGCATATGATTTCAGACACTTTATTGTTTATACGTTACCCAAGCTCTTTTCAACGGATTCATCCTTTTTAATTAAGTCATGTGATTTAATGGTCATGTACTTATAATATTACTATTTCATATTTATTATATTAAATGTTTAATATTTTATTACATTTTACTTAAAAATAATTTACAATAGGGGCAATATAGTAATCTAAATTTGCAGGAAGGAGCTTCCCACTTTTAGTATAATATGATATGATATGATGATATGATCTTGATCTATATCTTTACTAAACATTATTTTAGTCGAGTTTATTTTATCATCTTCCAAACATATTGCTTCTTTGTTGAGTGTTGCCACCAATATCTTGTCAAGACTAATCCTTTCTTTCTTATGTTGCACCCTATTGTGATGGTTGGCTTTAATGGTGGATCTTAGTGAGTAAAGAATAAGAGAGTTGTTGATTTTGGTATATTCTGCTGCTTCTTTTACCTCCCCCCCTTCTGTTATCAATATAAATTATTTCATTATCCGCAGGGGAGTCGTGGCCAATCTTCACTCAAGTCTAACGCCACAGATTCACAGCAGGCCCTTCGTTAAATTGGCTCTTTACTAACCACTAAGCTGCACCATGGCACATGAAATTCTATGAAAGACCTATGTATGAATGAGTTATTCAGTTAAATGACAACTTCAATTCAAATTGAATTTTATGACACAAGCAGTGGTCCCCGAGTACCTGCAATGACTGTTTGTTTTGTTTCACAATGGCTTCTTTAAATAAAATAGACGCGTATATGCAAAAAAGAACCAATTTCACAAAAAAATCAATAAGACGAACACACATAGAGCAAAGCGGAGTAAAGCTTTACCTGCAATTCTGCAAAACTATTGACAATGATATACATCCCAGTATTTGGGCATTTAGATCATTGAAATCATGTGCATCTTTCAAATATCTAACCATTGGTAAAAAAAAATCCTCGAATGATATCGAATTGCTAGCTTGATCATTATGTGCATCTTTGAAATATCTAACTTTTTTTTTCCTTTTCTGTTTTCGGTAGCAAGTAAGAAGTATCTGATCTCAGACTGACCACTAATGTGGACCAACAATCTCCTTAGCTCTTACAGCAGTCTCATCCGGCATTAATAGTCATCATAAAAGACAACCCTATCTGATTCAAAACAACCTCAAAATTACATATGATGTAGATGCAGGAACATACCACTTTGATCCATTTGGTATGAAACCATGTCACCAGCAACCACAAAGGCATGCGATGTCGTGCATCATAACCCTTCCTCCTTCGTGTATATCTTTTACTTTCTTCAGGTGTTTGTGCAAGACAAGCTGAGAAAAGTTGATAAAGAACAGTAAGTATCCTAGAGTATTCAAGTGTCGATGCCTCCTCCACTGGTTTTCATCAACTCCATTAACTGACTCTAAATGCGCATGGTCAATGCTAGATGGGTTCTCACTTTTCACTTAGTAATTTTCAATATCTCTAGTATTTTCCACTCCGAACCTGGATTGCATATCAACAACGGATAATATCTCCCAACACTCATATTCATCCCGCTACTCATGGTTGGACACATTATCCAAAATTTTCTCCATGCTTGATGCCATAGCATCTATTGCATTCGCAAGATCAAGTCCCTGCTTCTCAAGAAGTATCACCACCTTCTTCACAGACAGAGAGCGACCTTAGAAACTGCCGAACTGATATAATATCAGTCACTATGCCATCAAGCAAGTAGCAGCAAAGGCATAAATTATATGGCCTGAGTGTATTTGTAGAAGATATAAAAAAGAAAAAAGAGTTGTATTTGATCAACAAAAGGTACAAAGTCCTGTCTGAAAAATAGTAGAGTTAGCGTGCTTGTTAGGGCGATGAAATCATTTTTTATTTTGTGTAATTACCTTAAATAGTTGAAAATATTTTTTCAATAGAATTTCATGGCTCTTCATAACTCCCAATCATATACAACATAACCTGAAAGTAAGGTTCTGAAGTTTTGTATACGGTTCCTTAGGTTGACGTGCTTCAACAAACATGGAATATGTTTTTGTATTACGTTCAAATATTCTTTAATGCTGGAAATGTTTCGGTATTACCTTCAAGTTTTGCTTTCAATCTGCGCACTTTAGACGGATCAAAAAAATCAATTGTATGTTTTAGAACTGATGTTGCCGATTCCACACCCTCTCCTGATAAATATTAAATACAGAGAGTGCCTGTAATTACCATTGCTATGAAATTGCTTCAGGAGTAGACTTCAAATAAACATATATATCAGAACTTTATTTTAAAAAAATATTAAGCCTCATATTAAACTTTGGCTTTAGATCACACTTGCGCTTGAGCCGCCCCTGTCTGTATAGTAGAGATTTTTGTGTAACCGAGAGGGTAAAGTATGTATTATGTCGATCAAATATAAAGTTCTAATTGACCCATTAGAAAACTTATCAAAATTTTACATTTATTTGGAACCTAAATTTTTGTCACCGGTAATATAAACAATTACGACAATCATTTTGTTATTTCTAATCAACATGTGACTTAGTGACAACAAAGTTTTATCAGCAAACATACAATGTTTAAATGGTGACGACTTAAAAATTTTGTACCTAAGTGATACAACTATTTTCTACGAAAGAGATCCATAGCAAGATAATATGATCTTTGGCTAATATTGTTTATGGTTACAACTGACAAATATTATTTCAAACGTGTTGGAGTTTTTATACGTTCTACTGTAACTTTAAGAAAAAGAGGAAATAAAGGCAAGAAGAAGAGATAATATTTGCTGTTGGAAAGTAATATTAAGAACTGAAAATGGTGCTTAAATACAGAAAAAATTGAACACCTACATCCTAGAATTAAGCAACTATTTAGCACATGATTCCATTATGAACACATGATTCCATGATCAATAATCTCCTAAAAATCAGCAACTAAATTAAGAATACTAAAAAGTAAAACACGTGAGGAAAAATATTCAGCAGTTGTTTGACTTAATCTTGCAGTAACTGATGCAATTGTTCAACAGTCCTCCTTGCTTCAGTTGCTGCGAATTCCAAGCCTCTCTCTGAGAAATTCAAATTTGCTCCTTGGCAAAGCTTTGGTAAACATATCTGCTAGTTGAAGATCAGTCTTGCAACACTTTAATCCAACAGATCCTTCCTTCTGCATGTCTTTGAGGATGAATAATTTAATATTGAAATGCTTGGTTTTCCCATGAAAAACAGGATTATTTGAGATAGCAATAGCTGCTTGATTATCCACAAACACCTCTATGCATTGTTCTTGCTTCAAATTCAGATCAAGAAACAATTTTCTAAGCCATAAGGCTTGATTTGTAGCAGTTGTTGCTGCAATGAACTCAGCTTCAGCTGTAGATTGTGCAACAATTTTTTGTGTTTTAGAACACCAAGAAAATACCCCAGAACTAAGATTAAAACAATAACCGGAAGTGCTCTTCATTTCGTTAGAAGAACTAGCCCAACCATTGTCTGAATACCCCTGCAACACGTACTTCTAATTTGCATAAAACTTGATTCCAAAAATCAATGTTCCTTTAACATATCTTATCACTCTTTTAGCTGCTCTAAAATGAGTGTCAGTTACACAATTAGTGAATCTAAATAGAAGACTTACAACATATAAAATATCAGGTCTAGTTGTTGTAAGATACATGAGACAACCAACCATAGTTCTATAAAGAGTCTCATCCACTTTTTCAGCTTCATCACTTTTGCTCAACTTCTCCTTATGACACATTGGAGTAGCTGTTTCTTTGCGACTTTCCATTCTGAACTTTTTTCAAAATCTCTCCTGCATACTTCTTTTGACAGATGAACACTTCATTTCCCTTTTGCTTGATTTTCATTCCCAGAAAATAGACCACTTCTCCCAAGTCTGTCATCTCGAAAGTATGATGCCTATCTTCTTTGAACTTCTTAACAAGTTTGTCATTGCTTCCTCTAACCAGCAAGTCATCTACATATAGTGAAACAACAATAAAATTAATTTCATCACCTTTAATGTAGAGAGTAGCTTCACTGAGGCTTTTTCTAAAACTCAACTGCAACAAATGCTTATCAATTCTGCTGTACCAAGCTCTGGGCGCCTGCTTTAGTCCATACAAAGCTTTCCTGAGCTGGTACACTTCATCTTTATGCCCTTTGACTACGAATAATTCAGGCTGCTCAACATAAATTTCTTTCTCAAGAAAGCCATTCAAGAATGCAGATTTAACGTCTAACTGAAACACTTTCCAACCCTTCTGTGCAGCTATAGCCAAAAATAATCTGATGGTTTCTAATATGGCAACAGGAGCAAATGTGTCAGAAAAATCAATACCAAAGACTTGAGCATACCCCCTCACAATAAGTCTAGCTTTGTGCTTGTTGATAGAGCCATCTGCATTATGCTTGGTTCTGAAAACCCATCTTACTCCTATGACTTTTCTGTCTTTAGGTCTTTTCACAAGTTTCCAGGTATGGTTTTTGTTAGTCATGCTGAGTTCATCCTTCATTGCAGCTCTCCATTTTTTATCTTTTTCTGCTTCCAATAAATCAGCTGGCTCAAGAACAACCGCATTGCATCTCTGGTAGATATCAGAAAGGGATCTAGTGCCTCTTACTGGAACATGATCCACCAATTCATCTTCTTTCAGTTGAAGTTTTGTACTATATATCATTTAGAATTGATATTGGTTGTGCTTCGTTCCAGTTCCATTGTTCATCCTCCATGAAATGCACATCTCTACTTATCAGAATTTTCCTTGTATGAGGTTCGAAAACTCTATAAGCTTTAGAAATAGTGATGTAACCCATAAAGATGCCTAGAATTGCCTTCTTATCAAGTTTGTCACGCTTAACTTGAGGAACATAAGCAAAGCACATACAACCAAGCACTTTAAAAAAACTTAGTGAAGGTTTAAACCCATACCAAGCTTCAAATGGTGTTTTATTTTCCAAAGCCTTCGTTGAAAGTCGATTTTCCAGAAAAACTACGGTATTTGCTGCCTCTGCCCAAATATTTGGGCAATTCCTTCTCATGCAACATACATATGGCCATTTCCATTATCGATCTATTTCTTCTTTCACTAACTCCATTTTGTTCCGGAGTGTATGATGTTGTAATTTGATGCACAATACCAGCTTCCTCGCATAATGAATTAAATTCTATTGAGGTGTATTCCTTTCCATTATCAGACCTCAAAGCTTGAATCTTGCAGCCACTTTGATTTCCACCAAATTCTTGAATTTCCATAATACACCCGCAACTTCTGACTTGAATTTCAAGAAGAAAATCCAGCACATTCTTGAAAAATCATCTATGAAAAAAATGTAATAGAGGCTACCTTGTAATGATGGAGTTCTTTGCGGTCCTGCAACATCAGTGTGTACTAGATGCAACTTTTGTAAAGCTCTCCAAGTTGATTTAGGAAATGGCTTTCTGTGTTGTTTACAAAATTAGCAGGCACGACATTCTATAGAGTTCATTTCCAGGTCGGGTAGGTTCTCCACCATCTTCGGTTTTTGCAATTTGAGAAGTCCTTGACAGTGATAGTGCCCGAGTCTCTTCTGCCATAACTCAGCAACATTTTCTTTTGCGGAATACACCATTTGCTCTTTCTCAAAAGTAGAGCCGTCAAAATAGACTTGGCCCATGAGGCCAGCCCAACCCAGCCCGTTACCTGAGTAGGGTTGGGCTAGGATTTGTTTAGCCCATTTAAAATTGAGGCTTATAAGCCCGACCCAAGTCAACCGGCTGGCCCTTGTGGCTTGACCGAGGCTGGGCCTAGGCCGGCCCGTGGGCCAAAAATTAATTAACTATTATTTATTTAATATTTAAAAAAGTAAAAACTAAAAAAAAAGCTATTAACTATTTTGGCGGGCCGGCCTGTCCTAGCCCACTAAAATTAAAAGTCCACGAGGCTTGGGCTGGACTGGCCCGTTTTGACAGCTCTACTCAAAAGGATCTAATGAGAAACTTCTGCCTCTCATTTTGACCTTAAACAAGTCTTGCCCCGATAGATCTTTGATCAAGCAATAGTTATATAGATCTTTGATCAAGCAATAGTTATTTTCGAAATACAATTTGAAACTTTTTCTACCGGTTGACCAAGGCTTAATAAGTTTTGGTCTAAATCAGGTACATAAAGAACATCAGATATTGTTTTAGTACCTGATTGTGTCTCAACCGCAATGGTTCCTATTCCTTTTGCTGGAATATGGCTGCCATTGCCAATTCTAACCTTTTTAATTTGAGTAGGCTTCAATTCCTTGAAGAGTTCTTTATCAGAAGTCATGTGATTTGTGCATCCGCTATCGATCAGCCAAGACTTGCTTGAAACATTGCTTGCAAAACACGATGCAACAAATAGTTGATCTTCCTCTTCTTGATCTTCAGCTACCTGTGCAACACTTTTTTGCTCAATATTGTTCTTGCAAATCTTTTGATGATGTCCCATCTACTGACATTTCTCGCACTGTTGATCTGGTCTTCTCCTACATCTGAATGGTGGATGACCTTTCTTTCCACAATGCTTGCAAGGAGGAAAATCATATTTTGTTCTCCGATTATTCCTAGGAGAATCATCACTTGGATTTCCTTCTTGTTCAGGTTGTGCTTCTTTTTCTTTCCATTTTCACCCTAACTTGACTGAACTTTTGCAGGTAGTGTACCCTCGACAGACCCTTCAGACCTCATAAGACTTCTCTGTTGCGGAAGCCAAATGTATATAGTGTGAATAAGTCACAACTACTATACCAAAAATTATGACAGCCACCAAATAATAAATAAGACAATAAAGCAACAATAAAGGGAACACCAGAATTTACGAGGTTCGGCTAATTTTGCCTACTCCTCGGACACAACCAATATTTTATTCCACTCCAAAAATACAAGTGAAATAATACTAAAGAGAGAAGATACAAATGCCTTAAACAGATGAAAAGGCAAATAAGAGGTGTGTTTAAATCCTAAACATTAGGCCTCCTTTTATAGGGAAAAAACCTATCCACTTTTGCTAACCCACCGATGTGGGACGTTGAAATTTTTGACATTTCAACAAATTTCCACCTTGGCAAAAATTCCACGTCTTCAATTTTCTCTCTATAACAAATTTTGGTTGTGTCTTCATCTTCAATCTTCAGTGTTCAACAATGTTGATCAAATCCAAACAATGTTAAAACTTGACCGCAGTCACCACCTTTGTCAGCATATCAGCAGGATTCTCCGTAGTATGAATTTTCTTCACCGTGACTCCACCTTCTTCTATGATTTCTCGTACGAAATGATACCGAACATCAATGTGCTTCGTCCTTGCATGATAAACTTGGTTCTTCGCTAATTGAATAGCACTTTGACTATCACAAAAAATTGTGATACCTTTTTGTTCAACACCAAGCTCCTTTAGCAATCCTTGAAGCCAAATTGCCTCTTTCACAGCCTCTGTAATAGCCATGTACTCTGCCTCTGTTGTAGACAAAGCAACTGTTGACTGCAAAGTAGACTTCCAACTAACTGGTGCCTTTGCAAAAGTAAACACATAACCAGTAGTTGATCTTCGTTTGTCCAGATCACCCGCAAAATCTGAGTCACAATATCCAACTACAGACTGATTGTCTTCCTGCTCAAAAACTAACCCGACATCTACAGTATTATGAATATACCGTAGAATCCACTTCACAGCTTGCCAATGCTCCTTCCCTGGATTGTGCATATATCTGCTAATAACTCCAACAGCTTGTGAAATGTCAGGCCTTGTGCAAACCATTGCATACATCAAGCTACCAATAGCATTTGCGTATGGTACCTTTGACATATACTCTCGTTCAGCTTCATCCATTGGCGACATAATAGTACTTAGCTTAAAATGGGAAGCAAGTGGAGTACTAACTGGCTTAGTCTTGTCATCTATGCCAAAACGTTGAAGTACTCTCTTCAAATATTCCTTTTGAGATAAACAGAGTTTCTTTGAACATCTATCTTTAATTATCTCCATGCCAAGAATTTTCTTTGCCTCACCCAAATCCTTCATCCCGAACTCCTTCTTCAGTTGAATCTTCAACTTATCAATTTCTTCCGAATTCTTGGAAGCTATCAACATATCATCAACATATAGGAGAAGATATACAAAGGAACCATCTTTAAGCTTGTGCAAATACACACAATGATCGTATTTGCTTCTCTTATACCCTTGCCGCAACATAAACTCGTCAAATCGCTTGTACCATTGTCTAGAAGATTGTTTCAATCCGTACAACGATTTTTCAAGTTTGCACACCATATTTTCTTTTCTAGCAACTTTGAATCCTTCTGGCTGAGTCATGTAGATTTCCTCCTCCAAGTTTCCATGTAAAAACACAGTTTTTACATCCATCTGAACTAGTTCCAAATCCAATTGTGCTACCAAAGCCAACATAATTCTAATGGAGGAATGTTTTACAGTGTACCCTCGATAGACCATTCAGACCTCATAAGACTTCTCTGTTCTTGTGCCTGCAAAACATTCAATAATTCTGCCAAACTAATTTTTGACAGATCCTTAGTATTTTCCAGTGAGGAAATGGTTGCTTCAAACATTTCAGGGACTGTTACAAAAATTTTTTGAACCAATCTAGAATCGGAAAATTCAAAGCCAAGTAATCTTACTTTGTTGGCAATGTTGAGTAATCTGTCACAATACTCTTTAACTGTATCCGAATCCTTCATCTTTTGAAGTTCAAATTCTCTGATAAGGTTGAGAATACGCATTACCTTGATCCTTTCATCCTCCTTCATATTCTTTCTTCAGGAAACTCCAGAACTCAAACGCCGATTTCATTGTCATAATCCTGACAAAGATTTCTGGTGAGACTGCAGCAAATAACGTAGATCTAGACTTTGACTTTCTTGTTTTCTTCTCCTTGTGATTCTTCATTTGCGCCATAATTGGATTTGCAGGCAAGGAAGGAACGTCCTAGTCCTCCTCAACAGCTTCCCATAGATCATTTGCCTCCAGATGTGCCTCCATCCTTGCTGCTAGACATGGTATCCTTCGCCATTGAAGATGGGTGGTGCAAGTGCAGTGAAAGGGGTTTCTGAATCCATAGAAGAAGAAAGAAAAAGATGTGTTTTCCCTTAATTATAGGTCCCTCAGGAAGAGAGCTCTAGATACCAATTTGTTGGAGTTTTATAAGTTCTACTGTAACTTTAAGAAAAAGAGGAAATAAAGGCAAGAAGAAGAGATAATATTTGGTGCCGGAACGTAATATTAAGAACTGAAAATGGTACTTAAATATAGAAAAAACTGAACAACTAGATCCTAGAATTATGCAACTACTTAGCACATTATTCCATGATCAATAAACTCCTAAAAATCAGCAACTAAGTTAAGAATACTAAAAAGTAAAACACGTGAGAAAAAACATTCAGTAGTTGTTTGACTTAATCTTGTAGTAACTGAGGCAATTGTTCAACAAAACGCTCTTCATATACTTGAAACCCAATTTTTGTTGTCATGTATGGCTGCTATTTAATTTTCTGTGTTTAAATATTTAAAGCTGAAAATAATATTGAATAATTACTAATTAGTTAGACTTGATATGATGAATATGATCAATAAGGTGAAATTTGTTTTGGCCGTGTGTCATTCATTGAAGCTAAGGAGCACGAAACGTGATGCCCTACTGATGCTATATTTTTTACATCCTTGAGTTACTAATTCTGAGTTCTAAAAAAGAAGTAAATTGTTTTAAGATTATTTTGGGCTGTGAGTTAACTTTAAGGATTGTAGGCAAACACAGTCAGAGTTGAGGTGAGAAGGTGACTTCTTGTATATTCATCTGCACACTTGTGTGGTATGTTATATCCTAAGGGGACTGGAGCAGGCTATCATGAGATGTTCATGGTACACTCCTCTCCCCTCGAGCCCCTTTTCTTCTCGTTCCACAAAGACAAAATGTAGGACTGGTGCCATAGAGTTACATAGAGCGTAGTCCTAGTTAATCTAACTAATTTGATCCTTACAGATAGACTAGGTTATCCTCTATCTACTCGATATACTAGGCTTGACATCCTCATCTGCTGTTAAGGCTAGTGCTCTGCACTCGGCCTCTCCACTTAACCTTACCGCTATGTGTTGTTTCTTAGATGTCCAAGATATAAAATTTGGACCTAGATAAAATGGTTGTAATTGATATTCTTGTTGTGGCTCATCCTCCCCAATCTGCATATGAGAATGCATATAATCTGAGAGGTGGCTTTTCAAGCAATCTGAGCCCGTATAGAGTAATTCCCTTTACATATCTGAGAATCCTCTTTGCATCTTGAAGAAGTTCACTATTTGGAGTTCGCATAAATCGACTTTCCAGGTTCACAATATTTCAGGCCTGGTTAAAGTGAGGTATTGAATACTTCCTAAAATGCTCCTGTATACTAAGCATCTACTGGACTTCTTGTAGCCTGTTGCAATCCTTGCTCTTGTGCTAATGGTGTACAGACTAGCTTTGCAAGTGCCATGTCAATCATCTTCAGTAGCTCAACAACATACTTTCCTTAATTTAGATGAATGCCTTCATTGAAATACCTCACTTCTATTCCTAAGAATAAGTATAAATGTCCAAGATCTTTCATGGAAAACTCTTTCCCAAGACCTGTTATTATCTTTGTAACGAGCTCAGAAGAGCCTCTTGTAACCACTATGTCATCCGCATACAAGAGAAGTAGTATTGTCCCTTTCGTACACCAAAGTACAGACAATGAAGAGTCTGCTCTACTACATTAAAAACCAATACGGAGTAAGGCGAGGCTAAATGTGTCAAACCATCCCCTGCGTGCTTGCTTAAGGCTATACAATGCTTCTTGAGAAGACATACATGATTTGGACGATGACGATCACAAAGCCTTGTGGCTGTCATGTATGCTTTCTCTTGTAAGTGTCGATGTAAAAATGTATTTTTTTAGCATCAAGCTATCTGATAGGCCACTACAGGCTGACTGCAACTGATAGAACCACTCTTATGGTAGTAGCCTTCGACACAAGACTAAATGTTTCTTCGAAGTTAATTCTTCTTATTGAGAGTATCCCTTAGTAACAAGACTGGCTATTGACCTGTCTATAGTGGCATCAGACTCTAGTTTAGTTTTGAAAACTCATTTTGAACCATCTATAATATATCTGCAGTTCTAGGAACTAGAGTTCATGTCTGGTTCTTATGTAATGCATCATTTCTTCCTGCATTACTGCACATCAGTTTGGAACCCTAAGTGCCTGGCTCACAGTTCTTTTTTCCATGCTCATTGCTTCCTTTTCTGCTATTAAAGAAGTATGAACTACATGCATTTTCGTTGAGAAGTGCTGACTGCTTATTCATGTGTGTCATTCATATCAGAGGAAGGCACCACGATGTGATTTTGCTTAGTGTTAAACCCTTTTGATAGTTCAACTTCTAGTTATATACCCTGTGGATCATATAGTGAAAATCGATTAGGCTTGCACCTTAATGCTTGGATCTACAATAGTTGCGTTTGTTGTATCTTGGCCTTCTACATCCCAATCAACATTGTTGCTGCTGTCATTATCTTCACTGGTGTCATTATCCTCACTGGTGTTATCTTTTGTGTCATTTTCAACTTGGCCTTGATATGGAGATTGAGCTGATTCTACAGTGTCTTGAGCAAATGGAAGGCTGTCATTAATTAGCTCAACATTGTTCGACACTTTCCCTGAAGCAATAGTTCCTCTTTTCTCTTTGTAGTGTCCTGCACTTTAGTAAAGAACTCAAGTAAGGTAGCTAAGTGAGTTAAGGTATTAGTGTAAGTCTATTCTGGATGCACATAGGGTAATGTAAGTTCATCAAATATAAGATGCTTAGATAAAAAGACCTTTGGTGGATGAAAGCATTTGTATCCTTTGTGCGGCCTGCTATAACTAATAAACACATAAGGGTACGTATTTGGTGAAAATTGAGTCTTTCCTTTAATGTATGAATAACATCCGCAACCAAAGACTTTTAAAATATTATAATCTGGGAAAGTACCATAAAGTTTTACGAAGGGAATCTCATTCTTAAGAACTGATGAGGTCAGTGTGTTTGTCAAGAACAGAACAATAAGGAAAACTTCAACACATAGATATTGAGGCAGTTTAGCATGAAACACTAGTGTCAAACAAGTTTTCACTATGTGCTTATATTTTCTTTCAGATATTCCATCTCGGGGGTACTAGGGCAAGACAACTGTCTAATGGTTGACTCCCTGTTCCGCTCAGTCCCTTCGTCAGCTCTTTGATTGGGATACTATTACTGGGATACTATTACCTAGGTTCCTACCCATAGTTTTCCAAATATTTGACAAACTCAGTACTGTTGAACTCACCATCTCTATGACTTTGAAAATTTTTAATTGTTTGGAAAACTGCCTCTTTACCATTTTGAAACTTGAGAAAGACTTGAAAAAACTCTGTCTTCTTCTTTAAGGGACAAAGCCAAGTGTATTCTAGTATTATTATCCATAAATATCACATAATACCTCATATTTTGAGAGGATTGAATAGGGGCTGGACCCTAGAGATCACAATAAATTTTGTGCAAAGTTTCCTTCTCAATTGTATTTCTCAAATCAAAAGAAAACTTACAGTTTTTCCCTAGCTGACAGTACAGATAGTAGGGACTTTATTCCAACTTCTAACATCAATAAATTTAATTTTACTTAACAACCTTAAATATCCTATCCGTTCCTTTATAAGTTGTCATTAATTTTACTTTAAATTGAATTATCCTATTCGTTCCTTTATTAGTTTGACGATAAGATATATTGTCTGTTGTGTTTTTCATATGAGTGGTTGTACCACAGTCCACATATATTTCAAATTTTTCACCAGTAGTGTTTTGCAAGTTAATTGCTGCCAAGGCCTGTGGAAGATCATCTGTAGCTTAATAAGAATAATCCCACCTGTATAAGCACTGTGATTATTCCTACCATAAATCTGGCATTTTTCCCTTTTCAGGATTTGCAGCCTGAAGATACTGATTGTTTTCATTGGTGTTACCTTGTCATGCAGGTCTAAAACCTCTTCTTCTTGAATTATAGTTTGTGTTTCCTCTCTTATGATTATCTTTTCTTCGACCTCTACCTCTTTATGCAGCAAATGCCATGTTTTAGTTATACTGAGTTACTTCTTCCTCCTCTTCTCTCATGCCAAAGCCTCTAAGTGCATTGACAAATTGATTCAACGTAGGATGGGGAGTCTCTCCCACTGAAAGTTTTGTATGTAGGACCTAACCCTCTAGCAAAGTTAATTACATCACTATCTTCATCTACTGGTTTGTCTATGGCTGCAAGTCCATCGCATATCTCTTTAAATTCATTCAGATATTCATGAAGTCTCTTGATTCCTAACTTAATATTCTACGAGCTTAAGTCAGAACTCTTTGTCCTTAGTTGCTTGAAGGTAGGGTTCCTCCAAGTACTCCCATATCTCCTTGGTGGTTGAGCAACCTACAATGAGGTACATGCTCTCTTCAGTCATAGTTCCTGAAATTCAAGTCCTTAATAGAATATCCTGCTCCTCCCAGCGCGGATACACAAAAAATTCACTATGAAAATTGACATGACACAATACCTGAAGAGTATGCTCTGCCCGGCCTTACTTCTCTTGATCCCCACCCACCTAGGGTGTTCAAACTTGAAATAAGTAAAAAGGATCTCCGATAAACGGTGTTCAATATATGTTATATCACCACTAAAATCTAATATTTTACCGATATATACCATGTAATTTTTTGATAAAGACGGTCAGTTGACCACCCTTTGGGCTACGTAGCTTCGCCCCTGCCACCCACCTCCGGTAGAGGCAGGTCATTATCAATATATATGCCAGAGATTGCTTTTAGCTTTATCTTTCTAGAGACAGGAGAATTCCTTCTGTACCAAGTAACCTTAGAATGGGGATTCCAATCTTATACAGAAAATCCCGCTATCTAAAGTAACCTTGCAGGGGCTGCGTATAGCAATTTAAATCATCATCAGTTGATTTGCACAACCATCTGCAACGGCTGATACACTTTTTGTCTGGCTTGTCTTCATTAATCAACTTAGTCACTTTCATGACTTGCATTAATTGTTGTATCTGTGTTCTCCAGATCAGATAATTAGTAGGCTTAAGTTTAAAATCCTTAAATCTGTGTTTTGCTTTTTTACTTGCGATTTTTCTTTCACTACTAGAAATCCGGTAAAAAGCGACCACAAAAAGCGATCAAAGTTGGTCGCTTATAGGCCTAAAAGCGACCAAACATGCCTGGTCGCAATATTGCTGGTCCCTTTATTTTAGGGACCAAAATTGGTCGCTAATTAGCGACCAACTTTGGTCTCTAAGGTAAAAGGACCAAATATTCCGGGTAAAGACTATACCGACCAACTTTGGTCGCTTTAATATTTTAATAATATATTTTTGGCGACCAAAGTTGGTCTCTAAATGTAAAATACATTATTTATTTATTTATTAATAATCATAAAAAAGAGACCAACTTTGGTCTCTAATCCAAATATTATATTTTAAAATTGGAAAATAGAGACCAAGATTGGTCGCTTTTTATTTATTTTTTTATTTATTTTTAAAAATAAGCGACCATAGTTGGTCGCTAACTTCAAGAAATAATTTTTTTTAAATTATAAGCGACCAACTTTGGTCGCTATTTTTCCAGAAATTATTATTATTTTAAATAGAATAGCGACTAAAATTGGTCGCTTTTGAGAAATCTGGGTTAAATAGCGACCAAGGTTGGTCGCTATTGCCCAGAAAATTGTTTTTTTTAAGGGAAAAGCGACCAATTAGCGACCAAAGTTGGTCGCTTTTCTTGGTATATTTTTGCCAGAAAATGACTGTTTTGGCAGCTACACTGTCACGACCCAAACCAATGGGCCGTGACGGGCACCCGATACCTTACTTAACTGAGTACCAACATAACGTATCTGTCATATCATAATATCATGGGCAAATAGCCTAGAAAGGTCGTCATGAGATAACAAAAATAAAATATAAGGGAATACTAAATATTGGACGACCTGACATGACATGAAAACTTATACATGTGACATACGTCCCTATAAAACCAAAGTGATAACTCATACACTGAACATAGGCCGATAAGGCCATATGATTTTCATATACATAACATAAGTCTACAAGCCTCTAAGAGTACATAAAATCATAAAGGTCGAGACAGGGCCCCACCATGTCAATCAATATATATCTAAAGCATACTGACCAAATAGGCAACTCCGGAGCAAGTGGAGTGCACCAACACCTCCGCTGAGCTGATAGCCTACTAGGAGGAATGTCAACCTATCAATTGGGACCTGCAGGCATGAAACGCAGCGTCTCCAGGAAAAAGGGACGTCAATACCAATAAAGTACCGAGTATGTAAAGCAGGAAAGTATAAACAAGAATAGTAATATAAAGAGAGATAGAGGAGATACAACCTGTAACATCTGCGTGCCTCTGTGGGCTACTGACATGAAATGCGTAATACATATATATATATACATAAACTTTTAAAAATATACGCGTCTGTAGGCATCATCATCATCATCATCATATCGTACCCGGCCTCAAAGAGGACTCGGTAAAAACGTACCCGGCCATCATAAGGCTCGGTAGAATCGTACCCGGCCACGTGGAGCTCGGTAAATCCAACTGATCAGTGGTTACACAATATATATCGTACCCGGCCTACTATAGTGCGGCTCGGTAGAGTAAAATAGATATTATATATAATGCATGCTAAACTCATGGAATCACGTTCTAAACCTTTTGGAGTGACTTAAGGTCGTTGCACCTTCGATTAACATTATGGACATCATACCATCAATATGAGCTTCTATAGGATTCAAGGATCATACATACTTGCTTAGAATAACTTTATAAGGAAAGAACAACATGGGCAACCTTAGTTTCTAGGAGTAGATCTGTTACGAAATAGTGTATTCATTTCACTTTAGATCATGCCAAAAGAAAGAGGGAAGTGCCTTAACATACCTTAACCATGGTGAGTCCTTAATACATCTTAAGCAACTCTTCAAACAACTCAACTCAATCTACCATTGCATAAGGAGATTCAAAATTCGTGTTGAATAAAGGCTAAGTTTGCAACTTAAACTTGTAGCTTATTTATATAAATCCGGGCAGCATCTCCCCAGTAACAAGAGCCTACTCCAATACCATATACCAACAAGAATTACCAGAGAAATCCATCAATACCAATTATCAATAACAAGACACCATAAAACTACAACAAGTCATAACTATTTTACGACGAGCGACAAGCTCCAATTGGAATTCGTATATCCCTTATAGACTTTTACTTTAAATTAATAGTATCATTAACATGATAATGAAGTCATTAATCAATAATTCCAACCTTATACCATATATCCATAACAAAGAAAATGATCCACAACTCCAATTATTCTTAATTAGCAACTTTATTCACTAGTTCATGTCTAGTTCATCCATTTAACTCAACCGATGTCAATATAACCTTAAGCACTTGTTGGAACATGATATAATTACCTCCTACAGTAGATGCAAGTCAAAATCTATATTATATTTAGCTTACAACAGCCCAACACACCCCAATCAATTCATACCAAAAACAACGACTATAGTAGTGTCCAACACCCCGAAAATATTACAAAGAATGCCTAATCCATTATTTCACAAATATGTGGTGTTTCTTCAAACCATTCATCCTCAAAAAACTCCATTAAATATCAGCAAAAGATATAGCCCAAAAGCTACACAAAATAGCCCACAAAACAGTCCATTACAAATCAAATAACTCGAACTCACGGCTTCCGATCACGTTCCCGTGAGTTCTAAATATTATGAAATGAATTAATCAACCTTAATTGATATTTAAGAGCTTAAAACAAGAAATTAAGAATTTTCTTAACTATAAATACCTTCCAACACTCAAACTATAAAGAAAAAGAAAGGTTATATAGCAATACTTACGTCGTGGGGATCGTTCTTGTGTTATTGCTTCGTGATTTCGTGCCCGGGATGATGGTATTATTTGAAACCCTTGTAGAGAGCTTAAGGAGGATGTTAGGGGTATTATTTGGTCGTGCTCTCTGGAAATATGCAGAAAGAGACGAGATAAAGGAGATAATCTCCATTTTGTTGAAAAGTCAAAAGGTGCTACTTGGCACCCTATAATTGGCTCATCTTGCAATGCTTATAACTTTTTATCCGGGTGTCGTATGAGAAAACGGTTAAGAGTGTTGGAAACTACATTCCAAGACCTTCAATTTGATATATAATATGTCCCAAAAAGACCTCATATAGCACACGAAATGTATTACTCAAAAAGCTTCATTACAAGACAAATCCTTAGTCGGTTTTTTCGCAACTTAAATCCGATTTTTCTCAAACTTTATACTTCATATACAAACATCATATATAGTTATATCATGGCTTTAAACTCATTTAAATCATGATTAACAAGTCTCATATTTATCTTAACTTGCGTAACACTTCGGCAAACCTTTCTTGTCCTTGTAGAAGGATTTCATCCTTTTTTGAGTTTACATTAGATAATCCTATAACGATAGTAACATCTGAAGTACGGGGTGTAACAACATGTACCCTTGTAAATATTTATCCTTGAATATTAACTCTCAAAGGATTGCAAAAAAAATGGGATGTAACACCATTGAATCACTTTATATACTTTCCAAGAGGATCTCATTTCTGAGCTTACATCAACGGACTTACGACGTACTTTCCCGTACAAAAATGTGGGTTGTAACATACACCACCTGCCAGCTTACCAAAAATCCTAAACATGCATTTTATGCCAACAACAACAACAACAATAAAAAACAACAACAACAATAAAAAGCAACAAAGTATAAAGTTCAATAGAACTAACACATTAAGCTAACAAAACTAAGTTAACGCTTATTACAAGCCCATTCAAAAACTGATTCTATTGTCTAGTTCAAAGTATATAAAGTACTCAAGGAGTGTTCTTTCAGCATCCTCATCCGAAAGTTGGATTGCCTCGCCCGACTCATTAGGTGGCTGACTGCGTATGAATTCCTCCACATCAGCTGTGAAGCGAACCTATAAGAAAAATTATATTAAATTAGTATTTCAAAATTTCTATAAAAGTAAATCAAAATACTTAATGAAAAGTAAAAAACTTACATGTATAGTCGAGGCTCGACCCTCGACCCACCTTTGTAGATCAGTCTCTTTCTTCTTCTTTACAATACGAGTCTCATTGAATAACTCATCTTACTTCATTGGCATCATAAAGTTGTCTGGTGGCTTTGGTGATTATCCTCGTGGTACTATTACTCGGGATGAACTTAGATACAGAGAGTAACTTGGATACAGTACCCGACAGGGTGTGTCTTTGATCAATTGTTGTTCTCATTAGCGACAATGATGATGAGAAGGCAATGGCATGTGTTTCAAACAGTGATGGTGTAGGTAAGAATTTAACATTTCCTAAGCAGATAAAAGAAGAGGTTATAGAGGAATTCTCTACTTCCTCTTGGAAAATGAAGTAGAGAATTCCTCTATAACCTTTTCTTTTATCAATTTAGGAAATGTTAAATTCCTACCTACACCATCACTGTTTGAAACACATGTCATTGCCTTCTCATCATCATTGTCGCTAATGAGAACAACAATTAAAGGCACACTATGCCAGGTACTTGTAACGACCTGAACCGTTGTTTCCTGTATTTTCGTCTCGTATTCCCCGTTAAATGCTTATCATGTTTCAATATGTGTACTTGGGGAATTTGAGTCAATTCGGATCGAGTTTGGTATGCAATGGGACAATTAGTCTCTTTAAGGAAGAATTAGTTTGGAAAAGTCAACCGGACGTTGACTTGTGAGTTAGAGGGCTCAAAATTGAATTCCGATGATTCTTTAGTTTCGGGGGATGATTTAAGGCCTAGGAGCGCAATCGGAATTAATTTTGGAGGTCCGGTGAAGAAATTAGCTCATTTTGGCGAAGTTAGTATTTTGGCGATTTCCGGTTGATAGGTGAAATTTTGATCCGACGGTCGGATGGAATTCAGAGAATTTCTGTAGCTTCGTTATGCCATTTTGGATATGCGTGCAAAATTTCAAGTCATTCAAACATATTTTGGTTGAGTTTTTGATCGAATGCTCGTTTTGGAAGTTTTAAAGGAACTTAGACTTGAATTCGATGTAATTCGATAATTTTGGTGTTAGTCGAGGTGTTTGGCTAATTGGAACAAGTTTGAATAATATTATAAGATGTATTGGTATTTTTGGTTGAGGTCCCGAGGACCTCGGGATGATTTCGGATGGCTAACGGGAACTTTTGAAGTTGAAAATTTCATAATAGACGAAAGTTGTAAATGAGTGCGCACAAGGCCTCACTTTGAACGATAATATCTCTTGTTATATAAGTAGTTGTTTGAGCTAGAACCTTCAAATTAAAGTCCTTTGAGTCTAGTTTCCAATGCAACAAACCGTTCGTCATTTGGAAGTGTATACAAGAAGTTATGACCATTTCACTGGTCAGGTGTCAGAGCGCGCGAAGTCGCGCGTTTCGCATGTCTGAGGCAGAATGCTCAGCAAAAACGCGCGAACAACACGCGAACAGCGCGCGAACCCGCGCGACTGGAGGGTTTTAAGTACTCTAAAGACCGGAAATGAGAGGAATTGAATCATTTCTCAAGCTTAGGGCTTCCCCTACACCCCCAATTCGACCAAGGCACCCAATTGCACTCCTAAGGTAAGATTTTTGGAGTATTTTGAGTTAATTACTACTCCCAAACACTTATATTAACATGGATTGATCTTATAAATCCTTAGGTTTTCAAGAAATTCCTTCAAGAGCTCAAAGAAGGGTTTTGCAAGATTTCTTCCAAAAGGTAAATCCTACACCTTCGACTCACATATATGGATATATTATGGAAATATGAGTATGAATCAAGTATTACAACTTATTGTATGGTTGTTGGAAGCCATAAATTCCCAATTTAAATACATGAACATGGTAGAGATTTAAAGGTGTTTATTTGATGGAATTTTTGTTGGTTTGGGTGTGAATGGTTGATCACACATGTGATGTTAGGAGTATAAATTGTTAAAGAATAATAGTGTGATGAATTGTTGGTTAATGGTGATAGTTGGAGGAACTAATGCTATAGTTAAGAGGTGTAAATATTTATGCCTACAAGATGTTTGATAATATGCCTAAATGGCATAATTTATGGGATCTAGTACTAATATTGGCCATATTGAGTGTTGTATTGTAGATTGAAGTTACATAACTGTATGGGATCATTATAGTATTATTAAGGGGCGAATTTCAGATATGTATGGTTAAAACCCCGTCTTTTAGAAATCGAACTTCATCGAGGTTTGTGTGATTTTTGGCAGATTCGTCACGCGAGGAGGCCAATTAGAGAGGCAAGGGCATAGCGAGCTAGAGGTGAGTAATGATTTTAAATGATGCACTGAGGGTTTGAAACCTCGGATTTCACAACATACTGCTATGTTGAGATGAGACACGCGTTGTATGACGAGCGCGGGGTCATTTACTATTGCGGATTGTGACTTGGTCCATCCCAGTTGATATTTTTACAGCATAATTGATAAAGATTTATTGTTTTTCACTATGATTGGGGCTTATTTCCATATTTGGGCTTCGTGCCAATTATCTGAAATCTTTTATGAATTTACATCACTATTTTCCTCACGAATTGAAATATTATTTGAACTCAGTCCAATTGAATTATATTATTTTGTGAACTCAGCTACTTTTATACTCAATTCGAGATTTAATGATATTTATAATGTTGTTGAGCTGAGCACTATTGTTTTACTGATGCCCAAGAGGCTTATGATTATTTTCTGGACTGATTGAGGCCGAGGGCCATACGTGAGGATATGTTGAGTGAGGTGAGGAGGCTTTCAGGCCTCGAGTGTTATATGAGGAGGCTTTCAGGCCTCGAGTGTTATATTGGGAGGCTTTCAGGCCTCGAGTGTTATATGAGGAGGCTTTCAGGCCTCGAGTGTTATATGAGGAGGCTTTCAGGCCTCGAGTGTTATATGAGGAGGCTTTTAGGCCTCGTGTGTGATGTGTGAAGGCTTTCAGGCCTATTGATATTGCGCTTGGGCTGTAGGATCCCCTCCGGAGTTTGTACATACCCCCAGTGAGCGCAGGGTACCCAAGTGAGTTGGGAGTGGGCCCGATAGGCCGTTGCTTGTGTGTGGTGAGTTGGGAGTGAGCCCGAGGGGCCGATGTTGTGTGCTGGTGAGTTGGGAGTGAGCCCGAGGGGTTGATACTATACTAAGATTTACATATTGAGCCCGAGGGGCAAGCTTTTGATTTATCCTTACTGTGGAAATTATTTGTCATTACTCCCTGCAAAAAGAAGAATTATTTGATACTCACTATTTTACTGTATAACTGATTTTACTGTTTGGGATAGCGCTATATTGTGCCGTTATGAGATTTCATGTTTTCAGTCATTATTTATTTTTATTATTCACTGGGTCAGAGTACTCACATTACTTCCTGCACCATGTGTGCAGATACATGCAGAGCTGAGTTCGCTCCTAGGCGCTGATTCTTTCCAGGCCAGGCGGTGACTAGGAGTAACGAGGTAGTTGTTGACGTCCGCAGCCCCGTTTTCTCCCTTATCTTTGTTATTTATGATAATTTCAAACTTTGTAAAATATTAGTAAACTCGGTAGTAGCTCATGACTTGTGACACCCCGATTTCGGGCTGAGTTGGGATGGTTTTCCTTGTTCTATCACATTTATTTCGCATTTAAGATTATATTGCCCATGATTTAGACTTATTCCTGCTAAGTAATTATAAAGAGATGTACTGTTTTGTTGATTGGATGGCCTTGTCCTCACGAGAGGCGCCATCACGACTGGGTTGGGATTTTGGGTCGTGCAAGTTGGTATCAGAGCTTAGGTTACTAGGTCTCGCGAGTCATGAGCAGGTTTAGTAGAGTCTCGCGGATCGGTACGGAGACGTCTGTATTTATCCTTGAGAGGCTGCAGAACCTTTAGAAAAACTTCATATTCTTGAATTCTTATCGTGCATCCTTGATTCAGCTGGAATAAAAAAGGTAACTCTTACAATTCCATCCACGTGTTCGTATGCGCGAACGAGCGCTCAGTATTAGATGTGCCTTGATGGCTTGTAATTCCCCGGACGAAGGGCGAGACGTAATCACTATGAGTTTGATGTTAGGCCAGTCTGGAGGACTTGAGGCTGGATCCTTGCCTATGGCTTGAGCACCGAAGTGCTGATTGTGCGAGCAAGAGTTTTGAAATTATATGTCCGGTATTGTCCCTATTAGTGGGAATGATGGTTGGATAGCCACGTGAGGAGTATGTTAGTACTGCGAGATATATCTATATGACTTGGAGGTGATGAGGAAGGGTGTCAGGATAATAGATGAACTATTAAGTGTTTGATTTTCATTGTTATTTGATGTGTAGCCCCGAGTTATGGGCGCGTGAAGAATCTTTTCATATCTCCTATTTGGAGTGAAGTAAATTTCATGTTACGGTAGGAGTTTAGACTCAGGAAGACTAAGTGATTGTGTAATATGAATGGCGGTGGAAGGTATACAAAAATATTAATTATAAGTGAAACATGTGGGTTATCTCCTGTAGAGTATTCTAAGGTGGTGCAATTCTTATAATGTCTATTAGAAGATCTCATTTACAAGTAAAGAATATGCGTTGAAATCTAAATTTGGTCGCCTAGAGAGTGGGCTTAACTGTTATGTGAGTAAATGCAAGAATTGCAGAAGAGTTAAAATTCTAGATGATTTGTGTTTCCACAAGCTTATGAAGGAGTGAGTTCAATCTCACTATGATATTACGGCAATAATAGAGTATGTGCGTTATGATTTATTGAGTGCGTTTTGATCTATGTCTTTGAGCCAAGTTGGGGAGCTTGCTATTAAATAAGTTGATTGCACGATTTTGTGCTATATTGGTTCCTGTTTGAGGCGTGTTGGTGAGTCGGTTATTGCTTACGGGGATTAAGGTCGATCAGGCGGTGGACGGGCCTATTTTTTTTATGTTATTGTTTCAAATGATGTCATTACAGAAATTGTCCAGTCTGCCACAGATATGCCTCTGTATTATTCGATCCCGGTTCCACCTATTCTTATGTATCCTCATATTTTGCTCATTATTTGGGTACGCCTCGAGAGTTTCCTTCTTTACCTGTTCATGTATCTACCCCGGTGGGCGATACTGTTGTTGTGGACCATGTGTACCGGTCAAGTGTTGTGATTATTGAGGGTCTGGAGACCCGAGTTGATCTATTGTTGTTGAGCATGGTAGATTTTGATATTATTCTGGGCATGTATTGGTTATCTCCATATCATGCTATTCTAGACTGTCATGCTAAGACAGTTACTTTGGCTATTCCGGGTGTTCCGAGGATCGAGTGGCATGGCATGACTGATTATGTCTCTAGCAGAGTGATTTCTTTCTTGAAAGCCCAGCGTATGATTGGGAAGGGTTATCTATCATATCTGGCTTTTGTGCGGGATGTTGGAGCTGAGACTCCTAGTATTGATTCTGTCCCAGTTGTGACGGACTTTCCTGATGTATTTCCTGCAGACCTGCCGAGCATGCCGCCGGACAGGGATATTAATTTTGGCATTGAATTAGTGCCGGGCACTCAGTCCATTTCTATTGCTCCATATCGTATGGCACCAGCAGAGCTGAAAGAATTGAAGGAGCAGCTTCAGGAACTCCTAGATAAGGGGTTCATGCGGCCTAGCGTGTCCCCGTGGGGTGCACCTATTTTATTTGTGAAGAAGAAAGATGGCACAATGAGAATGTGCATTGATTATAGGTAGTTGAATAAGGTAACAGTGAAGAACAAGTATCCTTTGCCTCACATTAATGACTTATTTGATCAGCTTCAGGGAGCGAGGGTATTTTCTAAGATTGATCTCCGTTCGGGCAATCACGAGTTGAAAATCAGGGAATCGGATATTCCCAAGACTGCTTTCAGGACTAGATATGGTCACTTTGAATTTTTGGTTATGTCTTTCGGGCTGACCAATGCCCCAGCAGCGTTCATGCATTTGATGAACAATGTATTTCAGCCTTATCTGGATGCATTTGTTATTGTATTCATTGATGAATCCTGGTGTACTCGCGTAGCCAGGAAGAGCATGCCCAGCATTTGCGTGTAGTGTTGCAGAGATTGAGAGAGGAGAAGCTTTATGCAAAATTCTCCAAATGTGAATTTTGGCTAAGTTCTGTGGCATTTTTGGGAGACATAGTGTCCAGCGAGGGTATACAAGTTGATCCAAGGAAGATAGAAGTAGTGTAGAGTTGGTCTAGACCGTCCTCAGTCACAGAAATTCGGAGTTTTCTTGGGCTAGCAGGCTATTATCGCCAATTTGTTCAGGGGTTTTCTTCTATTGCATCGCCTTTGACCAAGTTGACTCAGAAAGGTGCCCCATTTGTATGGTCCGGCGAGTGTGAGGAGAGCTTTCAGAAGCTCAAGGCACTTCTGACCACAGCTCCAGTATTGGTGTTACCATCAGCTACAGGTTCATACACGGTATATTGTGATGCTTCCAGAGTTGGGATTGGTTGTGTGCTAATGCAGGAGGGTAGAGTTATTGCTTATGCTTCTCGTCAGTTGAAGCCCCATGAGAAGAACTACCCTGTTCATGATTTGGAGTTGGCTGCTATAGTTCATGCCTTAAAAATTTGGAGGCACTATTTATATGGCGTATCTTGTGAGGTATTCACTGATCATCGCAGTCTTCAGCATTTATTTAAACAAAAAGATCTTAATTTGAGGCAGCGGAGATTGCTTGAGTTACTTAAAGACTATGATATTACCATTCTATATCATCCGTGAAAGGCCAATGTAGTGGCCGATGCGTTGAGCCGAAAGGCAGTCAGCATAGGGAGTTTGGCTTACATCCCAGTTGGGGAGAGGCCTCTTGCAGTTGATGTTCAGACCTTGGCCAATCAGTTGGTGCGGTTAGATATTTCTGAGCCTAGCCGGGTATTGGCTAGTGTGGTTTCTCGATCTTCCTTATATGATCGCATCAGAGAGCACCAGTATGATGATCCACATTTGCTTGTCCTTAAGGACAGAGTTCAGCATGATAATGCCAAAGATGTGACTATAGGTGATGATGGCGTATTGAGGATGCAGGGCCGTATTTGTGTGCCCGATGTTGATGGGCTTAGAGATTTGATTCTTGAGGAGGCCCACAGTTCGCGGTATTCCATCCATCTGGGTGCTGCGAAGATGTATCAGGACTTGAGACAACATTACTGGTGGAGGAGAATGAGGAAAGACATTGTGGGATATGTGGCTCGGTGTCTCAACTGTCAGCAAGTGAAATATGAGCATCAGAGACCTGGTGGTTTGATTCAGCAGATGATTATTCCTGAGTGGAAATGGGAGATAGTTACTATGGATTTCGTGAGTGGCCTTTCTCGGACTTTGAAGAATTTTGATTCGATTTGGGTCGTTGTGGATAGGCTGACCAAGTCAGCACATTTCATTCCGGTGTGTACCACATATTCTGCGGAGCGGCTGGCTATGATCTTTATTCAGGAGATTGTGCGGTTGCATGGTGTTCCAGTTACTACTATTTCGGATAGAGGTACTCGGTTCACTTCTCAGTTTTGGAGGACTTTTCAGCACGAGTTGGGCACTCAGGTGGAGTTGAGTTCAGCATTTCATCCTCAGACGGACGAACAGTCCGACCGTACTATTCAGATATTGGAGGATATGTTGCGTGCCTGCGTGATTGATTTTGGAGGTTCTTGGGTTGAATTTTTACCACTTGCAGAGTTTGCCTACAACAACAGCTATCAGTCCAGTATTCAGATGGCACCGTATGAGGCCTTATATGGGAGGCGGTATAGAACTCCAGTGGGTTGGTTTGAGCCCGGTGAGGCTAGGTTGTTGGGGACAGATTTGGTCCAGGATGCCTTAGAAAAGGTGAAGGTAATTCAGGAAAGACTTCGTACAGCTCAATCGCGTCAGAAGAGTTATGCGGACCGGAAGGTCCGAGATGTGTCATTTATGGAGGGCGAGAAGGTTTTGCTGAAGGTTTCGCCGATGAAGGGTGTTATGAGGTTTGGAAAGAAAGGGAAGTTGAGTCTGCGGTTTATTGGACCAATTGAGATACTTAGGAGGATTGGAGAGGTGACTTACGAGCTTGCTTTGCCGCTTAGATTGTCGGGTGTTCATCCGGTATTCCATGTGTCCATGCTCCGGAAGTACATTGGGGACCCGTCTCATATTTTAGATTTCAGTACAGTACAGTTAGATGAAAATTTGACTTATAATGTGGAGCCAGTGGCTATTTTGAGTCGACAGGTTCAAAAATTGAGATCAAAAGATATAGCATCAGTGAAAGTACAGTGGAGAGGTCGGCCCGTGGAGGAGGCTACTTGGGAGACCGAGCAGGAGATGCGGAGCAGGTACCCGCACCTATTTGAAACTCCAGGTATGTTTCTTAACTCGCTCGAGGACGAGCGTTTGTTTTAGTTGGGGAGAATGTAACGACCCGAACCGTTGTTTCCTGTATTTTCATCTCGTATTCCCCGTTAAATGCTTATTCATGTTTCAATATGTGTACTTGGTAAATTTGAGTCAATTCGGATCAAGTTTGGTATGAAATGGGACAATTAGTCTCTTTAAGGATGAATTAGTTTGGAAAAGTCAACTGGACGTTGACTTGTGAGTTAGAGGGCTCGGAATTGAATTCCGATGATTTGGTTAGTTTCGGGGGATGATTTTAGGCCTAGGAGCGCAATCGGAATTAATTTTGGAGGTCCGGTGAAGAAATTAGCTCATTTTGGCGAAGTTAGTATTTTGGCGATTTCCGGTTGATAGGTGAAATTTTGATCCGACGGTCGGAATGGAATTCCGAGAATTTCTGTAGCTTCGTTATGCCATTTTGGATATGCGTGCAAAATTTCAAGTCATTCGGACATATATTGGTCGAGTTTTTGATCGAATGCTCGTTTTGGAAGTTTTAAAGGAGCTTAGACTTGAATTCGATGTAATTCGATAATTTTGGTGTTAGTCGAGGTGTTTTGATAATTGGAACAAGTTTGAATAATATTATAAGATGTATTGGAATTTTTGGTTGAGGTCCCGAGGACCTCGGGATGATTTCGGATGGCTAACGGGAACTTTTGAAGTTGGAAATTTCATAATAGACGAAAGTTGTAAATGAGTGTGCACAAGGCCTCAATTTGAAGGATAATATCTCTCGTTATATAAGGAGTTGTGTGAGCTAGAGCCTATCAAATTAAAGCCCTTTGAGTCTAGTTTCCAACGCAACAAACCGTTCATCATTTGGAAGTGTATACAGGAAGTTATGACCATTTCACTGGTCAGGTGTCAGAGCGAGCGAAGTATCGCGCGAAGTCGCGCGTTTCGCGCGTCTGAGGCAGAATGCTCAGCAAAAACGCGCGAACTCGCACTACTGGAGGGTTTTAAGTACTCTAAAGACCGGAAATGGGAGGAATTGAGTCATTTCTCAAGTTTAGGGCTTCCTCTACACCCCCAATTCGACCAAGGCACCCAATTGCACTCCTAAGGTAAGATTTTTGGAGTATTTTGAGTTGATTACTACTCCCAAACACTTATATTAACATGGATTGATCTTAAAAATCCTTAGATTTTCAAGAAATTCCTTCAAGAACTCAAAGAAGGGTTTTGCAAGATTTCTTCCAAAAGGTAAATCCTACACCTTAAACTCACATATATGGATATATTATGGAAATATGAGTATGAATCAAGTATTACAACTTATTGTATGGTGGTTGGATGCCATAAATTCCCAATATAAATACATGAACATGGTAGGGATTTAAAGGTGTTTATTTGATGGAATTTTGGTTGGTTTGGGTGTGAATGGTTGATCACACATGTGATGTTAGGAGTATAAATTGTTAAAGAATAATAGTGTGATGAATTATTGGTTAATGGTGATAGTTGGAGGAACCAATGCTATAGTTAAGAGGTGTAAATATTTATGCCTACAAGATGTTTGATAATATGCCTAAATGGCATAATTTATGGGATCTAGTACTAATATTGGCCATATTGAGTGTTGTATTGTAGATTGAAGTTACATAACTGTATGGGATCATTATAGTATCATTAAGGGGCGAATTTCAGATATGTATGGTTAAAACCCCGTCTTTTAGAAATCGAACTCCATCGAGGTTTGTGTGATTTTTGGCATATTCATCACACGAGGAGGCCAATTAGAGAGGCAAGGGCATAGCGGGCTAGAGGTGAGTAATGATTTTAAATGATGCACTGAGGGTTTGAAACCCCGGATTGCACAACATACTGCTATGTTGAGATGAGACACGCGTTGTATGACGAGCTCGGGGTCATTTACTATTGGGGATTGTGACTTGGTCCATCCCAGTTGATATTTTTACCGCGTAATTGATAAAGATTTATTGTTTTTCACTATGATTGGGGCTTATTGCCATATTTGGGCTTCGTGCCAATTGTCTAAAATCTTTTATGAATTTACATCACTATTTTCCTCACGATTTGAAATATTATTTGAACTCAGTCCAATTGAATTATATTATTTTGTGAACTTAGCTACATTTATACTCAACTCGAGATTTAATGATATTTATAATGCTGTTGAGCTGAGCACTATTGTTTTACTGATGCCCAAGAGGCTTATGATTATTTTCTGGACTGATTGAGGCCGAGGGTCATACGTGAGGATATGTTGAGTGATGTGAGGAGGCTTTCAGGCCTCGAGTGTTATATGAGGAGGCTTTCAGGCCTCGAGTGTTATATGAGGAGGCTTTCAGGCCTCAAGTGTTATATGAGGAGGCTTTCAGGCCTCGAGTGTTAAATGAGGAGGATTTCAAGCCTCGAGTGTTATATGAGGAGGCTTTCAGGCCTCGTGTGTGATGTGTGAAGGCTTTCAGGCCTCGTGTGTGATGTGTGAAGGCTTTCAGGCCTATTGATATTGCGCTTGGGCGGTAGGAGCCTCTCCGGAGTCTGTACACACCCCCAGTGAGCGCAGGGTACCCAGGTGAGTTGGGAGTGGGCCCGAGAGGCCGTTGCTTGTGTGTGGTGAGTTGGGAGTGAGCCCGAGAGGCTGATGTTGTGTGTTGGTGAGTTGGGAGTGAGACCGAGGGGCTGATGTTGTGTGCTGGTAAGTTGGGAGTGAGCTCGAGGGGCTGATACTATACTGAGATTTATATATTGAGCCCGAGAGGCAAGCTTTTGATTTATCCTTACTGTGGAAATTATTTGTCATTACTCCCTGCAAAAAGAAGAATTATCTGATACTCACTATTTTACTGTATAACTGATTTTACTGCTTGGGATAGCGCTATATTGTGCCGTTATGAGATTTCATGTTTTCAGTCATTATTTATTTTTATTACTCACTGGGTCGGAGTACTCACATTACTCCCTGCACCATGTGTGCAGATACAAGCAGAGCTGACTTCGCTCCTTAGCGCTGATTCTTTCCAGGCCAGGCGGTGACTATGAGTAACGAGGTAGCTGTTGACATCCGCAGCCCCGTTTTCTCCCTTATCTTTGTTATTTATGATAATTTCAGACTTTGTAAAATATTAGTAAACTCGGTAGTAGCTCATGACTTGTGACACCCCAATTTCGGGCTGAGTTGGGATGGTTTTCCTTGTTCTATCACATTTATTTCGCATTTAAGATTATATTGCCCATGATTTAGACTTATTCCTACTAAGTAATTATAAAGAGATATACTGTTTTGTTGATTGGCTGGCCTTGTCATCACGAGAGGCGCCATCACGACCGGGTTGGGATTTTGGGTCGTGACAGTACTGTGTCTAAGTTATTCTTGGTGGAAGTTGCATTGCATGTCTAATAAAGTCATCAACCCCTTCTACAAAATCCTCCCGCAATCCTAAATTTCAATTCATATCCACAAAAGTTCAATTCATATTCTAAAGGCTCAATTCATATCCTAAAAGTTCAATTCATATACAAAAATTTCAATTTATACACAAAAAATTCAATTCATATCCTAAAGGTTCAACTCATATCCACAAAAGTTCAAATCATATCCTAAAATTTCAATCTATAAACTTAAATTCCAATACATAAACCAAAAATTTCAATTCATATCCTAAAGATCAATTCATATCCTAAAGGTTCAACGCATATCCACAAAAGTTCAAGTCATATCCTAAAATTTTTATTTATAAACTAAAATTCCAATACATAAACTAATATTCTAAAGGTTCAATTTATATCCTAAAGGTTCAACTCATATCCACAAAAGTTCAAGTCATATCCTAAAATTTCAATTTATAAACTAAAATTCCAATACATAAACTAATATCCTAAAGGTTCAATTCATATCCTAAAGGTTCAACTCATATCCACAAAAGTTCAAGTCATATCCTAAAATTTCAATTTATAAACTAAAATTCCAATACATAAACAAATATCCTAAAGGTTCAATTCATATCCTAAAGGTTCAACTCATATCCACAAAAGTTCAAGTCATATCCTAAAATTTCAATTTATAAACTAAAATTCCAATACATAAACTAATATCCTAAAGGTTCAATTCATATCCTAAAGGTTCAACTCATATCCTAAAATTTCAATTTATAAACTAAAATTCCAATACATAAACTAAAAGTCCAATTCATATCCTAAAGGTTCAACTCATATCCACAAAAGTTCAAGTCATATCCTAAAATTCCAATTTATAAACTAAAATTTCAATACATAAACTAAAATTCCAATTCATATCCTAAAGGTTCAATTCATATCCTAAAGGTTCAACTCATATCCATAAAAGTTCAAGTAATATCCTAAAATTTCAATTTACAAAACTAAAATTCCAATACATAAACTAAAAGTCCAATTTGTATCCTAAATGTTCAATTCATATCCTAAAGGTTCAACTCATATCCACAAAAGTTCAAGTCATATCCTAAAATTTTAATTTATAAACTAAAATTCCAATACATAAATTAAAAGTCCAATTCATATCCTAAAGATTCAATTCATATCCTAAAGGTTCAACTCATATCCACAAAAGTTCAAGTCATATCCTAAAATTCCAATTTATAAACTAAAATTCCAATACATAAACTAAAAGTCCAATTCATATCCTAAAAGTTCAATTCATATTCTAAAGGTTCAACTCATATCCACAAAAGTTCAAGCCATATCCTAAAATTTCAATTTATAAACTAAAATTCCAATACATAAACTAAAAGTCCAATTCATATCCTAAATGTTCAATTCATACCCTAAAGGTTCAACTCATATCCACAAAAGTTCAAGTCATATCCTAAAATTTTAGTTTATAAACTAAAATTCCAATACATAAACTAATATCCTAAAGGTTCAATTCATATCCTAAAGGTTCAACTCATATCCACAAAAGTTCAAGTCATATCCTAAAATTTCAATTTATAAACTAAAATTCCAATACATAAACTAAAAGTCCAATTCATATCCTAAATGTTCAATTCATATACTAAAGGTTCAACTCATATCAATAAAAGTTCAAGTCATATCCTAAAATTTTAATTTATAAACTAAAATTTCAATACATAAACTAAAAGTCCAATCATATCCTAAAGGTTCAATTCATATCCTAAAGGTTCAACTCATATCCACAAAAGTTCAATTCATATCCTAAAATTTTAATTTATAAACTAAACTTCCAATACATAAACCAAAAATTTCAATTCATATCTTAAAGGTTCAATTCATATCCTAAAGGTTCAACTCATATCCACAAAAGTTCAAGTCACATCCTAAAATTTTAATTTATAAACTAAAATTCCAATACATAAATTAAAAGTCCAATTCATATCCTAAAGGTTCAATTCATATCCTAAAGGTTCAACTCATATCCACAAAAGTTCAAGTCATATCCTAAAATTTCAATTTATATATATACACTATATACTCCAATATATACAGGGACGGGTTCTTTTAGGTATTAAAACGTTTCGACTTATATCAATTAATATATATATATATATATATATATATATATTCGATATAATATTAGCTAATGCACTAATACTTAGTGCATAGTATAGTATAGTATAGTATAGTATATATACTAAGTGTATTATATATCAAGGTATATTCGATATATATAGTATAATATAGTATATATATATATTAACAATAAATTAAAACGTCTCGACTTGTATCAATTAATATATGTATATATACATACATATATATATATATATATATATATATATATATATATATATATATGCTTATATACTATATACTATATTATACTATATATATCGAATATACCTTGATATATAATACACTTAGTATATATACTATACTATACTATACTATACTATACTATACTATACTATACTATACTATACTATACTATACTATACTATATATATATATATATACACTATATACTATATTATACTATATATATCGAATATACCTTGATATATAATACACTTAGTATATATACTATACTATACTATACTATACTATACTATACTATACTATACTATACTATACTATACTATACTATACTATACTATACTATACTATGCACTAAGTATTAGTGCATTAGCTAATATTATATCGTATATAGCTTATATATATATATATATATATACACACATACATACATACATATATTAATTGATATAAGTCATACATATATTAATTGATATAAGTCGAGACATTTTAATTTATTGTTAATATATATATAGGTTATAAGTCGATGAATCAAATTACAAGTGTATCAATACCTAAAAGAACCTGTCCCTGTGTTCCGAGCGTTTCATGTTCTTATATATATATATATATATATATATATTTATGCATGCTTTGTAGTACTGCTTAACTGCATATATAGCATGTTAGAGTATATTTTAGTCTATTCATCCTTTGTATTACAAAAGTGTTAGCGGGTTACATTTATATTATTTAGATAGTAAATACAAAAGTGATTTTTAATTTTGACCATTGTTGACCTGAAAAGAGACCAACTTTGGTCGCTAAATATACATAAATTTAAATTAGCGACCAAAGTTGGTCGCTAAATTTAAATCAAATTTATTTATATTTTATATAATATTTAAAATAATAATATAATTGTTAAACGTTAGAACTCGATCCCAGATTAGCGACCAAAGTTGGTCTCTATTTTCGTAAGCGACCAACTTTGGTCGCTAAATTTGAATTATATTTTTTTATATTTTATAATTTTTTTTAAATAAAAATATAATTATTAAAATTTTATAATTGGGTCCCATTTTAGCGACCAAAGTTGGTCGCTATCTGCTTACCCCTTAATTAGCGACCAACTTTGGTCGCTAATTTAAGTTATATTTATTTATATTTTATAATTTTTTAAAAATAATATTATAATTATTATAATTATATAAGTGGGTCCCCCTGTAGCGACCAACATTGGTCGCTAATCTCAGTATACCTTTGACCAAGCAAGTCTGACCAGTCCGGTCAATATTTTGACAAAATTAGCGACCAACCTTGGTCGCTAATGTATATCAAATAATTATTTTATTATTTTCGCCAATTTAGCGACCAACTTTGGTCGCTTTTCTTGACAGACCAACTTTGGTCGCTAAAGTTTGGTCGTTTTTTTCCGGAATTCTAGTAGTGTTTGATATTATATTAAGTATGAATTAGTTGTAATTATGTCGGGTTATTCTTGATTCTCATGTCAAGACTATTACACTTGCTCTATCTGATATGTTAATTATTGAGTGGCAGTTTCTTCTAGTGACTCTCCATGGGCAAAGTTATTTATTTTATGAAGGCAAAACGGATGGTGACTAAGGGTAGTTTGAGGTATCATTTATTTGTGATGGATACTAGTGTTTAGACTCTGACACTTATATGATCCTAGGCGTTAGTAAGTTCAAAATGTATTTCCAAAGGACCTAGCATGTGTTTTACCTCATCGTATTATAGATTTCGGTATGAATACCTTATAAGGTTTACATTGTGCATTATGACTCGCGTATATGGTTGGTTTTAATTTTTGAGAAGTTTGGAGTTTATTTAAAAGAGTAATTCTCAATTAGGAAGCTTTAAGTTGGAAGAGTTTACCAAAGTTTGGCTTTTATGTAAACGACCTGAGAATCGGGATTTGATAGTTTCAATAAGTTTGTATATATGGTGATTTTGGACTTGAGCTTATGTTCGGATTTGAATTTGGATGTTCCTAGAAGGTTTCGACTCTATTTGTCGAACATTGGCAATTTGAAGAATTGAAGAGTTCACGAGTTTGACCGGGAGCTGACTTTGAGGCTATCGAGGACGAATTGTTATTCTAGGAACTGGAATAGGTCCGTTTTGTCATTTGGGACTTGCGTGCAAAGTTTGAGTTCGTTCCGGATTGGTTAAATTTGAATCGGATGCTTGGTTCGAAATAGGATGTTTATGAACTTAAGAGATTGATCTTGTTCGACGATTCTTAGGTTTGATATTAAATTTGGTGTTTTGAGACTTTGAATAAGTTTGGATAATGTATTTGGACTTGTTAGAATGATTGAACGGGGTCCCGTGGGGCTCGGGTGAGTTTCGGGTAGTTTTGGGTTATTTTTGAACCACTTTATAATTGTTGATGTTCTGGTGTTCTGTTGATCTTCGCGCTCACAGTCAAAGGGTCGTGTTCGCATAGAGTAATTTTGGAGGTTTTTGTACTTCGCGTTCGCGAGAGGATGAGCGCATTCACGATAAGGAAGCTTCGCGTACGCGGAAGGCTAGTAAGTTTGTGATCGGGTTCCCAACAAATATTTGCGTGTGCGATGAAGTAATCCTGGGCGAAGGCTGTTTATGCTTTGCCATCGCGATAACTTGGCCAAGATCGCGATTAGTACTGTTGGGCAAAGTACTTAAGTTTCCAATTTCGAGACTTTGCCTATTATTTCATACTAGTATTCATACACGCGCGGTGCCCGAAAAATATTAAATATAATTTTTCGTTACAAAATATTACTTGAAAAATACGATATACACAAAGAAGCATGTAAATGATATTATTTTATGAACACATAAATGCATTCGATATCCATTGTTTTGCCTCTCCTAAATTTATTTATTTTGCTTTTTAAAATTAGGATTTTTTTTGGTATTGACGCTTGTCACCCTATCTTTGTTTGATATAGATAGATTTTGCTTTTTTAAAATTGAACATTGTCAAATCAGTTTTGCCTCTCTTATTATATAAGATATATTTTGATTTTAAAAATTAGAATTTTTCTGGTGATAACACTCTCTCCTATTATATATAAATGGAAAACATAGATTTTATTTTTTAAATAAAGTTTTAATTTTTACATTTTGTACTATGTTTCTTGTTATTATTTCATTATTATAACTTTTATTTTGTGTGAATTAATAATGACTTGTGAAACCAAAATAAATAGGGAAAAATAGAAGAATGTATTGTATTTTTTAAATTAACTCAAATATATAATATAGGTATAGATTAGATATAGTCATAAAATCTAGTTAAATTTTACATTTAAAGCGCAAAGTAGCCTTTTCTTTATATGACACTTAGCTTGACATCATGCATCACTATCATCTTTTTAATATAATATATGGTTATATTATGTGTTAGCAACTTCCCAATTCAAATAAGGTTTCAGAATAAATAATTTACAATATATAAAATTATTTTTCCGTAAAAGAAATAGTTAAGTATGTTTAAATTCAAATTCAAAAAGAGTAACTAATCATTAACAACACATAATACATAATTTGATTTTTTAATTTTTAATTTTAAAAAAAGATTATCATTACCAAACCTAACTAACTTTCTCCTAAATTACCAAGTAACCTAATGTGAGGCTGCCACTTAACTTAACATGAAGATTTTTATCTCATTTTAATAATATATAGATATATTTTTTTCCCATTTTATTCGTAAATAAATTTTAAAAACTTCCGATTCCAACAATGGAAGGAAGTATTTTTTTTTTTTTTGTAATTGCCAAGTTTTATAATAAATAAAGTAACTGAATGAATAGATTTCTCCCATTGCCAACAAACTTGGGGGATTTTGGGATAGTATAAAATAAATTTTTTAAAGGAGAATGAACACGAACCCCAAATAGGCTATTAAGTTTATTACCGTATCTTTTTTTCCACGATAAGATATAGCATCAAATATGTATAATAATTTTTTAAAACTATTTTACTACAATCTCGCAACGTCTGAGAAAGTATATTTAATAGGTTAAACTTGTAGTAATTATTATTTTCTTGATTTTTCAGGTTTAATAAATAATTTTAAAAAGTACAGTATCAAATATGTATATTAATTTTTAACAACTATTTCACTACATTCTTGCAACGCCTAGTAAAGTAAAATTATTGATTTTGCCTTAGAGTAATTATTTCTTTTTGATATAGATAGATTTTTGCTTTTTTAAAATTGAAAATTGTCAAATCAGTTTTGCCTCTCTTATTATATAAGATATATTTTGATTTTAAAAATTAGTATTTTTCTGGTGATAACACTTATTATTCTATCCTTGTTTTGCCTCTCCTATTATATATAGATAGAAAAGATAGATTTTATTTTTAATATAGAGTTTTAATTTTTACATTTTGTACTATGTTTCTTGTTATTATTTCATTATTATAACTTTTATTTTGTGTGAATTAATAATGATTTGTGAAACCAAAATAAATAGGGAAAAATAGAAGAATGTATTGTATTTTTTAAATTAACTCAAATATATAATATAGGTATAGATTAGATATAGTCATAAAATCTAGTTAAATTTTACATTTAAAGCGCAAAGTAGCATTTTCTTTATATAACACTTAGCTTGACATCATGCTTCACTATCATTCTTTTAATATAATATATGAAGTTATATTATGTGTTAGCAACTTCCCAATTCAAAACAGATAAGGTTTCAGAATAAATAATTTACAATATATAAAATTATTTTTCCGTAAAAGAAATAGTTAAGTATGTTTAAATTCAAATTCAAAAAGAGTAACTAATCATTAACAACACATAATACATAATTTAATTTTTTAATTTTTAAATTCAAAAAAAAAAAGATTATCATTACCTAACCTAACTGACTTTCTCCTAAATTACCAACTGACCTAAATTTATTGAACACAAACCCGAAATAGGCTATTAAGCTTATTACCGTATCTTTTTTCCACGATAAGATATAGTATCAAATATATATAATAATTTTTTAAAACTATTTTACTACATTCTCGCAATGTCTGAGAAAGTATATTTAATAGGTTAGACTTGTAGTAATTATTATTTTCTTGATTTTTCAGGATTAATAAATAATTTTAAAAAGTACAATATTAAATATGTATATTAATTTTTAAAAACTATTTCACTACATTCTTGCAACGACTGGAAAAGTAAATTTATTGATTTTGCCTTGGAGTAATTATATTTTTTATTTGAAGGTTTAGTAAATAATTTTTAAAAATTGCGCAATTTTTTTTTGAATCCAACGTGGAAGTCCATGTTGTAGTTAAGCGGGAAGGTTTAAATATTTTAAATTACTTTATATTTTAAATTATTTTTTAATTTCCAAATGTATTGGAGGTTTGTCCTAAAATTTAACACATGTTAAATTGTGGTTGTGCCACTTGGCATTCTGATATTGTTTTGCCTTTCCTATTCTATATAGATAGATAGATTCTGATCTCTAGACGTCGAGTTGAGGAGATTTTGAAGAGCAATTTCACTACTACAATGAAGGTAAGCAATTTTCACTTGGATTTGGCTTTATATCTTGATTACTAGAGGATTTCTACACCTAAAACTTGAAATTTTAAAAGAAAATTTGGGGTTTTTACCTGCACTTTAAGAGAGTGTATTTTGGAGATTTGAGTACCAATTGGGATACATTTTGAAAATTAATTATATTTTTGGATTCGGCAGGTCATGGGTCATCGAATTTTTGTATTTGTTTCAGATTTTGGGCACGTAGATCTTGGTTGGCTTTTGTTGACTTTTGGGGATTTCTTCAAAGATCAAAGCTTAATAGAATAGGATCACTTTTTATGGCATTGTTGATGTCCTTGGATGATGTTTGACTTGGATTTGTGAGATTGGAGAGGTAGATCGAGATTTTTTACGGGATTTGAGGTTAAATACTAGCCGGATGAGGTAAGTAACTTGTCTAAACTTGAATTTGAGGTTAATTTTGCATTGGTTATTGTATTTTCTATGTTTTAAGGGGTGACGTATATGCGAGGTGACGAGCGAATATGCGTGCACCGTAATTACTCATGATCCAAGTAGTTCTAGGCTATTATATGCCTTGTTCTACTATCATGCAGCTTTGAAATCATATTTTTTTCATTATATGATTATGTGAGTTATTTTGCATGCTAGAAATCATGTCTAAGCTGTCTGCTTAATTGTTTGACACATGGTAGGGATATTTTTTTCTATATTGTGCTATCTACCTTAGCCGAGTAATACTGCTCAGTCATGATAATTATATCTGCGTGTTATATCTCTCTCTCTATGTACAATTTTGATATATCTCACATGTTATTGGTTTCCTTGTACATGTTTGAGCTGAATTGTGGCACGTGGTTATATTCCGTGTAATTTATCGAATTGTGTTTCTGTGAGATACTCGCATATGGAGACCTGAGAGGATTGATGACTGATTTTGGACCATAGAGCGGTGTTGGCATTGATATTGAGGTGACACATACACCAGGCTCGACATTAAGCTGAGTGGTATTAATATTAAGGCGATGCGTGCATCAGGCCTCATGTTGGGCTAGATAATACTGATCATTGACTTAGATATAAACAACTCTTTGGCAAGGTCATGTCCCTCCGGAGTCAAGTATTAACTATGGATGCAAGAACAAGATCATACATATGTGCTTGAGAGGGACTTATGTCAGGCACCCGTACAGTGCTGAGTATGTGTATGTCAAGGTCCATTGGCTTTGAGCCAGGCACTGTGAGCGTGCCTATAGTATGTTTCTTGGGCATTGTGGACGAATGTGCTGATATTTGTTTATACTTGATGATTTAACTATAAAAAAAATTATTGATCTGGCATGTATGACTGACATGCAGGCATGGAGTTGTATTATCCCTCACGCTAGTTGGTACTTGGTAACTGTACTTGAGGATTAGAGCTTGATATTACAATTTTATCCTGTTAAATACCCGTTTAAGTGAATTATATAATATTTGTGCCTTGATTATTATACCTGAAAAGCGTGCCCATTTTTTCTCTTATTGCATTGCTATGAGTCTGTTATCATTGAGCTATTCTCTTTCATAGGCTATTATTTTTTAGTTTCTCGGACCTTGCCTAGCTGGTCACTGCTTTTAGCTCGACGTTAGGTGTGTTTTCTATGGAGTATGTGGGGTTTATTGTACTTATATTGTACTCTGCACTTCATGTGCAAATATAGGTGTTGCTGATCGTGGTAGTTACCCGTGAGCCGAATCCGGATTAACTGGGAGATTTTGCGGTTGCACTGTTGATCCCTTTGAAGGCTTTGACGTCCATTCCTTATTTCACATTAACACTGTTTAGTCTTTCAGACAGTATTATATTTTATTCACACCATGTATTTACTTATTCTTTGGAGCTCATGCACTCAAAAGAATAAATCCTTGTATTTACATATTATTTTGACATCGTTTTTACTTATTGGTTGATGGCTTTCCTAGAAAGTGGTGTAAGGCGCCGTCACATTTTCGGTGAAAATTTTGGATCGTGACAATCCCAACTTATAAGAGGATTCCTGCCAGAAGGAGGTAAATGAGCGGTTACAGGACTTGTTGAGCAAGGGTTCATTAGACCAAGTGTCTTATTTTAGGACGCTCTAATCTTGTTTGTGAAGAACAAGGACAAGTCAACGTATATTTATATTGGTTACATATAGTTGAACAAGGTCACCATAAAGAACAAGCATTCTTTATCACGTATTGATTACTTGTTTGATCAATTATATAGTGCTTTCTTTTATAAGATTAACTTGATCTCGGGATACCATTAA